>NC_090321.1:175864510-176180809 GCF_040869045.1 Eurosta solidaginis | reverse complement strand
TTGTATTCCCAATCTTCGGAATTTATTCAACAATTCCTCTTCTGACACCAATTGTAACGATTTTACTTGCAACTCCTCTTATTTGCAATCCTCTGCTAAGTTCGAATCACTAAACTGTTGAATAAATAACTCCAATTTGTAATAATGCAAAATGGCCTTTATTAAGGTACTTCACAATACACTCAACTGTGCAACGAATAGCTTGCTTAATAACCACACTGATTGATAGCTCAATGAAACTCTACTATTCAAAATAATACTGCTATTGCTCGCTAGATATCGTCTTAATCGCAACTGCTTGACAACTCAAATCAAACTGAATTACTTCTTACTCGCCTGCATCGCTTTTATAGTTTACGCTGCATACTTCTAGGCTCTTCGATTTCCAGAAGTTACTAGTTGTTTCGGCTACAAAATCGCCAGCCACAACTACGTGCACAAATTATTGCTCTCTCTTGTGACAACTCAGATAAGGTATATGCATGTGTTTGTAGTTTACAGTCTCCCGCACACACATAAGCGTATAAGTAAATTCATCGGTGTGTGACATCTCATCTCTCGCTGCCTTGTATGTAAATGTTGCTCGTCGGAATGTGTACATATGTGTAGACGCAATTATTGATTCGTTTATGTAGATACATAATGATTGAATTATTGATGTGCATTCACGTCACTGCTTAGATCGGCTTAGAGCTGGCAGCACTCCTTAGTTTTGCTAATATTCGTAACAGTATATATCTCATACAACCGATTGTTCAGATAAGAAACTTTGCGCAATTTCTGCCCCGTTTTAACAGTTAGAAGCTTCAAATTTCACAAAATGCTTTCGTATATAGCATATATTGTTGTCTGAAAAAATCATAGAGATCGGTGGTATATATATTATATACTTCATATAAACTGTCATATTGACCCCTTTTTTACGGCTAGAAGCTTCAAGATTCATCAAATTTCATCAAATAGTTACGTTTACGTCATATATTTTTGAAATACGTGATTCGTAGCCATAGTTTTTACATGCAGACCACAAAAAACGTGAAGCATTGCATCCTCACACAGATTACCTACCTATTTTTATACCTTTCATGAAAATGAAATGGTATATTAATTTCGTCACGAAACCGAAAATTGTAAGTCCTTAAAGGAAAATAGATAGACCCACCATTAAGTATACCGAAATAATCAGGTTGAAGAGCTGAGGTGATTTAGCCATGTCCGTCTGTCCGTCTGTCCGTCTGTCTGTTTGTATGCAAACTAGTCCCTCAATTTTTGAGATATCTTGATAAAATTTGGTGAGCAGGTGTATTTGGGTGTCCGATTAGACATTTGTCGGAACCGACCGGATCGGACCACTATAGCATATATCCTCCATACAACCGATTTTTCAGAAAAAGAGGATTTTTGTAATATCTTACCCAATTTAACAGATTGAAGCTTCAAACTTCACCATATACTTTCGTATATTGCACATATTGTTGCCTGAAAAAATTTATGAGATCGGTCGTATATATAGTATATATCCCCCACAACCGATTGTTCAGATAAGGAACTTTTCGTAATTACTGCCCTATTTTAAGAGCTAGAGGCTTCAAATTTCAGCGAATGCTTACGTATATAGCATATATTGTTGTCTGAAAAAATCATAAAGATCGGTGGTATATATAGTATATATATGGTGGTATATATAGTATATATATATAGTATATATATATATATTTTCGCAAATTTTAGCCCCATTTTAACAGCTAGAAGCTTCAAATTTCACCGAATATTTACTTATATAGCATATATTGTTGTCTGAAAAAATCATAGAGATCGGTTGTATATATAGTATATATCTCATACAACCGATTGTTCAGATAAGAAACTTTTCGCAATTTCTACCCCATTTTAACAGCTATAAGCTTCAAATTTCACTGATTGCTTACGTATATAGCATATATTGATGTCTGAAAAAATCATTGAGATCGGTGGTATAAATAGTATATATCTCATACAACCGATTGTTCAGATAAGAAACTTTGCGCAATTTCTGCCCCGTTTTAACAGTTAGAAGCTTCAAATTTCACAAAATGCTTTCGTATATAGCATATATTGTTGTCTGAAAAAATCATAGAGATCGGTGGTATATATATTATATACTTCATATAAACTGTCATATTGACCCCTTTTTTATGGCTAGAAGCTTCAAGATTCATCAAATTTCATCAAATAGTTACGTTTACGTCATATATTTTTGAAATACGTGATTCGTAGCCATAGTTTTTACATGCAGACCACAAAAAACGTGAAGCATTGCATCCTCACACAGATTACCTACCTATTTTTATACCTTTCATGAAAATGAAATGGTATATTAATTTCGTCACGAAACCGAAAATTGTAAGTCCTTAAAGTAAAATAGATAGACCCACCATTAAGTATACCGAAATAATCAGGTTGAAGAGCTGAGTTGATTTAGCCATGTCCGTCTGTCCGTCTGTCCGTCTGTCTGTTTGTATGCAAACTAGTCCCTCAATTTTTGAGATATCTTGATAAAATTTGGTGAGCAGGTGTATTTGGGTGTCCGATTAGACATTTGTCGGAACCGACCGGATCGGACCACTATAGCATATATCCTCCATACAACCGATTTTTCAGAAAAAGAGGATTTTTGTAATATCTTACCCAATTTAACAGATTGAAGCTTCAAACTTCACCATATACTTTCGTATATTGCACATATTGTTGCCTGAAAAAATTTATGAGATCGGTCGTATATATAGTATATATCCCCCACAACCGATTGTTCAGATAAGGAACTTTTCGTAATTACTGCCCTATTTTAAGAGCTAGAGGCTTCAAATTTCAGCGAATGCTTACGTATATAGCATATATTGTTGTCTGAAAAAATCATAAAGATCGGTGGTATATATAGTATATATATGGTGGTATATATAGTATATATATATAGTATATATATATATTTTTTCGCAAATTTTAGCCCCATTTTAACAGCTAGAAGCTTCAAATTTCACCGAATATTTACTTATATAGCATATATTGTTGTCTGAAAAAATCATAGAGATCGGTTGTATATATAGTATATATCTCATACAACCGATTGTTCAGATAAGAAACTTTTCGCAATTTCTACCCCATTTTAACAGCTATAAGCTTCAAATTTCACTGATTGCTTACGTATATAGCATATATTGATGTCTGAAAAAATCATTGAGATCGGTGGTATAAATAGTATATATCTCATACAACCGATTGTTCAGATAAGAAACTTTGCGCAATTTCTGCCCCGTTTTAACAGTTAGAAGCTTCAAATTTCACAAAATGCTTTCGTATATAGCATATATTGTTGTCTGAAAAAATCATAGAGATCGGTGGTATATATATTATATACTTCATATAAACTGTCATATTGACCCCTTTTTTACGGCTAGAAGCTTCAAGATTCATCAAATTTCATCAAATAGTTACGTTTACGTCATATATTTTTGAAATACGTGATTCGTAGCCATAGTTTTTACATGCAGACCACAAAAAACGTGAAGCATTGCATCCTCACACAGATTACCTACCTATTTTTTATTTTATATTTATCTTAAAAATCGTTTAGATATGTTCAAATTTCACCAAATGCTTATGTGTATAGCATATATTGTTGTCTGAGAAAATCATAGATACCGGTGGTATATATAGTATATATCCCATACAACCGATTGTTCAGATAAGAAACTTTGCGCAATTTCTTCCCCATTTCAACAGTTATAAGCTTCAAATTTCACCGATTGCTTACGTATATAGTATGTATTGTTGTGTCAAAAAATCATAGAGATCGGTGATATATATAATATATATATGATGATATATATAGTATATATATGGTATATATATATTTTTTTTACGATTTCGGCCCCATTTTAACAGCTAGAAGCTTCAAATTTCACCAACTGCTTACGTGTATAGCATATATTGATGTCTGAAAAAATCATTGAGATCGGTGGTACACATAGTATATATCTCATACAACCGATTGTTCAGATAAGAAACTTTGCGCAATTTCTGCCCCGTTTTAACAGTTAGAAGCTTCAAATTTCACAAAATGCTTACGTATATAGCATATATTGTTGTCTGAAAAAATCATAGAGATCGGTCGTATATATATTATATACTTCATATAAACTGTCATTTTGACCCCTTTTTTACGGCTAGAATCTTCAAAATTCATCAAATTTCATCAAATAGTTACGTTTTCGTCATATATTTTTGAAATACGTGATTCGTAGTCATAGTTTTTACACGCAGACCACAAAAAACCTGAAACTTTGCATCCTCACACAAAGTACCTACCTGTTTTTATACCTTTCATGAAAATGAAATGGTATATTAATTTCGTCACGCAACCGAAAATTGTAAGTCCTTAAAGGAAAACAGATAGACCCACCATTAAGTATACCGAAATAATCAGGTTGAAGAGCTGAGTTGATTTAGCCATGTCCGTCTGTCCGTCTGTCTGTTTGTATGCAAACTAGTCCCTCAATTTTGAGATATCTTGATAAAATTTGGTGAGCAGGTGTATTTGGGTGTCCGATTAGACATTTGTCGGAACCGACCGGATCGGACCACTATAGCATATATCCTCCATACAACCGATTTTTGTAATATCTTACCCAATTTAACAGGTTGAAGCTTCAAACTTCACCATATACTTTCGTATATTGCACATATTGTTGCCTGAAAAAATTTATGAGATCGGTCGTATATATAGTATATATCCCCCACAACCGATTGTTCAGATAAGGAACTTTTCGTAATTACTGCCCTATTTTAAGAGCTAGAGGCTTCAAATTTCAGCGAATGCTTACGTATATAGCATATATTGTTGTCTGAAAAAATCATAAAGATCGGTGGTATATATAGTATATATATGGTGGTATATATAGTATATATATATAGTATATATATATATATTTTCGCAAATTTTAGCCCCATTTTAACAGCTAGAAGCTTCAAATTTCACCGAATATTTACTTATATAGCATATATTGTTGTCTGAAAAAATCATAGAGATCGGTTGTATACATAGTATATATCTCATACAACCGATTGTTCAGATAAGAAACTTTTCGCAATTTCTACCCCATTTTAACAGCTATAAGCTTCAAATTTCACTGATTGCTTACGTATATAGCATATATTGTTGTCTGAAAAAATTATAGAGATCGGTTGTATATATAGTATATATCTCATACAACCGATTGTTCAGATAAGAAACTTTTCGCAATTTCTACCCCATTTTAACAGCTAGAAGCTTCAAATTTCAGCGAATGCTTACGTATATAGCATATATTGTTGTCTGAAAAAATCATAAAGATCGGTGGTATATATAGTATATATATGGTGGTATATATAGTATATATATATAGTATATATATATATATATTCGCAAATTTTAGCCCCATTTTAACAGCTAGAAGCTCCAAATTTCACCGAATACTTACTTATATAGCATATATTGTTGTCTGAAAAAATCATAGAGATCGGTTGTATATATAGTATATATCTCATACAACCGATTCTTCAGATAAGAAACTTTTCGCAATTTCTACCCCATTTTAACAGCTATAAGCTTCAAATTTCACTGATTGCTTACGTATATAGCATATATTGATGTCTGAAAAAATCATTGAGATCGGTGGTATAAATAGTATATATCTCATACAACCGATTGTTCAGATAAGAAACTTTGCGCAATTTCTGCCCCGTTTTAACAGTTAGAAGCTTCAAATTTCACAAAATGCTTTCGTATATAGCATATATTGTTGTCTGAAAAAATCATAGAGATCGGTGGTATATATATTATATACTTCATATAAACTGTCATATTGACCCCTTTTTTACGGCTAGAAGCTTCAAGATTCATCAAATTTCATCAAATAGTTACGTTTACGTCATATATTTTTGAAATACGTGATTCGTAGCCATAGTTTTTACATGCAGACCACAAAAAACGTGAAGCATTGCATCCTCACACAGATTACCTACCTATTTTTATACCTTTCATGAAAATGAAATGGTATATTAATTTCTTCACGAAACCGAAAATTGTAAGTCCTTAAAGGAAAATAGATAGACCCACCATTAAGTATACCGAAATAATCAGGTTGAAGAGCTGAGGTGATTTAGCCATGTCCGTCTGTCCGTATGTCCGTCTGTCTGTTTGTATGCAAACTAGTCCCTCAATTTTTGAGATATCTTGATAAAATTTGGTGAGCAGGTGTATTTGGGTGTCCGATTAGACATTTGTCGGAACCGACCGGATCGGACCACTATAGCATATATCCTCCATACAACCGATTTTTCAGAAAAGAGGATTTTTGTAATATCTTACCCAATTTAACAGATTGAAGCTTCAAACTTCACCATATACTTTCGTATATTGCACATATTGTTGCCTGAAAAAATTTATGAGATCGGTCGTATATATAGTATATATCCCCCACAACCGATTGTTCAGATAAGGAACTTTTCGTAATTACTGCCCTATTTTAAGAGCTAGAGGCTTCAAATTTCAGCGAATGCTTACGTATATAGCATATATTGTTGTCTGAAAAAATCATAAAGATCGGTGGTATATATAGTATATATATGGTGGTATATATAGTATATATATATATATTTTCGCAAATTTTAGCCCCATTTTAACAGCTAGAAGCTTCAAATTTCACCGAATATTTACTTATATAGCATATATTGTTGTCTGAAAAAATCATAGAGATCGGTTGTATATATAGTATATATCTCATACAACCGATTGTTCAGATAAGAAACTTTTCGCAATTTCTACCCCATTTTAACAGCTATAAGCTTCAAATTTCACTGATTGCTTACGTATATAGCATATATTGATGTCTGAAAAAATCATTGAGATCGGTGGTATAAATAGTATATATCTCATACAACCGATTGTTCAGATAAGAAACTTTGCGCAATTTCTGCCCCGTTTTAACAGTTAGAAGCTTCAAATTTCACAAATGCTTTCGTATATAGCATATATTGTTGTCTGAAAAAATCATAGAGATCGGTGGTATATATATTATATACTTCATATAAACTGTCATATTGACCCCTTTTTTATGGCTAGAAGCTTCAAGATTCATCAAATTTCATCAAATAGTTACGTTTACGTCATATATTTTTGAAATACGTGATTCGTAGCCATAGTTTTTACATGCAGACCACAAAAAACGTGAAGCATTGCATCCTCACACAGATTACCTACCTATTTTTTATTTTATATTTATCTTAAAAATCGTTTAGATATGTTCAAATTTCACCAAATGCTTATGTGTATAGCATATATTGTTGTCTGAGAAAATCATAGATACCGGTGGTATATATAGTATATATCCCATACAACCGATTGTTCAGATAAGAAACTTTGCGCAATTTCTTCCCCATTTCAACAGTTATAAGCTTCAAATTTCACCGATTGCTTACGTATATAGTATGTATTGTTGTGTCAAAAAATCATAGAGATCGGTGATATATATAATATATATATGATGGTATATATAGTATATATATAGTATATATATATTTTTTTACGATTTCGGCCCCATTTTAACAGCTAGAAGCTTCAAATTTCACCAACTGCTTACGTGTATAGCATATATTGATGTCTGAAAAAATCATTGAGATCGGTGGTACACATAGTATATATCTCATACAACCGATTGTTCAGATAAGAAACTTTGCGCAATTTCTGCCCCGTTTTAACAGTTAGAAGCTTCAAATTTCACAAAATGCTTTCGTATATAGCATATATTGTTGTCTGAAAAAATCATAGAGATCGGTGGTATATATATTATATACTTCATATAAACTGTCATATTGACCCCTTTTTTACGGCTAGAAGCTTCAAGATTCATCAAATTTCATCAAATAGTTACGTTTACGTCATATATTTTTGAAATACGTGATTCGTAGCCATAGTTTTTACATGCAGACCACAAAAAACGTGAAGCATTGCATCCTCACACAGATTACCTACCTATTTTTATACCTTTCATGAAAATGAAATGGTATATTAATTTCGTCACGAAACCGAAAATTGTAAGTCCTTAAAGGAAAATAGATAGACCCACCATTAAGTATACCGAAATAATCAGGTTGAAGAGCTGAGTTGATTTAGCCATGTCCGTCTGTCCGTCTGTCTGTTTGTATGCAAACTAGTCCCTCAATTTTTGAGATATCTTGATAAAATTTGGTGAGCAGGTGTATTTGGGTGTCCGATTAAACATTTGTCGGAACCGACCGGATCGGACCACTATAGCATATATCCTCCATACAACCGATTTTTCAGAAAAAGAGGATTTTTGTAATATCTTACCCAATTTAACAGATTGAAGCTTCAAACTTCACCATATACTTTCGTATATTGCACACATTGTTGCCTGAAAAAATTTATGAGATCGGTCGTATATATAGTATATATCCCCCACAACCGATTGTTCAGATAAGGAACTTTTCGTAATTACTGCCCTATTTTAAGAGCTAGAGGCTTCAAATTTCAGCGAATGCTTACGTATATAGCATATATTGTTGTCTGAAAAAATCATAAAGATCGGTGGTATATATAGTATATATATGGTGGTATATATAGTATATATATATATATTTTCGCAATTTTAGCCCCATTTTAAAAGCTAGAAGCTTCAAATTTCACCGAATATTTACTTATATAGCATATATTGTTGTCTGAAAAAATCATAGAGATCGGTTGTATATATAGTATATATCTCATACAACCGATTGTTCAGATAAGAAACTTTTCGCAATTTCTACCCCATTTTAACAGCTATAAGCTTCAAATTTCACTGATTGCTTACGTATATAGCATATATTGATGTCTGAAAAAATCATTGAGATCGGTGGTATAAATAGTATATATCTCATACAACCGATTGTTCAGATAAGAAACTTTGCGCAATTTCTGCCCCGTTTTAACAGTTAGAAGCTTCAAATTTCACAAAATGCTTTCGTATATTTATTTATTTATTTATTTATTTATTTATTTATTTCTTATTTAAAGTCGACAACAAACTATGGTCGACTGCATAATATAAAAGATATATAAATATACAACTCAAAAGATAAAATTTAAGATATATCGAGCTTTCAACAATGTTATATTACAAACAAAGAAATATTAATGAACAATAATATTTAATTTCAGAATATAATAATAATAAGAAATATGAGCAGAAATAAGATCTTATGCCGAAATCTTATACTGGCGGAATGCATCAGATTCCGATCAGCATGATTTCGGAATGCAGTGGATTCCAATCTCCCTGTTGGAATGCAACAAGATTCCAATCAGCATGTCATGGGAATCCGGCACTGCTAAGAGTAGTGTAATGAGGATACGCCATCACAAGGCATAAAAAAGTAACATGACCTGTGTTGTTGGAATGCACCGGATTCCAATCAGCTCGATGTCTGACCCATAAGATTATACTGCCGGAATGCATACGATTCCGGTCAGTGACTCATGAAAAAGCATGTTTTTTACGTTGTTGGCATATATTGTTGTCTGAAAAAATCATAGAGATCGGTGGTATATATATTATATACTTCATATAAACTGTCATATTGACCCCTTTTTTACGGCTAGAAGCTTCAAGATTCATCAAATTTCATCAAATAGTTACGTTTACGTCATATATTTTTGAAATACGTGATTCGTAGCCATAGTTTTTACATGCAGACCACAAAAAACGTGAAGCATTGCATCCTCACACAGATTACCTACCTATTTTTTATTTTATATTTATCTTAAAAATCGTTTAGATATGTTCAAATTTCACCAAATGCTTACGTGTATAGCATATATTGTTGTCTGAGAAAATCATAGATACCGGTGGTATATATAGTATATATCCCATACAACCGATTGTTCAGATAAGAAACTTTGCGCAATTTCTTCCCCATTTTAACAGTTATAAGCTTCAAATTTCACCGATTGCTTACGTATATAGTATGTATTGTTGTGTCAAAAAATCATAGAGATCGGTGATATATATAATATATATATGATGGTATATATAGTATATATATAGTATATATATATTTTTTTTACGATTTCGACCCCATTTTAACAGCTAGAAGCTTTAAATTTCACCAACTGCTTACGTGTATAGCATATATTGATGTCTGAAAAAATCATTGAGATCGGTGGTACACATAGTATATATCTCATACTACCGATTGTTCAGATAAGAAACTTTGCGCAATTTCTGCCCCGTTTTAACAGTTAGAAGCTTCAAATTTCACAAAATGCTTACGTATATAGCATATATTGTTGTCTGAAAAAATCATAGAGATCGGTCGTATATATATTATATACTTCATATAAACTGTCATTTTGACCCCTTTTTTACGGCTAGAATCTTCAAAATTCATCAAATTTCATCAAATAGTTACGTTTTCGTCATATATTTTTGAAATACGTGATTCGTAGTCATAGTTTTTACACGCAGACCACAAAAAACCTGAAACTTTGCATCCTCACACAAAGTACCTACCTGTTTTTTATTTTATATTTATCTTAAAAATCGTTAAGGTATGTAGATCTGTTCACTATATATTTCTTATCTTATACATCCGATTATTCGGAGATTACGAACGGGATAAGATTATTGTTCAGCCCCATTCATGAAAGGTATGAAGTCTTCGGCACAGCCGAAGACAGTCCCGTTCTTACTTGTTTTATTTAAGGACTCTCATAATCAATACGAGGATGTTTTAAATTTTTTTTTTGAGGAGTGTTCCATATTATCTTCTAAAATTGATTGGGCTACAAAAATTGCATACTCGAAAATATTAATAAAACTAAATAAAAAATTTAATTGGCGGCCACCGTGGTGTGGAGGTAGCGTGCTCCGCCTAATACACCGAGGATCATGGGTTCACGCCCCTGGAAACAACATTAAATTTTAGAAACAAGTTTTTTCAATTAGAAGAACGTTTTTCAAAGCGGAATCGCCGCTTACTTTCAATTACAAAGCTCACGGAAGTTGTTTCTTTAATTATGGAAAAAACCAAAAAGAAAAAAAAAAAAAAAAAAATTTAATTGAGCCAATTTGATAAAAATTGCCTCTGCTATATTCGTGTTCGCTGCTATTGTATACAGAATTCGATTGTGAATGTAAAAAAAAGTTATAGATCGAGAGATTATTATGTATAAGGCCCGGTTTTTCAGTAGTTGATTAAGCTAAGCTTAAACTAAATTTGCTTAAGCTCTAGTCAAATTTAAACTCCAGTTAAACTACTGAGCTGTTTTTCAGTGACAGTTTAAGGCCGACTTTGGGGTAGGCTTTTTTGTACGGCAACATTGGTTTTTTTTATTATCTAAATAATTTGTTGATACGGCAGCAGTTGGATTTTGTTTACCCAACAAACATGGAATTAAATTTCTCCAGTTAAATATATATCTAGTTACGGAGGTGATATCTAACAACATTATTTATTTATTCTTAAACCAAATAGTTCTCGAGTTGATATCCAACTTCGTTCTCCAATCACTATCCAACCTTTGGGAAATTTTGTAAAATTTAGAGTTTTCGAGTTGAGCTCATTAATATTTTCCAATTATTATCCAACTATCGAGAGGTTTTGAGAAATGTACAGTTCTCAAATGAATATTCAATACATTTCTCCAGTTGATATCCTACATTGAATATCGAGTTGAGATGAAGTTGGAAAAACTCTCCAAGGTGATACCACCAAAACTAACAACTGTTTATTGTAAGAAATAAACATCTGGTTGATAGCAGTAATGAAGCATAATTAATCAAAAATAAATTATATATATTGTTCGGCCGTTTTTTGGTAATAAAACAAAAATTTATTGCTTTTTCATACCTACGCGTTTCGACGCGACAGCGTCATCCTCAGGGTATTCTGTTTCATTAACAAGCAACAATCACACAGCTGATTTCACCAACGCTAAAATATTGGACATAGAGTGGAAAGAAAAATGACGACTAACACTGGAAACCTTACGTATATAACAAAAGCTGAGAAACGTCATAAACTTCAAAGAAGATAGAAAAAACACAAATAGTGCATATACTGTGGTGATAAAGTAAAATTAATAAACTTGACAATCAAAAGGGAAAAGAACTGTGATATATTTTTAAATTAATGTTTAATGTACTGGTGTCAGAAATGTTATATGTATTAATGTTTTTGTGATGTTACAAAATCATGTAGGCTCATTCCATTTCAAGACACCCGGTCCGCGCAGGACATTATTTTTGATTTCGATGAAATTTTAATATGTTGTTCTTTGGTCAAAACACGTGTTTTTTTTTTTTTTGCCTCAAAAAATTTTTTTTCGCATTTATCGGCAATTGAGTTCCATAAAATGCAATCGGTATTTTATTCACCAATTTTTTCAACTGTCAATAACTTTGTCAAAAATTAACCGGTTCTAATGATTTTTTCTTTGAAATGTTCGTTATTACTTTTGCTTTTATATAAATTTATAACCAGTAGCATATAGTTTATATAGAAAAAGTTTAAACAAAAAACAATAACCGTTATTTGAAATATTATTTAAAAAAAACAAGTAAGGAAGGCTAAGTTCGGGTGTAACCGAACATTACATACTCAGTTGAGAGCTGTGGAGACAAAGTAAGGGAAAATCACCATGTTGTAAAAAAACCTAGGGTAACCCTGGAATGTGTTTGTAGGACATGTGTATCAAATGGAAGGTATTAAAGAGTATTTTAAGAGGAAGTGGGCCATAGTTCTATAGATGGACGCCATTTGGGGATATCGCCATAAAGGTGGACCAGGCCTGACTCTAGAATTTGTTTGTACGATATGGCTATCAAATTAAAGGTGTTAATGAGTATTTTAAAAGGGCGTGGGCCTTAGTTCTATAGGTGGACGCCTTTTCGAAATATCGCCATAAAGGTGGACCAGGGGTGACTCTAGAATTTGTTTGTACGATATGGGTATCAAATGAAAGGTGTTAATGATTTTTTTAAAAGGGCGTGGGCCTTAGTTCTATAGGTGGACGCCTTTTCGAGATATCGCCAGAAAGGTGGACCAGGGGCGACTCTAGAATTTGTTTGTACGATATGGGTATCAAATGAAAGGTGTTAATGAGTATTTTAAAAGGGCGTGGGCCTTAGTTCTATAGGTGGACGCCTTTTCGAGATATCGCCATAAAGGTGGACCAGGGGTGACTCTAGAATTTGTTTGTACGATATGGGTATCAAATGAAAGGCGTTAATGAGTATTTTAAAAGGGCGTGGGGCTTAGTTCTATAGGTGGACGCCTTTTCGAGATATCGCCATAAAGGTGGACCAGGGGTGACTCTAGAATTTGTTTGTACGATATGGGTATCAAATGAAAGGTGTTAATGAGTATTTTAAAAGGGCGTGGGGCTTAGTTCTATAGGTGGACGCCTTTTCGAGATATCGCCATAAAGGTGGACCAGGGGTGACTCTAGAATTTGTTTGTACGATATGGGTATCAAATGAAAGGTGTTAATGAGTATTTTAAAAGGGAGTGGGCCTTAGTTCTATAGGTGGATGCCTTTTCGAGATATCGCCATAAAGGTGGGCCAGGGGTGACTCTAGCATTTTTTTGTACGATATGGGTATCAAATGAAAGGTGTTAATGAGTATTTTAAAAATGAGTGGGCCTTAGTTCTATATGTGGACGCCTTTTCGAGATATCGAGATGGACCAGGGGTGACTCTAGAATTTGTTTGTACGATATGAGTATCAAATGAAAGGTGTTAATGAGTATTTTAAAAGGGCGTGGGCCTTAGTTCTATGGGTGGACGCCTTTTCGGGATATCGCCATAAACGTGGACCAGGGGTGACTCTAGAATGCGTTTGTACAATATGGGTATCAAATGAA
This sequence comes from Eurosta solidaginis, assembly GCF_040869045.1. Taxonomy (NCBI): domain Eukaryota; kingdom Metazoa; phylum Arthropoda; class Insecta; order Diptera; family Tephritidae; genus Eurosta; species Eurosta solidaginis. The sequence continues at coordinate 176,166,871 of NC_090321.1, read as the reverse complement.
AGGTGTTAATGAGTATTTTAAAAGGGCGTGGGCCTTAGTTCTATAGGTGGACGCCTTTTCGAGATATCGCCATAAAGGTGGACCAGGGGTGACTCTAGAATTTGTTTGTACGATATGGGTATCAAATGAAAGGTGTTAATGAGTATTTTAAAAGGGCGTGGGCCTTAGTTCTATAGGTGGACGCCTTTTCGATATATCGCCATAAAGATGGACCAGGGGTGACTCTAGAATTTGTTTGTACGATATGAGTATCAAATGAAAGGTGTTTATGAGTATTTTAAAAGGGCGTGGGCCTTAGTTCTATAGGTGGACGCCTTTTCGAGATATCGCCATTAAGGTGGACCAGGGGTGACTCTAGAATTTGTTTATACTATATGGGTATCAAATGAAAGGTGTTAATGAGTATTTTAAAAGGGCGTGGCCTTAGTTCTATAGGTAGACGCCTTTTCGAGATATCGCCATAAAGGTGGACCAGGGGTGACTCTAGAATTTGTTTGTACAATATGGGTATCAAACGAAAGGTGTTAATAAGTGTTTTAAAAGGGAGTGGGCCTTAGTTCTATGGGTGGACGCCTTTTCGGGATATCGCCATAAACGTGGACCAGGGGTGACTCTAGAATGCGTTTGTACAATATGGGTATCAAATGAAAGGTGTTAATGAGTATTTTAAAAGGGTGTGGGCCTTAGTTCTATAGGTGGACGCCTTTTCGAGATATCGCCATAAAGGTGGACCAGGGGTGACTCTAGAATTTGTTTGTACGATATGGGTATCAAATGAAAGGTGTTAATGAGTATTTTAAAAGGGCGTGGGCCTTAGTTCTATAGGTGGACGCCATTTCGAGATATCGCCATAAAGGTGGACCAGGGGTGACTCTAGAATTTGTTTGTACAATATGGGTATCAAACGAAAGGTGTTAATAAGTGTTTTAAAAGGGAGTGGGCCTTAGTTCTATGGGTGGCCGCCTTTTCGGGATATCGCCATAAACGTGGACCAGGGGTGACTCTAGAATGCGTTTGTACAATATGGGTATCAAATGAAAGGTGTTAATGAGTATTTTAAAAGGGCGTGGGCCTTATTTCTATAGGTGGACGCCTTTTCGAGATATCGCCATAAAGGTGGACCAGGGGTGACTCTAGAATTTGTTTGTACGATATGGGTATCAAATGAAAGGTGTTAATGAGTATTTTAAAAGGGCGTGGGCCTTAGTTCTATAGGTGGACGCCTCTTCGAGATATCGCCATAAAGGTGGACCAGGGGTGCCTCTAGAATGTGTTTGTACTATATGGGTATCAAATTAAAGGTATTAATGAGGGTTTTATCGCCCTTAGTTGTATATGTGACGGCGTTTTCGAGATATCGACCAAAATGTGGACCAGGGGGATCCAGAACATCATCTGTCGGGTACCGCTAATTTATTTATATATGTAATACCACGAGCAGTATTCCTTCTAACATTCCAAGGTCTTTTGATTTCGCCCTGCAAAACTTTTTCATTTTCTTCTACTTAATATGGTAGGTGCCACACCCATTTTACCAAGTTTTTTTCTAAAGTTATATTTTGCGTCAATAGACCAATACAATTACCATGTTTCATCCCTTTTTTCTTATTTTGCATATAATTATGGCATTTTTTTCATTTTTCGTAATTTTCGATATCCAAAAAGTGGGCGTGGTCATAGTCGGATTTCGGCCATTTTTTACACCAATACAAAGTGAGTTCAGATAAGTACGTGAACTGAGTTTAGTAAAGATATATCGATTTTTGCTCAAGTTATCGTGTTAACGGCAGAGCGGAAGGACAGACGGTCGACTGTGTATAAAAACTGGGCGTGGCTTCAACCGATTTCGCCCTTTTTCACAGAAAACAGTTATCGTCCTAGATTCTAAGCCTCCACCAAATTTCACAAGGATTGGTAAATGTTTGTTCGACTTATGGCATTAAAAGTATCCTAGACAAATTAAATGAAATAGGGCGGAGCCACGCCCATTTTGAAATTTTCTTTTATTTTTGCATTTTGTTGCACCATATCATAACTGGAGTTGAATGTTGAAATAATTTACTTATATACTGTAAAGATATTAACTTTTCTTTTAAAATTTGATTTAAAAAAAAATTTTTTTTTAAAAAGTGGGCGTGTTCGTTCTCCGATTTTGCTAATTTTTATTAAGCAGACATATAGTAATAAGAGTAACGTTCCTGCCAAATTTCATCATGATATCTTCAACGACTGCCAAATTACAGCTTGCAAAACTTCTAAATTACCTTCTTTTAAAAGTGGGCTGTGCCACGCCCATTGTCCAAAATTTTACTAGTTTTCTATTCTGCGTCATAATTTCAAGTCACCTACCGAGTTTCATCGCTTAATCCGTATTTGGTAATGAATTATCGCACTTTTTCGATTTTTCGAAATTTTCGATATCGAAAAAGTGGGCGTGGTTATTGTCCGATATCGTTCATTTTAAATAGCGATCTGAGATGAGTGCCCAGGAACCAACATACCAAATTTCATCAAGATACCTCAAAATTTACTCAAGTTATCGTGTTAACGGACAGACGGACGGACGGACGGATGGACATGGCTCAATCGAATTTTTTTTCGATACTGATGATTTTGATATATGGAAGTCTATATCTATCTCGATTCCTTTATACCTGTACAACGAACCGTTATCCAATCAAAGTTAATATACTCTGTGAGCTCTGCTCAACTGAGTATAAAAAGTCATACATTTTTACTAAATACTAAACAAATATTTTTGTTTTAACTACATGCAGTTGGTTATAAATTTATATAAAATTAAAAGTAATAGCGAACATTTTGAAGAAAAAATCATTAGAATCGGTTAATTTTTGACAAAGTTATTGTATGCTGTAATGCATTTCATCAATAAATGGGGGAAAAAATGTTTAATATTTAAAAATTCATATCTCGAAAACAATAAGTTTTCGCTAATAGGCATTTAGCCAAGTTGAAATATAAACTGTTCAATCAATATAGAAAAAGTTTAAACAACAAAAGAGTAACCTTTTTGAGAAATTGATTTTTGAAAAAAGTCATAAATTTTTACGAAATACTAAACAAAAAATTGTTTAAACTATATGCTATTGTTTATAAAGTTATATAAAAGTAAATGTAATAACGAACATTACAAAGAAAAAATCATGAGAATCGGTAAATTTTTGATAAAGTTATTGACAGTTGACAAAATAGGTGAATAAAATACCGATTGCATTTTATGGAATTCAATTGCCGACAAATCGGAAAAAAAAATTTTTTGTGGCAAAAAAACACGTGTTTCATTATCTTGACCAAAGAACAACATATTAAAATTTCATCGAAATCAAAAATCATGTCCTGCGCGGACTGGGTGTCTAGAAATGGAATGAGCCTGTACAAAGTAAGGAGAAACTTACGGATTAGCTATATATTTTTGCAAATACCATTACATGGTGAGTCAACACGCAATGAAAAAATATTATATTGAGAGAAAATTATTAAGTGTGTTTATAACTAATCGTTATTTTCATGTTTATTGTTAATAAAAGCAGAATACTCATTAACACCTTTCATTTGATACCCATATCGTACAAGCACATTCTAGAGTCACCCCTGGTCCACCTTTATGGCGATATCTCTAAAAGACGTCCACCTATAGAACTAAGGCCCACTCCCTTTTAAAACACTCTTTAATAACTTTGATTTGATAGCCATGTCATACAAATACATTCCAGGGTTACCCTAGGTTCATTTTCCTTCATGGTGATTTTCCCTTATTTTGTCTCCAAAGCTCTCAGCTGAGTATGTAATGTTCGGTTACACCCGAACTTAGCCTTCCTTACTTTTTTGTTTTAAAAAAATCTCTCGTTTGCTGAGTACTCTATGACTCTCGCATTGAGCCACTGTTTCGAAACAACTCTTGAGATTTTAGAAGTATGCCTAGTTATCAACATTAGCTCTAAACGTACTCAAGCCCAAATGCTTGTTGGGTATATTCGATGCAATTTCGAAAGAACGCAAATAAGTGATAGGTTAACTAGTGTTTAACCCTGCCAGATCGGCAGCTTAAGCTCAGCTTAAACTTCAGTTAAAGTAAACTGAAAAACTGCAGAATAAGGTTAAGCGTAGTATACACTGAGTTGAACTTGTACTGAAAACCCGGGCCTAAGTGTGAAGTACCTATAAACTTAAAGATAGCAAGCATCCTTGCTCGTCTGTTTTCACCGTTAGTCTCTTTCTATCACCCGTTTAAGATGACGGCATGTCAAAACGCGTGTGCTGTCAAATGTTTGGCAAATAACATAATACCTACACTTTGTCATTATACAAAACTTGCGAAAATTCGCGAAGCCATTGTAGTAAAAAATCTCCAGTTCTAGATATCCAATCACATAAACGATTTCCATCACATTAAAAAGTTCGATTATTGTCTTAACCGCCTGAGATATTTGTAGATTTATGCGAAAAACAGATTTATGCACAACTTCAAGTCAGATCGTGATACAGTGGAAAATATATCGATAAGGGACCAAATTTAATGTTCTTGGACCTATCATAAAAATGAAATGATAATACTATGTTTGGTCCGAATTTGGTCTGAAAAATTATTCAAGATCAGGCGCATATATGTATAGTATATATCCTATACAACTGATTGTGCAGACACTAAAAATTGTTGATTATTAATTGTTCATCTCCACTTCCATTATACCTAGCTACATTTAGCGCATCGCTACTGTAAATGCTGCGTATTTTCCCACAGTCGGAGGCTGTTACTCGGGGAACAATTGCATATGGAGACAAATTTTGATGAAGATAACTTAAGGCACCAAAACCTGGTGATAACTGTTTTACGTACGGCTTTCTAGTTGAAGCGCCTGCTGCCTATCACCCCGAGTAGCTCATGGCTTTCAGCACCGTCAAAGCTTCATGACGGCATGTATCAACTGCATTAGAGCAAACAAAGATCTGAATATGGGACTAGATATAAACCACGATAATATGGATAGATTGTGCCCTGTATATCAGCAGAAGCTGAATGTTAGGAAAAAACATATGGGATACTAGCAACAAACCAAATATAATGTGACTATATCACGGAAAACTAAAGCGTATACTACGTACATACTAAGGAAGGCTGTATCCTGCAGTGCATGTATCTTAATATTAATAGTATTGTATCAAATAAAGTAGAACTAGAACGTCTTATCGAAGTAAAACAACCAGCCTTAGTAGTGTGCTCCGAAACTTGTACAACAGATAATATAATGGACTCCGAGTTAAATATTTCTACATATAAATTAATCCGTTGTGATTCACACAGTAGGCACACGGGTGGTGTGTTATTTTATATACATGAACAAGTAGAATTCAACGTTGTATGCAATAAGTCTTTCGACATGAACATATGGTGTATTATTATAAAAATTAAAAAAATGCGCTCTAAAGTGGAAATTTGGAGTAATCTATCACTCACCTAGTAGCAGCGATGCAGATTTTGTTAAATATTTAAATGAGATCGTCACAGAGCACCTTAAAGATTCGGATAATAATCTAATTATTGGGACTTTAATATAAACATGAATATACCATCCACGTACTCTAACCAGCTTACAAGTGTGTTTGCACAAATGGCCATGGTACAAAAAATTGATTTTAATACGAGAGTAACGGAGCACTCAGCTACAAATATTGACCTACTATTTGCCAATAGTGACCAGATCAAAATTGAATGTGCCAGCGAATATAAGATATCTGATCATGAGACAATCTGCTTTCAAATGCCTACTTCAAAATATTGCAGAATGAGAAAATATGCTAATGCCGTCTGTTGGGAGAACTACAGCGCGGAGAACCTGATAAATCTGCTGTGGATATGTGATATAAGTTCTATATCTAATATAGTGTTAGAAAATAGGGTTCAGGCTTTGAATGATATCTTGTCTGAAGCCATGACATACGAGAAGAGGATCAATATACAATTGCGAAATAAGTGGTACGACCGTGAACTAACAGTACTACATAAAAGAAAATTTGAATTATATAAAACTGCGATTAGCACAGGTCATTGTGATGATTATAATGCCGTTAAAAAAATATATAAAAAACTATAATACTTAAAAAGAAAAATACATGGAAGATCAAGTGATTATTAATAAAGGAAATATGAAATCCATGTGGAAATGTTTGAAAGATGCTGTGGAACTTGCAGACAATAAAGAGCATATTAAAAAAATAGTATTTAGCGGTGAATGTCTAGAAAATAGCAATGATATAGCTAATGTCTTGAATTGTTACTTTGTTCAGAGCATAATCCAAATCAATGATAGTATTGAAACAATTGAACTTGTTGATGAAAGTGAAACAAACAACTCGGTAGCAACATTTGAGCTCACCAGTATCGAGTTAGAAGATATAATGAACATAACAACATCATTTAAAAACAAATATGGCGGTAAAACCTATTGTCAGAGGGTGTTATCAAGGACTCTATGGTGTACATTGCACACTTATATAAGGACATTATAAACGAATCGTTTGATAGTGGCATTGTTCCCAGCTGCTGGAAGATATCCACAATAATACCAGTGGCAAAAGTAAAAAATACAATGAAACCTGACGAGCTGCGTCCGATTAATACGCTACCTATTGATGAAAAAATTATGGAAACAGTGGTGAAAAAGCAACTAGTAGCATACCTAGACGATCATAATATAATCATACCAGAGCAATCAGGCTTCAGGAAAGGCCACTCCTGCGAAACAGCATTGAACATGGTAATTGCAGAGTGGAAAGAGGCTGTTGCTGATAAAAAGGTAGTAGTATCTTGCTTCTTATACTTAAAGAGGGCGTTTGAAACAATCGATCGAAATGAATTGCTGAAGTTAATGGATAAAATTGGGATCAAGGGAAAAGCTTTGGAATGGTTTCGTAGTTACCTGAGTAACAGAAAGCAGAGGACGGTAATTGGAGACGCAGTTTCATTGGTTGTTGATGATAACATTGGGCTGCCATAAGGCTCAGTACTTGCTCCGATATTGTTTATAATTTACATCAATGATATAAAAACTTGCTTGAGAAATTGTAAAAATAAGTTTTTTTGCGGATGATGCATTAGTTAGCATTAGTGACAAAAATGTAGATTGCGCTGTCATGAAAATACAAGAAGACTTAAATAATTTATTTAAGTGGCTGTGCAGTAGAAAGCTAAAACTTAATATTGATAAAACTAAGTATATGATATTTAACAAGAACCACAATGACTTAATCCAATCTAGTCTGAAAATAAAAACCAATGCAATTGAAAGAGTAGATCAAATGAAGGTGTAATAATTGATGAGAAACTAAGTTTCACAGAACATGTGAATCATTTAGAGAAGAAAATTGCACAGAAAAAAGGATTTATGTATCGAACATGTAAGCATATTAGCCAACATCACAAAATATTAGTATATAGATCAATTGTAGAACCACATTTTATTTACTGCCCATCAATACTACTAGTAACAAATGATACGTTAATTAATAAGCTCCAAATACAGCAAAAAAAAGCAATGCGTTTGATACTAAAATAACTATAATAAAATAATAATAATACTAAAATAAACTAAATCATATAGAACATCAAAAAGTAGTATGCTTCCTATGTTAAATTGGCTTAGTATTAAACAATTAATCTGTTATTACTCTTTGAAGTTTATACATTACATAACACAGGGAATGTTACCAAATTATCTGAGTGATAGGATACAGTACAATCATGAGATCCATAACTATGGAATTAGGAGTAGCAGAAATTTAAGACTGCCCAAAGTAAGAACCGAATTCGCAAAAAAGACCTTAGAATACGTAGGCTATAAAACGTATAATGAACTACCAACAGAGATAAAAGACTGTGAAAACGTTGTTAAGTTTAAAGAAAAACTATTTCTATATAGTAAAAATTTAAATATGTAATACTAGTTAAACAATGAATTTACTCATTTCTTGTTAATGAAATAGTTTTAAGAAACAATTATGAATTTTGTAAATTGTATTATACAAAGAATTAGGTTTTTTGGCCGTAATAAATAAAATAATAATAATAACAGTTGACCACTGGGTACGCTTGCTTTATGCACGAGCTAGCTCGCTTCCCACTGCAGCCGGTTCTTTGTACCGGAGCGACTCGGGATTTTTCCCCCGAAAATGCATAGAAGGCATTTTATGCATATCTCGTCCAAAAAAACCAGCGACTACCTCAAAGAAAACATCGAGCAATTGGCTACGAGTAGCAGAGTGACATATCTTATTTTAATTTATCCTCTTTGCTCCGATTTAAGTAAAAGCAACAATTTCAGTCCGGTTCAGTTCGATGAAATTCGACACCTGATTGATGATATATTATTTTTCTCCTGATGTGGGAAACTTTATTGATTGACTTTTTAAGGAAGTTGTAATTTTGATCACGTCTGATTGTGAAGACGACCGAACCAGAAAGAGAAGCGAAAGTCGAGAAGATTCTTAAGGTAATCAAAATGACACAAGTCATGATCGGGATGCGTTCGCAATGCAATTTCACTCGCCCGATGAAAATTTATTTTAAGGTGGACAGGGTGACCATAACAATTGTAACACACGAAAAAAACTCCCTATACTCAAAGTTATTTGACGTAAGTGTACGTAATTGCTTGAAGACACCTTATCAGTTTTAAGTATGTATTTGTTCCAGACAGAAATAATTTATTTCAAAGCACATTGGTTTCATAAATTTTGAATTTATGATAATAAATTCAGCAAAAAAGGTATAGGCAATTTCGTTAAATAAATACATATATAAATATTTAGCAGGATTTTATAAAAAATCATGTATGTATATTTTTTGCTGCAGTTCTAAAACCCCCCTATTATATTTAAAGCACCATAGAAATCATTTTTATACTCAGCGTGATTTGCACACAGAGTATATTAATTTTGATTGGATAACGGTTGGTTGTACGGTAGACTGGGTCGATTTATTAACCTATATCGCGCCATCGATTTTTCGATAGGATTTGGGCTCAGGAAAAAAAGTTCCACTACGCATACCGAAAAAAATAATTTTTGAGCCTGCAAAATTTCAACGATTTTTTATGCATTTTTACATTTTCAAGGCTCCAAATCATTTTTTATGTATTTTTTTTCGTGTCAATTGGCAAATGCAAAATTGGTAAATTCAGTTTTTTGAAAAAAAAAAAAAAAATCTTTTATGGAGATTTAGAAGAATTTTGGTCGAAAAATCGATTTTTTTTTTGCAGGCTCAAAAATTATTTTTTTGGGTATGCGTAGTGGAACTTTTTTTCCTGAGCCCAAATCCTATCGAAAAATAGACGGCGCGATATAGGTTAACATTCGTCCACACAAATCGACCCAGGTTATTGTACAGGTATAAAGGAATTGAGGTAGATATAGACTTCAAAATCATCAGTATCGAAATAAAAATTTGATTGGACCATTTCCGTCCCTCCGTCCGTCCGTTAACACGATAACTTGCGTAAATATTGAGATATCTTCACCAAATTTGGCACACGAGCTTATCTGGACCCAGAATAGATTGGTATTGAAAACGAGCGAAATCGGATGATGACCGCGCCAACTTTTTATATATACATATATAACATTTTGAAAAACACAAAAAACCTGATTATTTAGTAAATAATACACATAGAATGTTGAAATTTGACATGTGAACTTATATTGAGACTCTTGATAAAAATTTGAAAACAATTTTTAAATGGGCTTGGCACCGCCCACTTGTGATAAAATCAATTTTAAAAATATTATTAATCATAAATAAAAAATCTTTAAACCTATCGTAACAAAATTCGATAGAGAGGTTGCTTTTACTATAAGGAATGCTTTGAAGAAAAATTAACGAAATCGGTTAAGGACCACGCCCACTTTTATATAAAAGATTTCTAAAAGGGTAGTGGACGAATAAAATAAGCTATATCTTTGCAAAAAAGCGGAAAAACTTAAAATTTAAAAAAATGGGCTTGGCACCACCCCGTTTATGACTAAGCAATTTTCTATATTTCGGGAGCCATAACTCGAAGAAATATTAACGGATCATAATAAAATTGGGTACAGAAATGTTCCCTGTAGCAGGAAATATTTCTAGAAAAAATGGACCAGATCGGTTAAAGACCACGCCTACTTTTATATAAAAGATTTTTAAAAGGGTCGTAGACTAGAATAATAAGCTATAACTAGCGAAAAATAATTTTGAATCAATGATATTTCACTTATCAAGTTTTATTGTAAGAGGATATGGGGAGACATTTTTTTTTTAAACGGGCGGTGCCATGTTTTATGTAGAAAAGTAATTTATCTGAAGTGAAATGTACAATTGAAGCTCACGCTGAGTATATAATGTTCGGTTACACCCGAATTTAGACACCTTTACTTGTTTTTTTTTTATAAATTTGTGTTCACATTTGAATATAAAACCTTATTTGTAGGTATAGCACTAAACGACTATTTTACAAACGCTTCTTCGGTAAGCCAAACAAATGTCAGCTCATCAATAAAAGTAAACTTTGCCCAGTAGTCTCAGAAGCAACATTAATACTTCCGGAAGTACATATATACATAAATATGTACTCACTTGGCTCCCAAAATTAAACAACAACAACAAAATTTGTCGTCTAACATCCTTTAAATATTTGAGATGAATGACAGGTATTAGGACAGATTACATGAATTGGCTAATATGAAGTCGAAGACAATGGTGTGGTGTTGCGTTTTGTGTGAATTTGCCATCGATGTATATATGTACCCAGTAAGAAAGCTGTATATTTATAAACAAAAAATGTAAGGCGCGATAACTTCCGAAGACATTTTATGCCGAGCTTCGCTTCCAATTTGCGTCGTGCTACTCTTCATTCTTCCTACAAATTAGCGGGGTGGGTCCTACTTGTTTTATGCCGACTCCGAACGGCATCTGCAAGGCAGCTGAGTTTTCACTGAGAGCTTTTCATGGCAGAAATACTCTCGGGTTGCTTGCCAAATACTGCCGAGGGGATACTCCGCTTAGAAAAATTTTCTAATAATTGAAAAAACTTGTTTCTAAAATTTTTATGTTGCTTTGCCCGGGGCGTAAATCCAGGATCTTCGGTGTGGATGGCGGAGTACGCTACCATCACACCACGGCGGCCGCCGTGTTACTGTCTATAAGCGAGAGTTTAATTTTTTTCGTAAAGCGAAATTAATATAAGTAGAACTTCGAAAAACGTTCTGCACAATTTTCATACAAAATCATTAGGGGATTTGAAGCGAGTAACAGACGCCGCCGTGATGTGGTGATAACGTGCTCTGCCTACCACACCAAAGATCCTATGTTCAAGCCCCGGACCAACTCACACCAAAAATTTAGAAATAATTTTTCTGTAGGTCCCGTCCCCCCAAATTAGCAGTGAAAATAAAATGGAGCACAACGCAAAGAGGAAGAGAAGCTAGGCCTAAAACCTCCTTTGAGGTAATCGCGCTAATTATTTATGTATTTATTTTAGTATAATTAAAACAGTAGGCAGATAAGCGAATCGCATATAAAGCAACAAAACAAAGTAAGCAAGTTAAGCTGGCTAAGCGGTTTGAGGTGAAATCGCTTAATCAACAGGATAGAATTAGAACCAAAAACAACAGAGTTATGTCACTTTTAAAAAGTAATTTCTTCATGTATTGAATATAAAATTAAAATGTATTTTTCTTCTCCTGTGAAATTCTAAATTTGTTGATTAGGGCCTTTGTGCATTAAGCTAACGATGCATATGTATCCGTCTTGAAACCTTTTATTTCCAAAGTTATCACCAAAGATCGAAAACTCAGGTCCGTAAACTGAAAAGAATTGTGAAAATCGATTGCCCCCTCCATCATCCTAGGTTTTATAGATTCGGATCATATCAGATTTATTAAATTTTTACCATATGCATTTTCCTAGTGGGAATTAACCCTTCACTCGTATGTGTAGATGTGTAGTGATTTATACGTGTGAGGTAGCTTTAAATCGATGGCCATTGACAAATTAAAGTTTGAAAGTAATTGGACAACAAATGGACAAGAATTTTATAATGAAATGTTGAAGAGGTAGGAGCGTGATTTGAGATTTCGACAGTTGTGTAAAATAATCTTGTTTTTGGATTTTGAATTTGTGTTATATTGGAAATGCTATATTTTGTATGTTTGTATGTATGTAATTGTGCACAAACAATTTAATTAATTTGCATGGGGTTTAGTTACAAAATGCTCTTGTTGCTGCCGAATGGAATAAGAGTGACAGCTACTTGAAAGGGGTGTATTTGGTCATTTAATATTGAAACACACACACTTACATATGTACATGTGTTTATGTAATACTAAAACTATCAAATTAACAACTTTGGTTGCCTTGCCTTGAATAAAGTAGACTATTCAAATTTACAGGTAAGCAGAGTAAACGAAATTTTCTGAGTGGCGGACAACTGGAGCAGCAATTTTTAGTTGATTTTTACTTGACATTTGACTTTCAGCGCTATAAAAGAAACAAACATAATACGTCAATGCTAAAACAAAACCACTTACAGAAAAGTGTCTTAAAATACAGTTAAAAATTTCATAGACTAACCTAAAATATGTTAACTTGTCCATTTTTTAAGCTCTGGCTACTGGGCATCTTAAATTCGCCTAAGCATCTCATCTTTTTTAATTTTTTCGTAATTGTTGCCTATTTGTGTTTGACATCATCCACTCAATGATGAGCAAGTCGATCTGTGGCACAATCACTACGTGCCCGTGACAACGAGAACAAAGCAGTTATAAAAAATATAAGCACTTTTTGCCATAATGAAATCATAGAAATTGTGTTAAGTTGTTAAAACGCAAAAAAGCTATAAAAAATTATATACAGTCACTGCAAGGAAAATGCGGAACAATCAACCTTTTAACAACCTCGCAATATTCACGTAACTCAAATGATCAGCTGGATTGCTTATGTGGAAAAAATTTTACTGAGATAAGTTGAGCTAACGTGAATACCCCAACCTTTTCGTCAATGCAAAAATTGTTGAAATAGCAAAAGTTTTTATAAAGTGGAATCGCTGGCCTGCGGCAAAATATCCGCTTTACGCTGCTCATGCCTACGGGCCTTTTAGTAATTTTAAGGCAAACGAGCGATCAGGGTATACATATACACTGCAAATGAACGTTTGTGGGATATCATTCCTCCCAGCAATCATCTGAGAGAAGATTCTCGACATGGGACAAGATTGTGTCCTGTAACCGCTTCAGTTAAACCTGGATAAGGGCCTCCGCAGTACGGATGCCAACGAGAGCGTATGATCTTACTGAAAGGTATACGATAAGCCGTTTGAGTTTTTGAGTGTGGCGTTTCCTCTGACGTTATTTGCCCACCTTTTAGCGGGTCTAGTTTCTCTATCGTAGCTGAAAGGCCGCCATCTACACTCAAATCATAAGGGATAGTTCTTGGAGTCCTTGAGGTAAGTGTCCGCTATTCCATAGGATTCCTTCGCCCTTTTTAATGGGTACCTCGTTCTCGATCTCTTTTTCATTTTGTGCTCTCCTGCGCCCTTGTCTCTATCTTCGCTTTCGTCTTTATTTTGCGTTTGATTTCGACTTTCCCTTTTTTCTTTATTTATTTCTTTTTTTTATTTATCCTTGTTTTCTATTTTCCCTCGTGCTGTTTTTGTCCTTTCACAGGCGAATCTAAAGATTATTTTCCTTCCGAATTCAGTACCAGGAGTTGTTATCCCAATAGCTGATTGCTTCCTCTTCATTATTTTCTATACAATGTCTTGTACAACAATATTTCAGTTAATCGAAATCAATGAACTTTCTTTGGACTTGACATTCGTCTACTATGCCATCACCTTGTACGGATTCGCCTTGTCTTTGCCTAAGAGAATAGTATTTAACGTTCTTATAATACAAGCAAGGTCCTCACACAGCCCCGACGCATATCTAACAGCATACAACTTATAGATTAGAAAAGCAAAAATCTTTAGGACTGTGAGGAAATAGAAGCTACTTCAGAGGCAGAAAGCCCTGGTCAAGGAGCAGATGGAAATGAAGTCATCGATAAAAGATGTAGAAAACACCTCGCTTGCAGCCAACTTCCAAAACGGGACCATAGTTATGACTGAGATAGTGACTTGAACTGACAAGTGAAAATAATGAGGTTACAATAGACCTACAGATCTGTCTATACATCAGGTATGGCTGATTTTGTATGATTACGTAAGAGTTTGAGCTAGTAGAGTATCCGATCCAAGTTGTGATGGAGGGACCCTAGGTAGGTCGAGATCTTGTTCGACATTAGATAGATTGAACACTGTTTCGGCGATCTTCCAAAAACGGGATTTTACGAAATAATTTACAATACCCTCTTGAATGTAGCTGGCGCCTCGCTGGATCCAACGATCCTCTAATTTGTCTGGGTACGGACTTGCGTCAATCAGTTATCAATTGGGGCGTCCTCCTTACTGGCAGCCTAGCAAATCTGTATTTTTTAACATTCCCCTTTAAATTGAACATTTGTTTTTTGGCGGTTAAGTGAGGTTCTGGCTTCATGAAGAGATTGATAGTTTATATTACACGAGATTAAAAAACTAGAGCTATCGGGGGGATTTGGTGCAGAGGTATATAGATGTCCCGACTCCCTCTTATTAAAAGATCTGCCAGCTTCGCTTAGCTATCAATGGCTGATCTCAAAGTTAGAAAATTTGGTGTAAAGCAGTTTTGCCTTCGTTCTTCCTCAGACGGTTATGATTTTGGTTCAAACAATTTTAAAAGTTTCCGACTTTTGTTTGAGTATACTTTTAATATATAAAAAGATTGTCTCTTTTTTTTTGAGCGACTGTGTCTTAATGAGAACTGAAACCCCCATAAAGAAGTCACTTGCTTAAATTGGTCTATAAAAAGTCTTAGTACAAGTAATTATTGTAAATAAATACAACAATTACGGTTGGGACTTTATAAACTGCTTATGTTGGTGCACACTTACTCCACTTTGCGCAGCATCTGCTTTATCGGCCTCTGTATAGCTCATGGCTTCGCCCTTCACCTATTGCCTAATAAGACATACACACATAAATAACTTTTTAAGCAACTCATTTACAGCTTGTTACCAAAATTGTTCACTTGAAATCGCCATCATATATTTTTTTTTACTTTACGATAGCTCTAACCATCTTTGTTTAGCTGAAATTAGCACATGCTTATTACTAAAAACTATGAGCGCATTAGCCAACAAGTTCTTGAATTTGAAAGATATGGCTTATAGGTGCAAGTTTGTTCAAGAGTTGAGTTTTGTTATATTTTAGTTTCAGCAAATAATAAAGAAGCTCTGAAATACTCAAAGTAACTGGATCTGTTTCTGGTTATATTCAACAACTTCGATTTAGTGTGAATCATGGCGAGTTGATACTTCACATCAATGGCAGTGCAGTATCCGTCTCGTGCTTATTGTATAGGTTTGCAGGTAAAATATGTTTGTTTCCTTCTCTTTATAGCACACTGCCGTTTGACACTGAGGGAAGTATCAAACCAGCGGGGAACGAACGTTTCACTGAACGAAGTTTCAAATAACCGGAGTTACTGTCATCGGGATCGAAGCACGTATCCAAAAGTTTTTGAAAAAAGGAATGGAATTTCATATATGGGTATTTAGTATAAAATGTATAGTGCATTATATGGGAATTATCCAAAATTTTACAAAGGTCGTGGAATGGGGTATCTAAAGACGCGTAGTTATATCATATCATAACATTAAGAAACCAAACACATAGGTAATGTTTTTCCACCAGAACAAAAGTTATCCGCGAGAAACAAAACTACGGCTACAACGCTGCCGCATAGCCTATACAAAAAAGGAGATAAACAAGTATTATGATCAGGTGATCGTAGTTGTGAACGAACAGCTGACACATATCTTACTTGGTAACCTTTACAATGGGCGCTTTAATCGAACACAATTTTTTTGACACGTTGCATACATAATTCCATCAATTGAGTGATGGAAAATTTGTTCTATGAAAGGCGTATGGAGCCAACTGCCAAATGTAATAATTTTTGCTAAATTGCAAGGCATTATGGATAAAACAAGTGTGATATCTTATCCGTCAACTGCCTGACAGGATGTTCAATATGGCTACTTTTTAGCGTTTTGACAGCGTGTTCAATATGGTGGCGCATAGGGCCGGCTATCATCAGCGGGTGATAGAAAGGGACACAAAATGAGACAGCGATAGTCAATTACAAATCAGGTGATCCATTCTATTTGTAATTTTGACGTTTATGCAGAAGTTATCACACTTGTCTTATCCGCAATGTTGCAAGGGAAGGACTTCTCAAATTTTTATCTACACTTTGCTACAAAAATAATAGAAAAAATGTTGTTCATAACCAACACTTTAAAATGTCAAAGAATTGTTAAATAAGCCGAACAAACACTTTGAGCGAATGTAGCGAACAAATTGATGCTCAGTAATTTGACGTAAATCCCAACCGTTGAGTGGATCAAAAATAATCAACGGTACGTTCAGAAAGTTATCAATCAACGATTGATCAACAGTCGTTCTCGCTGAAAGCGCACAATGTTTATCCAGCTAGACAGAGCTGACGGAAACGCCAACACATTACAGAATTGTTGACATCACTAATACACTAGCATAAATTTTTCCTTTTATTCATATGGAAAACCATGGTATGTATGTGTATGCATACACGTATACAGAATGTTTACATCAGGTTTGTCATATCGCTTCTAACAACAACCTCATAGAAACTTTGCTTTACGCTGTGATGTAAATTTCCATCAGCCATATCTGTCAGTTGATGCCTCAAATGACTGATAGCTGTCTAGCAGGGTATGCTTTTGACATTACCACTTTAGTAAACATAAAGAAGAGCGACAGCGGCGAACCTCACGTGTCTGACCACGTGACGCAATATTTTGGCTTGCGTCACACAAACACTACTAGCATAATCAATTTTTGACAGATGAATATAGCTGTCATCTGTTCAGATCTGACTCTTATTCAATGGAAGCTTTGCCACTGAGGCGTAGCTCGTGGCGTGCCGGGGATGCGTTAAATTGCTAAAGATAAAAAAGGGAACCTGAAACTTGGAAGGAGCGAGAGGAGCTTTAAATGCTGATTGACAGTTATACCAAAAAGTCACTTCTCTGAATATAATGAGCCTGACAATCCAATTTCTAACTACGGCAAATATCGCCCACTACCCGCCTATGACGAAATAAATATGTTAGGTGATAGCTGTCCCATCAGAGGAAACTCACTTGGACAGCATGAAGGTCCGTTGTGATACCACATAAATTAACGGTGACATAGCTATAGCTACTTAGAGAATCGTTGCGTAGCGATGATCTATTTTCTAATGAGACCGATCTCAAATCCTCCGGAGATCCAAGTGAGTCGCAACCGCGGTATAGGTGAGCCTAAGCGAACCCAATTACTTCTGCAGACCTCCTGCCATTCTTCGGGCCATCCTTGCTACCCTGCAAGGAGTGGTGTCCGCCTAACTGTTGTTGAGCTGACTCCAGGCCTATCTATGCAGCAGAAGACTACAGGTGGACAGCAGAATCTCGAAATATCTTCATTTGGTTCAATTGTACCGATGCGAGCTAAGAGATCCGTTTGACTGTTGCCCGGGATATCAGTATGGCCCGGGACCCAGATAATCTTATTCGTAAATTAGGTTCGGTGCAATCGCAAGCGAGGTCAGGCAGTCCTAGGTCACCCTCGATCGCAGAATAGTTGAACTCAAGGCCTTGATAGCTTCCTGGCTATCAGAGTAGATGTTAAATTCCCTAACCGTAGTAGCAAAGGATGGCAATTCATCCACCGCATCCTTAATCGCAGAAACTTCGGCTTGGAAGACGCTGCAGTGATCAGCCAATTTAAACTTGCGGCTTAAATTTAGCTCTTGACAAAAGACCCCACCCCAGCAACCTTTCCGTTGAACTTAGACCCATCCGTGAATAAGCTAACTGGTCGTCTGCCTCAGATGAGTCCTCTCCCCCATTCCTTTCTCGGAGAAACGACTTTTGTGAGGGTTGCACAGGGAGCAGTAATCGGCAGATAATAGTTTGTACTGTCAGTGATAAAGTCGAACGTGGTAGGAAGGATAGAGCGTCCCAAGTCAGACTAACGACCGGGCCACGGCCGCCTTTTCCGCAATGTCTACTTGGTGTATGTCAGCATGCCAATCAGTGCCGAGGTAGTTGTTGTTCTAAGACCGCCGCTGATCCCAACCTGCGTCGTCCGTTGTACGAAATAAGTAAGTATTACTTCAAACATTTTAAGGCGCGCGATGTCATACTTGCTTTCGCAGACAGAGCCTGCGAATTCCAAGGAGCATCACTCTTCCTCCTCATCGTGAGACTAATTAATCATGAACTATAAGTATTTCTTCCATACCAACGGTTACAAGTTTCATATCAAATGTTGCTCTTTTGAAAAAGGAGTTCGCCTCCCTCCCCCCCCCCCCCCCCCTCAACAGCACTGTAAACACGCCCACTTTTTCGATATCGAAATCTTCGAAAACCCTAAAAGGTGCCATAATTCATTACCAAAGACGGATAAAGCGGTGAAACTTGATTGGTGGGTTGACCTTATGACGAAGAATAGAAAATTAGTAAAATTTTCGACAATGGGCGTGGCACCGCCTACTTTTAAAAGAAGGTAATTTAAAAATTTTGCAAGCTGTAATTTGGCAGTCGTTGAAGACATCATGATGAAATTTGACTGGAACGTTACTCCTATTACTATATGTCTTCCTAATAAAAATTAGCAAAATCGGATGACGAACTTAAACTAAAAATTTTAAAAGTCAAATTTTAACAAAAAATTGAATATCTTTACAGTATATAAGTAAATTTTGTCAACATTCAACTCCAGTAATGATATGGTGCAACAAAATACAAAAATAAAAGAAAATATCAAAATGGGCGTGGCTTCGCTCTTTTTCATTTAATTTGTCTAGAATACTTTTAATGTCATAAGTCGAACAAACATTTACACATCCTTGTGAAATTTGGTAAGGGCATAGCATCTACGACGATAACTGACGATGGCGAAATCGGTTAAATCCACGCCCAGCTCGGCCATTAACACGATAACTTGATCAAAAATCGATATATCTTTACTAAACTTAGTTCACGTACTTATCTGAACTCACTTTATCTTGGTATTGAAAATGGGCGAAATCCGACTATGACCACGCCCACCTTTTGGATATCGAAAATTTCAAAAAGTGAAAAAAATGCCCTAATTCTATAACAAATACGAAAAAAGGAATGAAACATGGTGATTGAATTCGTTTTTTGCCGCAAAATACAACTTTAGAAAAAAACTTTGTAAAATGGGTGTGACACCTACCATATTAAGCAGAAGAAAATGAAAAAGTTCTGCAGGGCGAAATCAAACGCCCTTTGAATCATGGCAGGAATACTGTTCGTGGTATTACATATATAAATAAATTAGCGGTACCCGAAAGATGATGTTCTGGGTCACCCTGGTCTACAATTTGGCCGATATTTCCCAAACGTATGTGATATGGAATTATAAACCCTACGAAACCAACGCAGCTGAGCTCTCAGCTGAGTATGTAATGTTCGGTTACACCCGAGCTTAGCCTTCCTTACTTGTTACTTTTAGGAAGAGATGAAATCGAAAATTTCATGCAAAGTTCGCTCTAAAACTTATAGAAATTATTTTCGTGCCAAAATTTAAAATTTGAACAAGAGTCATCTCAAAATAGAAACCACAAGAGGGCAGGCCAAATTGTAGTATAAATTTACAAAACTCTGATTGGATATATGTACATATATCCACATTACGGCTCGACCAATCAGAAACAGCTTGTGCGCTATAAATAAATAACAGCTCTCTAATAATAAACCTCGTACATATAAACTTGCAAGTAATACAATTTACCTTCTGCATAGTTAGACATATTCGTATATTAATTATTCAAGTAGTTAACATAGCTAACAATTAATTACTTAATTAATAAACAAACGGCATAGTAATTTTGTTGATAAGTGGGTAAAAAAATTATTAGCTATACAAATTGGGCGCCATTTGATAAAGCTAAGGAATTTGCTTAACTGATTTATGATAAAAACTTGATTAGGTTTGTATACATCACAGTCAGATATTCTCAGCACGCTTAGTATATCAGCTTTATTGGCTTAATGGAAGATTAAACGGCATATACGAATTGTAATAGATATATGTACATATGTATGTATACTTCTATTGACATCAAAACGTTCAGGAAGAGTTGAGAAATCGATAAAGCAATGTGTGCAGAACATGTTATGTAAGGATAGGTTAGGTTTGGTTGAACTGACCGGTTCACAAGAGCCTCGCGTAGACTGATTGCGTTCATAATGTCACCAAAAGTTTGCTCGACGACCAACTGAAAAACCTCTTAAAAAACCAGGTATTTGTTACCAAATAACTTCATTCTCTTGACAAGAATAACAACTTTCTCAAATCGATTAGTGAAATGGGCAAATGTATTTGGGAAATAGGCAAAGGTATTTGAGAACCTTTTGAACTCTTATGGTGGGATGACCTCCACGTTGTGAGCCATGTAGTAGGATGCCAAGATAAGGGCCTGTTCTTTCTTCCGCTCGATGCCTACTACCGCCTGGTCCTCAGTGCTTCAGTTAGTGAATCATAAAGGGTTCATTAGAGCAGACGTCGCCAAATAGTGAAACAATCGTTCACACGTATCCTTAAGCCGCAGTTACCCACCGACGTGCGTATGCCGTACGTACACACATTTGAGCGAAATTTATGCCCGTAGTGGCAACGAAAAAAATGTTGCTATTGACCTGTTTGAATGCATGCTTATGGAAACATCAACTTTTTCTATTTTAATTTTTGATGTTGTAAAAGACTGGAATTAGTTTTAAATAAGTATAAATAGATTACGTATTTATAATCTGCACTTTTACATAATTATTTCGAATTATTTTCACAATTTTTCAAATATTAATTAGGTGTTTTTGCATAAAACTGCAAACGGTCAAAAATTGGCGCTCAAAGTTTACTAAGCGACTCTGTCTAGTCTAGAGAGAGCAATCAGCTGCCACATTCTTACGGAAAAAATCATAATTGTTTTGATTTCTGCGTTCCGGGCTACGTACGTACGGGCGTTGCACGTCGGTGAGTTTTCGTTTACATTGCACACTCATAAGATAGGTCGTGTCAGCTGACACGTGTTTGGTACGTACGTTCGTGAGTAACTGCCGCATTATTCTCTTTAGTTTAGTAGTCGCTGAGCATCATTGTTTACTATATAGTTTGGCAGCTTAAATAGAGCTTATGTTGCGAATAGAGTGGAAGGCAGTGGACTAGGCAGTCGAATGTCATATAATGAAGGAATTGATGTTCGGAGTTTTTTCAAAATTTGCCCGAAATCCCGAATCACAAAAGGGAGTGCACTTAAGTACGAAAATGAAAAAATGTAGTTAAGTTTTGCTCCCTTTTTAGCAGGAGATTTTCATTTTGAAAATGTAATATAAAAACCAATGTTCATTCTATTACTTTTTTAGCAGGAGATTTTCATTTTAAAAATGTAATATAAAAACCAATGTTCCTTCTATTACTCATTTTATCTATGGAGCTTCACATGCACTTCATAAAAAGTGCTTTTTATTTTTACGAACTTATTTCTCAATGAAAATAAATGAAACACGTATTAATGTAAGCATTAATCATGTTTCTTACTTCTTAAATGTTCTTCTTAAATATTATAAATGTGTTAAAAGTAGCAGGACTAAAATAATATCGACAAATCTGATATGTCGAACTAATTTTATATAATAAAAATGATTTCATAAATTGCATGCATTTTATACATAAGCATTATATTTTAAATTTTCTCTAACTATTCGTTTTGTGCTGACAAAATTTTGCTTATGCATAACTTTCTTTGGCAATATAAGATAACAATTTCAGGGGCCGTTTTCACCATCTTCGGTGAACGCTAACAAATACTTTATTTGGAAGAAATCGTTCAGTGATTCGTGAAATAAGGGTTACTTTAAAATAACGGACGTTAAAAGTTCCCCTGTCACATGAGGAAAAATTAAATAAAACTATTTTTATAACATGAAGAATCTTCATTGAAGATAGATAGAAAATTTATTGGGGATTGCACTGCCACCGTTGATGTATTGTGCCCTCATCAGATTGCGTCGCGTTCCAGGAGGATATGTTCCACCGTCTTTCCTGATCGATCACGAAAACGACATGAATACAAAATTATGTTTTTTATTTAGTTGAACGGCGATAGAAATTCTTATATTTTTCAAGAAATCCAGGAAACATCAAGAAGAATCCTAAGTTTTTAATTATTTGTGTTTTGCTTTGACGTTGGCGGTGCGTTGCTTATAGATTGAAGCAATTAAAGCGCATGTGTTCAAAGTCAGATGTAGACGCAACGCAAGTGCCAAAACGACACAAAAGTCACCTTAAGCTTAGTTGCTTCACGTGTTATTTAACATTATTAATTAAAAATGTTGGATCTCGTAAGAAGCTAAACTTAGGCAAGATACACACGAGACATAGCTTCGTAGACGCGTACAAAATATGGAATACAGCTACGATTTTCTACGCCTCAAGATTTCTTATGCTGTACCTAATACGCGTCTATGAAGGTAAGCCTCGTGTGCATCTTCCCTTAGATTATTTTCAAAGAAAAAATTCTTTGTTTTTAAACTTTGCTAATATTCACATACATGTCTAATACAATGACTGTCGCTTCCATACTAATATTTCATTATTAAAAAAAAATTAGTTCTGAAAAATGCAACCTTGTCACATGCGTTCTCAAACACGGTTGCCACACCATGTTTCCGTTTAGGACCAAAATGCATCGAAAAAAAGACCAGATCTAAAAAAAAAGGACCAAATTTTAGGTTTTTTATTGGTATACAAACAATTGGGATGTGCATAGCGCAGTTAGGTTTTATTAAAGAACAGTTAAAAAATTTGCGCTGTGGTAAACTCAGTAAATCGTAAATAAACTAAGCAGTGGTGTTAATGCTATTTTTATAGATGTTTACTTTTTCCCTAACAGTTTAAACTTCATACCAGAGCCTAGATTCAGTAAGTGTGAGTTGGAACTCAGACTAAAAATCAAGCGTCTTAAATGTTTCAACTGTGTAATAACTGAATACCGATCGAAATATCTAACCACTAAAACAAGTATTTTTTCTGATAAGTCCGTTTTTTGATCAAAAATTAATGACAACGTGTTTGCCCGAACATTCAACACTTCCCTTTTTAATGCTTGCCTAAATTATCTACAGGGTGAAATGTCATTGTTCTGCTACATTTTACAGATAGAGCAATTTTCGTGGTAAAAATTCCATGGAAGTGTAAATTGGTTAGGTAGGTAGGTTGAACTGGCCGGTCCATGAGGACCTCACATAGACTGATTGAGTCCGTAGTGTTACCAGAAGTTTGTTTTAACGACCAAACTGAAAAACCCTATCAAAAACCAGGACCTATGTTATAAAATAACTCCGTCCTCTTGGCAAATACTAGAAGCTTCCTAGGACTTAAGCCACTTGCTGCTTCTAGATCTGACAGCTGTATCACTCCTAATAG
The DNA here is from genome assembly GCF_040869045.1 of Eurosta solidaginis. Lineage (NCBI taxonomy): Eukaryota > Metazoa > Arthropoda > Insecta > Diptera > Tephritidae > Eurosta > Eurosta solidaginis. The sequence continues at coordinate 176,143,211 of NC_090321.1, read as the reverse complement.
CTGGAGTCTTAGCCTGGCAAGTGCAGGGCACGAGCACAGAACGTGCTCGATCGTTTCCTGCTCCAACCCGCACTTCCTACACCTGCTATCACTGACCAAGCCTAATTTAAAGGCATGTGACGCCAGAAGGCAGTGTCCAGTCAGAATACCCGTCATGAGTCTACAGTCCTCTCTTTTTAATGATAGAAGCAACTGTGTTAGTCTAAGGTTGTAAGACCTACACATAATCTTCGACACTTTACAGCCCCACGCTTGAACCCACGCCTTTTCTGCTTGGTCGATCATGTGCACCTCTCGCCTTCGCTTAATCTCGCCCAATCTAATTGGGATGTCTACGGAGCAAGCTTCAAGGGATGCGCCCTTTTTAGCTAATTCGTCCGCTTTTTCATTCCCATCTATTCCCATATGCCCTGGGACCCAATATAGATGTATGCTTCTCCCTGTCCCGATTCTCTCCAGAGACTGCTTACACTCTAAAACGCATTTAGATGCTGTGCTATGCGAGATTATTGCCTTAATTGCTGCTTGACTGTCAATATAAAAGTTAACACGGTTGCAGCTTAAGCTATTCTCTTCCAGGGTTTCTACTGCTTTGGTTACGGCTAATATTTCCGCTTGGACAACGCTACAGTAATCCGGCAGCCTGTAGGATCTGCTTAATTCCGGATCAGCGCAGTATACCGCAGACCCTACTCCTTCCACTATTTTGGAACCATCGGTGTACACATGTATCGCCTCGTCCGCCATTTGCGCACCCTTGCGCCAACCGTCCACCTCTATTGTGGCCTTAAGATCTCCCTCAAAGTGCAGGTAGGGAATCATGTAGTCTGTTCGTCTTGTGACTGAGGACGCTATACTACTATGGCCATATGGTCGGCGCTCAAGCTGCCCCGAAGCATCGAGCCTGGTTGCGGTCGTTAACGCTTTGTTCTTTGCTACCAGGTCTACAGGTGGAATGTGCAGAATGGCATACAGTGCAGCCGTCGGGGTTGTTTTCAGGGCTCCCGTAATGCAAAGCATCGATAGTCTGCATACCCCCTCTAATTTTTTGAGGTATGTTGTTTTTTGTGTGGCTTTCCACCAAACAAGAACTCCATAGTATAGAATAGGGCTTACAATCGCTGTAAAAACCCAATGAGAAAGAGAGGCCGATAGGCCCCACGTACACCCCAGCATTCTTTTACATGCATAGAGTGCCGTTGAGGCCTTCTTGACCCTCTCCTCCACGTTGAGCTTCCATGACAGCTTACTATCTAGGATGATTCCTAGATATTTTGTGCAAGGTTTCTCCTGTAAGGTCACCGCTCCTAACTTAGGCCTGGTCCAATTTGGGACCTTGTACCTCTTTGTAAACAAGACCATATCCGTCTTCTCCGCATTGACTTTCAGCCCGACATTAGATGCCCAGGTATGAATATCCCGAAGCGCCCGATCCATCAAAGAACTAATCGTTGGAAGGCATTTTCCACTTATGACAATTGCAACGTCATCTGCGTAAGCCGTAAGTTTTACGGGTCCCTCATCGAATTGCCTGAGCAGTTGGTTGATGACCAGTGTCCACAGCAGAGGTGATAGCACCCCTCCCTGCGGCGTGCCCCTGTCCACTGATTTCGTGGCCTCGTACAATCCCCATTGTGATGTAATCGTCCTGCAATTTAACATGCAGCCGATCCATCTGATTAAGGCAGGATGTACTTTAATGTAATTAAGACCATCCATAATCGCCCATTTTGCAACATTATTGAAAGCCCCGGCAATGTCCAAGAAGACTCCTAGAGCATACTCCTTATATTCCAGGGATTTCTCTATGCTTATTACCACCCTATGCAATGCGGTGTCTACCGACTTGCCTTTGGTGTACGCATGCTGTGTTGTGGAGAGCAGCTTTTCATCCACGTTGGACTTTATGTACACATCTATCAGCCTCTCAAAGGTTTTGAGCAGAAATGATGTTAAGCTAATGGGTCTATAGTCTTTGGGATACACGTGACCGATCTTCCCCGCCTTTGGTAGAAAAGCTACACGAGCAGTTCTCCAAGAGTGCGGTACATGATTCAGTCTTATGCACCCATCGAATATTATTTGAAGCCATTCCACGACCGCCCTACTTGAGACTTGTAGCATGGCCGGGAATATACCATCTGGGCCCGGCGATTTAAACTTAGAAAACGTCTTCACTGCCCACTCGATCTTGGTATCGGTCACCAAGCCCGGCACCACTAGCTCCGTGATCGAAGTGTGAGTGATGTCTGCTGGTTCTTCTAAACCGTCTCCCGATGGGAAATGTGTATCGAAAAGCACCTCAAGGGATTCCTCACTATCACGTGACCATTCCCCGTTCTCTTTCTTTATTAGTCCCTGGACTATGTTTCCCTTTGCTAGGACTTTTTTCAACCGTGCTGTTTCACTGGAGCACTCTATGTCCGTACAGAAACTTTTCCATGAGTTTCTCTTCGCCCTGGTAATTTCACGCTTGTAGATCCTCAGTAGATCCCTGTACTCGTCCCGACACGCTTCGCTTTCCGCGGTCTTTGCGAGTTTAAACATTTCTTTTACCTGTCTTCTTAGAAGACTCAGCTCATTGCTCCACCATGGCGGCTTTGCTTTTCCTCTGAATCTTCTTAGAGGGCAAGCTTTGTTATACGCAGTCATAAGCGTCCTTGTTAGGAATTCATTCGACTCCTCCAGTTCCTCTACATTAGCAACCTCTTTGGGTTGTCCCAGTTTCGTTTCTACATGTTTCTGGAATTTAGTCCAATTCGTTGCCCTAGGGTTTCTAAAGGTTCCTCCCTTCTCTACCCTCTTTAGTGGGATGCTGAAGCTTATATACGCATGGTCGGAGAAGGATGGTCTATCGAGAACCATCCAATCATACCTTGATATATCACGCTCGGAGCTCAATGTAATATCCAGAACATTGCTGGATGTTGGACCAATGTATGTAGGAACATTTCCCCTGTTGGCTATCTGCAAATTGGTTTGCAGGATGTAACAAAATAGAGATTCGCCTCTCTCGTTCGTATCTGCTCCTCCCCACGCATTGTGGTGCGCATTTGCATCTGCGCCTATGACCAACCGCCCTTTGCGCCCTTCCTCCTGTACTAGCCTTTTGCACTCCATCGGTGGAACCTCCGCAGCATGGGCCATGTAGCAGGACGCCAGGATAAATGCCTGCTTATTCTTTTGCTCAACGGCCACCGCTACGAGATCCTCGGTGGTGTAATTAGGCAGCATATATGAATGCAGCTGTTTCCTTACCATTACTACAGCTCGCACCCGTCCTTCCGTTTGTGCGTAGTAAACGCCAAACCCGCGCGCGCTAAGTCAAGAAACCTTTCCTCCCGATGAGAGCCACGGCTCCTGGATCAGCGCCACGTCAAACGAACCCTCCTCAAGGGTTAGGAGGAGTTCGCTCGACGCCACTTTACTGTGTTGGAGGTTTATCTGTAGGACTCGCAGCACCATTGGGCTGTTTGTCCCCCTCCAGCACCTTCGTCTTGACGTCGTCGTCCTCCTCTTGCCCTTTTGGTTTAGAGTATTCGAGGCGCCCTTCAGCCCCTCGTGAATGTTGTGCCTTGTGTTCCTCTGTGCGAGTCACAGCACCATTTAGCGTTTGGTCCTCTTCTAGCACGTTCGTGGTGACGTCGGGGACCTCCACCTGTCTTTTTTCCCTTAGGCTTCTGAGGTCCTTTTCGACTTCGCCCACTTCCAGCGTGTTAGGATTTTTATCCTCGGGACTTCTTTTCCTGAGTCGCATGTAAATTTTGCCAGTGCCAAAGGACATTTTGCCAAGCTGCGTGTACAAAATATCCTCCGCCTGCTTGTTTATTTGGAAGATGTAGAACTGACCATCCTCGGTAGGCCGAGATACAGTAAGTACCTTCCAATCCTGTGTCGGTATGTTCGGATTCTGATTCTGCAGAAGTCGCAGTGTATCCTCCGACTTCATCACGCATGGTATCCATACCTTAACTTTTGGTACCGTGGGGATTTGCGCTTTATCCACCACCTCAAATCGCGCGTTCGTGCCTTGCCTTTGGAGGTTTGAAACGACTTCCTCCAGCCACCGCAAGCTCGCGATGTTGTCGCACGCTATCATCTTCACACCATTATACCATCCCCCCGAATCAAAGGTTGGAAGGGGCTTACTTGGTTGTTCCCGCATCATCTTAAGCATTAAGCTAATAAGCTCCCTTTCCACAGATTTCCACCTTTCAGTAGTCATTCGTCCGAACGGACTGCTACGATCAACCAGCGCCACAGTCAGTGACTGCTTTGCCACATCACTCATCTTCTCGGGAAAAGCAGGAGTCTTAGTGTTATCTCCCTTTGGAACCTCCGAGAACACCGGAGTCTTCGCGTTAACTCCCTTTAGCGCCTCCGAGAAAGCCGGAGTCTTAGCGTTATCTCCCTTTGGCTTATCTCCTACTTCCGTAGTTGGAACTTCCCTCTGACTGGCAGCTTTCGAGGTAGTTGCTACCTCGCTATTGGAACCCATCTGTCTTACAGCTTTGGGCCTACTTGTCTTGTCTATGCGACTGCCCTGCCTCGCGGCTCTAGGACTGGGTCCTTTCTGCCTCTTGAAAGCAGGCTTGTCGCCTTCTGCCGAACGTTGCCTCTTCATTCTGCCATTCGACGCTTCTTCCTCCTCGTACCGGTTGCAGAACCGAGGGTTTCTCGCAGCAAACCTTTTGAGCTGCCTTCGACCTACTTCTACCGCTTCATGGGCCCATTCCAAGCGCTCGATCTCCACTTCTGTTGGGTCGACCACTGCTCCCAAGCGTTGTACAATTCTTAGTGCTGCACGGTACTGCGAGAGAGCTCTTTTACTTCCTCTGCTCCGTACCCTTCTCCACTCTTCTACTCCGTTTTCATTTGTGTGCTTCTCCAACACGGAGTTCATTGAATCAGCACTACTCTCGCTCCCCGAGTCCGACGCATCGCTTAATTCGTATTTGTCGTCCCTGGATTGCGACTCAGTCCTCCTCTTTACATCCTCCTTATTACGTTCAGGTAATGAGTTGTTCATCTTGGTCGTACGACCACCTGCCCGACAAGGCGGGCTCAGCGGTCCAGTATTATATACGGGGAAAGAACCGTCCGCCACAGCAGCGCCCCTTACTGCGGTAAGGCCATAAATACTTCCCGAGATGGCCCGGTATCGGGAAGGCTCCGTTCGAATTCAGCCGAATTTATCCCCTGGCTGCAAATCGTCCAATAGGCACGGTCCGCATAACACCCTGGATTAGGGGTTGGCAAATTGGTTAGGTATTTCAATTATTTTATACGATGTTTAATGATTAAGTTGAAACACGACTTTTATAGTCTTTAGATTTACCGGAAGTGCCGGCCACCATATTTATTTTCAAGGTTGCCCTCTATTTTCATATCGATAGTTTTATAATATTTACAATAGGGTTGCTTAACTTCTAATAACTTAAGCTACATGTACATAATGGGTTTACAGAAGTAAATTGAAAATTATGTGTGGGTAATAGATTTGCCGAAAATTTTATTAGCAGTATTTTGATTTTTTGTTTCAGTGAAAAAGAGATAAAAGTACCAAATCCGTGCCGAAAAGAACAAAAATAGAGAAAAAGGAACCAGCGGACCATATGGGGTTGAAAAGGGCCATTTTTTGTCCAAATGGACTGAGGTGGCAACCGTGTTCCCAAATCCAAGCTTTCACATCAAATACATACACATATAAGTACTTCGACATTATGAAATACATTGTCGCGTTGTAAGCCAAAGTATTTTTGCATAAAACCTTTTTGACCACCACAATACCACAGATTAAGTGTAAAATTTCACAAAAATAATACATTTCTTCGTAAAATCACACCGAATAACTGCAGTCCTTGCTTACGAATTTAGAAACAATGAGAATGACAAACACGAACGAGTATGAAATATAATGTCAAAACGCATATGCACATGGTTGTATTTCAATGTACGAAAATGCTTTAAAAATGCATGAAATTGTTAAATTAAAGTTGAAAACAAAAATGTTAAAAGCTTTAATATAAATAAAAAGCTTCTTTTAATAACAACAAATACGCCTTATATATTATATTTATACATCAATTGGTAAGGTTTATCTCACTTTAAAATTTAAGCTAAATAATCTAAAGTTTTTTTTTAAATTGAGTCGAGAACTGTGCGTGTGAATATGCGAATCTCACCGATCAGATGTTGCCTAGTAAACTTTTGCGCCCTAATTTTTGACCGTTTGCAGTTTTTATGCAAAAACACCTAATTAAAGTTTGAAAAATTGCTGAAATAATTCGAAATAATTATGTAAAAGTTCATATTATAAATAAGTAATATATTTATACTTATTTAATATTAATTCCAGCCCTTTACAACATCAAAAATTAAAATAGAAAAGGTTAATGGCAACAATTTTTTCTTTACCACTACGGGCATATATTTCGCTCAAATGTGTGTACGTACGGCAACGTATACGTACGTTACACACGTCGGTGGGTAACTGCAGCTTAAGAAATGCTAGGGATTTTTCATACTACCTCTCTCTACCGGCTCTGCGGCTTAAGATCCAACAGTGGAAAAGAAAATGACGAACGTTTGCGGTGTTTCAAGTTCGGAGCAAACGTAATTTTTCACTGAATACGAGCGTGCATGATAATATTTTCCGGCAGGTGCAACTCTAGGACAGGTGTTGCGTTCAAAATTTGCCTGGAACAGCTTGTTAACCGTCAAAAAATAGACCAAAAATTAGATAAAAAGAGACAATTAGAATTTGAAATCAAAATATCGTTTTAAGGAGTTTATTTTTTAAGGATATGGTAGCGCTGTTTCAAAAGGGATTCATAAAACACTATTTATGTCAACTGGCGGCAATGGCAGAGAAGAAGAAGAAGAAGTGGAACTACCTCTCTATATTTGTATCATGCTCTTAACTATGTATACTTTCGTAGTTATAAAACTATTCTAAATCATTTTTTTTTGTTCGTGGATTCACCAGACACACTTTCAAACAGCTTTTAAATTCAATCAATTTTAATTTCCTGTTTTAAACCGTACGTTATCCCTTTTAACTAATACAGAAATCTGCGCTCACAACCTTGCCAGGAAATTAGTTTAAATATTCAGGTTTGATAACTTTTGTTAAGCTGATTGACTTTTGTCTTTTATTTTGTTGAAAACACATAGAAATTATTATTTTTGCATAACACACAAAAATAAAGGGTGTGTCAATTGAGTCATCGGATGCTGACGCATTTGGCTCTAAAAAACTTGTTTTTAAACAACCTTAAAGCCCCGACACATAAGCAGTTTTTCATATAGATGAGTTTAACACAAGCTTATGCATTATGAGTAGATTGCACGTACTTTTATGGAGAACGGTAGAATGAGCGACACTGGCGCCTTCTGATATTGAAAAGTAGCCAACTCCCAAATTTTCTTGCAAGCATATCATAAGAAGAAGAATTTGACATTTGCTTTGGCTAAGGGTGTTGGCACACTTTGCAAGTGAAATTATTTTTCCCACTGGTTGGTAAATTTTCCAACATTTTTTTACATTTTAAAAACTGCAATATAACAATCGAATACGACAAAAATATGTTAGCAAGTATTTTTGTTGTTAGCAAGTATTTTTGTTGTATAGGGAGAATGTTTATACCAGTGCTTGGCGAAATTTTGAATGTGAATGGGCAAGGCGAAATAAACTTCAATTGCTAAGTCTGAAGTTCCTTCATATTTACAAAGGCAACATCTTGGTTGTTTGTGGCGATGTTATTGGAATGCATAAGCTTGTGTTAAACGCATCTATATGAAAAATGTCATTGTGCCGCGGCCTTTAACGATATGTAAGCGCAATATTGCTAGGAGAGATATCCCAACTTTGGCCTTATTGGAAAACCCTGTCAATGTGTCAACGTGTTATTTGTTCTTATGTATTTTGTATGTGCTTGATTGAATTTATAATTCAATTAGTTTTATTTACAACTACACTTTTTAACTATTTTTTTCTTAATCCTTTTTTACAGTAAAAATTAATCAAATATAAAGGATACATACATACATGCATAAAAACACTGAAATAGATTCGATAAGTAAATGTAAAAGGATGTGCTTTGGTGGATATTCACCGTCTGTCTGTGTAAGGAATTGAAATTGAAGGTGAGTGATAAATAAGTCAATTTGATTTTGAATTAAAAAACAGAATTGAACATGGGAAAAATCGGTTCTACAAATCGGTTAAATAGTTTTCTTTAAAATGTCTTATTGTTTGTATGTATTTAGTGTTTCGTCTATGACGTCAATGACTCTTTGTCAGAATTATTCAACAATACATGCACAAAACAGCAAGTTTGTTTTTGTTGTTGTAACGATAAAGACACTCTCCGAGGGTTTTGGGGAGTGCTATCGATGTTGATGGTACTTTGCTGGATATAGATCCGGAACATTCCGGTAACAAACACCATTAAGATACTTATTTGCACTTCAATTAAGCCTTATCCCTCGGGTATATAAAAATAAAAAAAATAAATGTAAGGCGCGATAACCTCCGAAGAGATCTAAGGCCGAGCTTCTCTTCCAATTTGCGTCGTGCTCCTCTTGATTTTCTCTACAAATTGGCCGGACGGGACCTGCATGTTTTAAGCCGACTCCGAACGGCATCTGCAAGGCAGATGGGTTTTCACTGAGAGCTTTTCATGGCAGAAATACACCCGGAGCGCTTGCCAAACAATGCCGAGGGGCGACCCCGCTTAGAAAAATTTTCTTCTAATTTAAAAACCTTATTTCTAAAATTTTGATGTTGCTTTGCCCAGGGCATACGGTGTGGTAGGCGGAGCACGCTACCATCACACCACGGTGGCCGCCAAGTTGCCTAAACTTAAAGAATGTATGACAAATAGCACCTAACTTTTGTCGATGAGTTTTCGTGATATTTAACATGAAACTGAATATTCTTTTTATTTGAAAAACTAGAACGCCGATAAAACTAGTTTCAATAAAATATACTTTTTATCCTTTCAAGAAAAAAAAGATATAAATTCTATATTTCTCTCTAACCGTGCAGCTCTATTTCAAGTTTTTGTGTACTTCTTCTTTATCCTTCCCGCACATTCGCGGGAGCTTCGCGTTTCCTGTCGACTCCAATTTACAACTGGGAAATCACATTTGGTAAGATAATTTTTGACGAGAGTATGGGCTGGCCGAACTACCGCCCATTTAGAAAACCTTTCGAAATGTATTTTTATACTCTGTTGAGCAGAGCTCACAGAGTATATTAACTTTGATTGGATAACGGTTGGTTGTACAGGTATAAAGGAATCGAGATAGATATAGACTTCCATATATCAAAATCATCAGTATCGAAAAAAAATTTGAATAAGCCATCCGTCCGTCCGCCCGTCTGTCCGTTAACACGATAACTTGAGTAAATTTTGAGATATCTTGACGAAATTTGGCATGTATATTCCTGGGCGCTCATCTCAGATCGCTATTTAAAATGAACGATATCGGACTATAACCACGCCCACTTTTTCGATATCGAAAATGTCGAAAAAATCTATATGTATGCTTAAAAAAAATTAGCAAAATCGGAGAACGACCACGCCCACTTTTAAAATAAATTTTTTTTTTAAATGAAATTTTTACAAAAAATTTAATATCTTTACAGTATATAAGTAAATTATGTCAACATTCAACTCCAGTAATGATATGGTGCAACAAAATACAAAAATAAAAGAAAATTTCAAAATGGGCGTGGCTCCGCCCTTTTTCATTTGATTTGTCTAGGATACATTTAATGCCATAAGTCGAACAAAAATTTAACAATCCTTGTGAATTTTGATAGCGGCTTAGATTCTACGACGATAACTGTTTTCTGTGAAAAAGGGCGAAATCGGTTGAAGCCACGCCCAGTTTTTATACACAGTCGACCGTCTGTCCTTCCGCTCGGCCATTAACACGATAACTTGAGCAAAAATCGATATATCTTTACTAAACTCAGTTCACATAATTACCTGAACTCACTTTCTATTGGTATAAAAAATGGCCGAAATCTGGCTATGACCACGCCCACTTTTTCGATATCTAAAATTACGAAAAATGAAAAAAGTGCCATAATTCTATACCAAATACGAAAAAAGGGTTTAAACATGGTAATTGGATTGGTTTATTGACGCAAAATATGACTTTAGAAAAAAACTTTGTAAAATAGGTGTGACACCTACCGTATTAAGTAAAAGAAAATGAAAAAGTTCTGCAGGGCGAAATCAAAAGACCTTGGAATCATGGCAGGATTACTGTTCGTGGTATTACATATATAAATAAATTAGCGGTACCCAACAGATGATGTACTGGGTCACCCTGGTCCACATTTTGGTCGATATCTCGAAAACGCCTACACATATACAACTACCACCACTCCCTTTTAAAATTCTTATTAATACCTTTAATTTGACACCCATATTGTACAAACACATTATAGAGTCACCCCTGGTCCACCTTTATGGCGATATATCGAAAAAGCGTCCACATATAGAACTAAGGCCACTCCCTTTTAAAATACTCATTATCACCTTTCGTTTGATACCCATAATGTATAAACGCATTCTAGAGTCAACCCTGGCCCACCTTTATAACGATATCCCGAAAAGGCGTCCACCTATAGAATTAAGGCCCACTCCCTTTAAAAATACTCGTTAACACCTTTCATTTGATACCCATATCGTAAAAAAATTCTAAAGTCACCCCTGGTCCACGTTTATGGCCATATCTCGAAAAGGCGTCCACCTATAGAACTAAGGCCCACTCCCTTTTAAAATACTCATTAACACCTTTCATTTGATACCCATATCTTACAAACAAATTCTAGAGTCATCCCTGGTCCACCTTTATGGCGATATCTCGAAAAGGCGTCCACCCATAGAACTAAGGCCCACCTACTTTTAAAATACTCATTAACACCTTTCATTTGATAACCATATCGTAAAAATTAATTCTAGAGTCACCCCTGGTCCACCTCTATGGCGATATCTCGAAAAGGCGTCCACCCATAGAACTAAGGCCCACCCACTTTTAAAATACTCATTAACACCTTTCATTTGATACCCTTATTGTACAAACGCATTCTAGAGTCACCCCTGGTCCACCTTTATGGCGATATCTCGAAAAGGTGTCCACCCATAGAACTAAGGCCCACCCACTTTTAAAATACTCATTAACACCTTTCATTTGATAACCATATCGTACAAACAAATTCTAGAGTCATCCCTGGTCCACCTTTATGGCGATATCTCGAAAAGGCGTCAACCCATAGAACTAAGGCCCACCCACTTTTAAAATACTCATTAACACCTTTCATTTGATACCCTTAGTTTAAAAATGCATTCTAGAGTCACCCCTGGTCCACCTTTATGGCGATATCTCGAAAAGGCGTCCACCTATAGAACTAAGGCCCACTCCCTTTTAAAATACTCATTAACACCATTCGTTTGATACCCATATTGTACAAACGCATTCTAGAGTCATCCCTGGTCCACCTTTATGGCGATATCTCGAAAGGGCGTTCACCCATAGAACTAAGGCCCACCCACTTTTAAAATACTCATTAACACCTTTGATTTGATACCCATATCGTACAAATTAATTCTAGAGTCACCCCTGGTCCACCTTTATAACGATATCCCGAAAAGGCGTTCACCTATAGAACTAAGGCCCACTCCCTTTTAAAATACTCATTAACACCTTTTATTTGGTACCCATATCGTACAAACTAATTCTAGAGTCACCCCTGGTCCACCTTTATAACGATATCCCGAAAAGGCCTAAGAACTAAGAAAAGAACTAAGGCCTACTCCCTTTTAAAATACTCATTAACACCTTTCATTTGATACCCATATAGTACAAACAAATTCTAGAGTCACCCCTGGTCCACCTTTATGGCAATATCTCGAAAAGGCGTCAACCCATAGAACTAAGGCCCACTCCCTTTTAAAACACTCATTCACACCTTTCGTTTGATACCCTTATTGTACAAACGCATTCTAGAGTCACCCCTGGTCCACCTTTATAACGATATACCGAAAAGGCGTCCACCTATAGAACTAAGGCCCACTCCGTTTTAAAATACTCATTAACACCTTTCATTTGATACCCATATCGTACAAACAAATTCTAGAGTCAGCCCTGGTCCACCTTTATGGCGATATCTCGAAAGGTGTCCCCCTATAGAACTATGGCCCACTCCCTCTTAAAATACTCTTTAATACCTGCCATTTGACACGCATGTCATACAAACACATTCCAGGGTTACCCGAGGTTCATTTTCCTACATGGTGATTTTCCCTTATTTTGTCTCCATAGCTCTCAACTGAGTATGTAATGTTCGATTACACCCGAACTTAGCCTTCCTTACTTGTTAGTGTTACTTATTCTGTAACTTAATGTAGGAATTGAAAATGAAATTTCGAAGATAGGTTACCAATTATGTATACTTAAAGCTTTGAAATAGGTGATTATAAAGATAAATAAAGGACTTGGAAAGCCAGGTGTTGGTTCTTTAATATGTCCTATGCATGTCTGATTTTATATGTTCAATAAGATTTATAATTAGGTTAAAATATGGCATACTATTCCTAATTCTACTAACCTTATCGTCAGGTGTTGTACTCGAAGTATTATAACAACGCCTTATGTAAGCCTAATTCTTAGTAAGTTATAAGCCTTATATCAGAGGTCCTAGTATAGCAAGTAATATGTTATAATAAGGCGTCATATAAGCCTTATTTTATTTGGTTCATAAGTCTTTTATTAACGTTGTTATACTCTACCTTATGGCTTATGTTGTTGTTGTTGTTTTTGTATTGATAACGACACTCCCCGAAGGCCTTGGGGAGTGTTATCGATGTTGATGGTCCTTTTCCAGATGCAGATCCGGTACGTTCCGGTAACAAGCACCATAAACGTACTAGCCCAACCACCTCAAGAACAATTTGGAATAACTACATGAAACCTTCTGGGCCATCCCGCCCGCATACCCCTTAGATCCACCAGGAGTTCGAGGTTGACAATTGGGTTGGAGAAGCTGGCAACCCAATGAGAGGGTTGCGCTACACAATCAATTTGATAGTTTAGTCGCCTCTTACGACAGGCATACCTACCGCGGGTATATTCTAAGCCCCCTAACCCGCTGGAGGACCTTATGGCTTATAATAATTCCTTACATAAGCCTTATGCATAATATTATCTTTCAGATAAACCTTATGCCCGATACCATAAGTACATTAAAGTAAGGAGTATTATAACTAATAGGTCATACAAATAATATTCCTTATAGAATTTAGGCCTGATTATTTAAGCCTTTTGGCCATATGCATAATAAGGCTAAAATTTTTTGCTGGGTAAACATTTCCTCACATGCCCATATTTTCTAATGTCCAATTCTGACCAGCCTATTCTAAATGATTCTCCTTCCAAAAGCAATGAATGATAGAAACAATTGGTGTTATAGAATCTTACGTGAGCGTTCTGCAGCGGAACTACCCCTCAGCTGTTGTTCAATAAAGCGAAACAGCATTGCACCAACTATAAAGAGTTTCACAGCAACAACAACATTTGATGAACGCGGAAAAAGTTGCTCCACAGACAGCAAATAAAAAGCTTGCTCGTCAATGGCTCTGCATTCGTCGGCAAACTAGATCGCAGATCAGCGATAGAGGCGTGTCTTTGGCATTCACTGCAATAGCATCCAACAACAACAATAACAAATTAAGTGGAAAGAGATCTGACTGGAGTCTATGCCGCGTTGAATGTTTGGTTGAAATTTTATAATAGGTACGACGATGTCGCAATACGCTCGACCAGACCAAGTAGAGACAGAGGGGGCGCTTAAATGATATAAATTATAGTTTCAGCCTAGCGGCTTTTGCTTGCCTCATTCGCTATTACCACCCGCTCAAACTCAGTATAAGTTTACAATTTTATTTACTCTTTTGTTAATACTGCGCAGGCGCACATTGGTTGTTTCACTTGAATTTAAATGTATGTATGTTTGTAAACAGGTATGGATTGTATGGCAATAACTCTAGGTTGCTAACTCACACTGGGGCAAATAGCAGCAAAAACGAAGGTTAATTGTTTCCGGAAAACCCTTCCTAATGGACCAAGTTACCTTCCTCCCTTAGTTGGGCAAATTCCCAGAAGGTAAAGGCAGAGCATATCTTCTGAAAAAAATTTATTAAATGAGTGTCAGTCCAATTGAAATTCGATTGTAATTCTTTTATGTTTTGGCCATTGGAAAAATCTTTGGTCCGGCTCAAACTAATATTTCGTGACATCGAATTGGAGAAAATAGTATTGAGAAGTAGTTTTTCCAAACTTAAATTTAGGCTATCAGAAATTTCTTAGTCGTCGGTTTTTCGTACCATCACCCTACGGTGCATCTCTCGCTGTGAGCTATTTCATATGTTTTTGTTGCTTTCACTTTGTGTTTTATGCAATGCAGCTAATGCACAGCAAAAACTCATGACAGAGGACAAGACTTATACCGATTAGCATGCACATCCCGAATTAGCAAGTACAACAAATACGAGACTCAATTCCTCGGCAGCATGATCAGATCATCCGGCCATAGTAGTATAAAAAAACAAATAAATGTAAAGCGCGATAACCTCCCAAGAGATTTATGACGAGATTCTACTCCAATTTGCGTCGAGCTCCTTTCAATTTTTCGTACAAATTGGTGGACGGTACCTACATGTTTGCTCCTTGACCTTGCGGCTTACGTAGCTCCTGATAGAACCACACCACCCTTCCAGTATGTGTCCCTGTTGAACCCCGCGCACAGGGGGCAAATGTAGCCACACAAAGACTGTTTCGCCGGCGATAAAGTCGTAGTTGGCAAAATAAATCTGGGGTGGTCGAAATCAGAAAACGTATAACCCCCATTAAGAAACCGGACCAAAAACAACTTGCCCGCAATATCCACCATTTGTATATTTAACACAAGATTCTTGTATGTCTTCTTAAAGAGATCACGGAAAATATCACGCGGGTTTCCAGAAATTCTCCCCTAAAGAGGATCGCCATATCATATGCGCAGGCAGCTCCTTTGATCTATCTCCACAATAAGCTTGTTTGCTACAAAATCCAAAATGGCGTCCACCTACACAGCTTTTTCATGATTGTGGTCCCTCCAGGCTGCGTTGCGATATTTTCATAGATTAAAGTTTACTAATGAAATCATCCAGTGAGCCAATCGAGATGAAACAGAAAAAAATCAAAATTTATGGAATTAAAATATTTAATTAATTTGTTCGAAGTCTCTGAAAAGTTGTCCCTCTTTTTGAAAATATATTCAGCGCTCACATTCAATGAGAAACATTAATTTTTGGCCGGTAATATTTGCATCGAGAATTCGCTAATCGTATCAAATACAGAATTCATTTCCATGGTACAAAGGGAGTTCACTTGAACTCAACATTTTCGTCGTTTTTTGTACGCCGCCGCCGAATGTCAAAAATATCGGCGGCGGCATCCGGCACGGTACTATATTTTCTACTCATTTAAGACTGTCTAGGCCATTTATTGATCATGTCGAAAATTGGACGGATATGGTCGAAGGGGTATCAACGGATGCGCATCACTGCCAGTTATAAGAATCCAATTGGGAAATGTAACTCTTTCTACCCGTTCAAAAGTAATTTAAAAAAACAGACGCTTTCAATGCCAGCCTAACACGGATTTTGCATCACCCAATTCACCAAGTTATTAAAACAAAGCACTTAAAAAAAATATATAAAAAATTTAAATGCTCACTTTGCATAATTAAAAAAAAAAATTAAAAAGGAACAATGAATTCAAATAAAATGACCCAAGTCGAACATGTTTTCAAATTGTCCTTAAGTTGTTAAAAAAGCAAATTACCAGAAAAAATGCTGATTTTTTTCAAAAATTCTATATTCCGTAAATAATAAGCCAAATCAGTTATGCAAAATCCTTTAGTAGGTCCCGGGGTTTAAACTCTCCTTTGAAATGATTCTCACCTCATACTTAAGTTGAAGATAGAAAGGTCTGAAAAATCACTTGGCCTTATATTGAAACATCTGTTGTTTATTTGCGAAACTAAAATAACGTCTGATGTGTTAATTTTGATTTTCACACTTCATCATTCAACACCCAAGTCTCCCCTTTTGACATTTCCTATAGTTGGCGGCCCTATCCCAACTAGTCCTTTGGAGTGAATCACATTGATTATAGCCTATCAACCAAGTTTGAATATCACCTACACGTTTCGGCTGCTGTTACATATGTGAAAACGTAGGCACATACATATATTTACCAGGTGAGGTTTTGTCCTTCGCAAGAACACTAAAAATGGCCAAGCAAAAGTTTTCCCCAGACAGTCGAACAAATGACCGGGTATGCTACTATGTACTCTAACATAATGGACAATCGAACTAGTTTGAAAACTGAAGCCACGCGGTTATTCATAATGAATTCTTGTATCAAAAGGCCGGAAAACAAGAGTTTGAACTGAGCGTATAACCTTAACATCTTTCAACTTAAAATCGGTCGACTTTCATCCTAAAATATCGTTTTGGTTTAGCGAAGACTATTGAAATCAATATTTCGAACACAAACGTCTGCAAATTTTGGTCTACATTTAAAAAGGTATCCAGGGTCCTTTTAAATTTTAAATTATGTAGGATTATTTTCACCCCTGAGTTACGCAATAATATCCACTTGGACTGCTTATGATTTCGAGGGCGGCATCCTTGGCCGAATAGTTACTCCCTGACGTTTCAAGGTGTTTCTCTGGTAGTGCTCGGTAGTATAGCGCGAAAAAAAAATCCGTTAGAAAGTCTTCGGAGCTATACATAGAGCTTCTAGTGACATGCACGAAGGAATGAGTTCGAAGTCGCAGTCCTATAGCTTCTGTGCTGGCATTTTGTACGAAGGCCAGGAGGCGTGGTAGGGACTGGTGGTGGACAGAATTGCTACTGTTCGCACTTCAGGAATTATAGCTCTTAAAACAGCCGAAAAAACTATATGCCCCCTTTGGCGTGATTAACAATAGGCCAGCGTTGGTGCTCATCGTTAAAACTGTGCCATCAGAGCCATGAGTATTAAAAGAGCATTAATAGCAACCGTAAGTCACCTTTGTGCGTGACCAGCAAGGGGTCACAAATAATTTAAAGAAATCGTGTCGATAACGAGTATTAGAAGTTAGACCAGAACATTTCCTTCGGTGAAACTACGCTTTGTACGAGACATACAGACAAAAGTGTGACCATTTAAATACTTCAATTTTGTTCGGCAGACGCAGCAGTACCAGTCCCGTAGACCGGGGCTAGGTTCGAAGCCTCCCTGAAGTAAGTGAATGAAGGACAGTCTCTCCGCAGGAGCTGCTCTTGAAATTTTTTGAACGATCCGCGAGACTTTGAGACAATAGCCCCGGATCTTTCCGAAATCGAGAAAACGTTGATTCCCATAATTACATACAAACAATGCATGCATGTATGGAGTACTCGCTGTGGACCAAGCGAGTGCTCCAAAATTAACCACAGTTCATACAAAAAATATGGTCCAATTAACATTGTGATGTCCTAGGACTAGACCACCACATGATCCAACGATTTTTGCAGGGTATTCGCGTAATTCACTTACTGCGCTGCTTATGTGGCACTAATGTGTACGCATTGCACTATCGCAAATATCTCTCTAGTCTGAATCACCATTTTAGAGCTACATATGTATTGAGATTTAAAAAATGTAATTCGATCACGGATCGTAAGACACGACACGGCTCCTGGATTACCACACCGTCTGTCTAACCTATAGGATTTTTTTGAATGTGTTTACTTTTCACTCACTTTGTGGTGGCTGTGGGTAGCGAGCAATCAAACAAACCAAAACTACAAACGATATTAACACCGATCATTACAATGAACAACTTTTGTCTGCGGAAAATTGGAACACAACCAAAGAAATTTATGAGTGGCTACATAAAAGAGGAGGCGTCTGGCAGCGCATGTGTTCTGTGGTTTAGCATTAAGTAACAAATACCTACCAATGGGTTGTTGTTGCTTCTGGTAAACTTAAATGGGAACGCGTCTGCGCTGTACAACTATTTTAATAGATTCGAAATGCATACAAAAATACATACATACATACTAGACT
Source organism: Eurosta solidaginis (assembly GCF_040869045.1). Classification (NCBI taxonomy): domain Eukaryota; kingdom Metazoa; phylum Arthropoda; class Insecta; order Diptera; family Tephritidae; genus Eurosta; species Eurosta solidaginis. The sequence continues at coordinate 176,125,049 of NC_090321.1, read as the reverse complement.
GGGTCGCTTTATTAACCGATATCGCGTCATTGATTTGTCGATTAGATTTGCACTCAGGAAAAAAAGTTCCACTACGCATACCCAAAAAAATAATTTTCGAGCCTGCGAAATTTCATGTTTTTTTTTTTTTTACTTTTTTCGACTTTGATTTTTAAGGTTTCTTTCATGACCTACTAAAAAAATTTTCATCGATATATTTTTTTTTTAAACTGTTATCGACAACGTTTTTAGCGGACATTTTTGGGTCGGACAGGGTATACATATGAAAATTTTTTAGTAGGTCATAAAAAAAACCCTTAAAAATCAAAGTCGAAAAAAGTCAAAAAAAATGAAATTTCGCAGGCTCGAAAATTATTTTTTTGGGTATGCGTAGTGGACATTTTTTTCCTGAGCCCAAATCCTATCGAAAAATTGATGGCGCGATATCGGTTAAATTTCGTCCATACAAATCGACCCACCCTAATACATGCACTATTCGCCAATTTTTGGTAAAACAAATGAAGGAAAATAATTTTAACCATGTTACAAGTTTTAGTTATATTTTTATTCTTTCTGCACTTTACCGAAATCTTTTTCTCTTACCGCTCAAAATGTGCATCTTTTCGATATTTTTTATTGGATTTCTTGCCAATTTTATGTGTTCATCTCAAACATTTGCCTCTTACATAAGTGTACATATATATATTTTTTTGGGAGTGTTATGCGCGAAAAACTCTTAACGGGAAAACATCACAGTTTACACCTACAATCACGCACCTCAGCGCGATTCAAGTATGTGTTTAACTCTACAAGCGTCCATAAGATGGATTAGCTGGTGTCTGGCCGCCTTCTGCGGCTCGGCATAAATGATTTGAGAGTGGACTGTCTGTCATTCGTGCGCTTGGCAATTTTACCCTCCCCTCCAATTTTTAATTCAATTTTTTTTTTCTTTGCTTCCTTGCTTCTGCTTAGTACATGTGTTTTGAAGGTGTTTCCGGAAATGTTAGATTTATTTTAAAAATATTTTCACAATTAGTATTAGCAACAGAATTCAGCGCAAATTAGGGAAACATATTTGGTAGAGTTCATATTAATAAAAAAATAAATAAACTTTTAGGGGCCGTATTGTGTCATAAGATCCGTGATCGAATGTCATTTTTCAAATCACAATAGCTCCGAAATGGTGTATCGGATTAATAAAATTTATGAACTAGGTACAAAGCGTACTCACTAGATCCGTATAATATTTTTTTTTTCTAAATAGTTTGATAGCCTCGTTTTTATCGATTGAGTGAAAATAGTTTTCAATCCGTGATGTATGTTACAATTCGGCCCCAGGTTTTGCCGTAGTGCTTTTAAGCTCAGTGGTAAAACCATTCTACTGCGTAGCCGTGTTCGTTGTAAATTTCTATGTTGTTTTCATGGTTTTCAATAAAACAATTTATTATAACATAGGATATACGAATTCACTTTGTGAATTGCTTGTATATGAAACCAATTTCGAAAGCGTTTGGACAAAATTTATTAGCGAGAATTTTGTAATTTTTGGTTACGATTTCATGAACGTTTTTGAGCATACAATTTCCTTCAAAAAGTATTTTAAATTTTTCTCTAACTAAAAAACCGGGACAAATCGGATTGATTGTTCTTGAATCAACAGACACACGATAAAATTTATCGCACAATGGTTCATTCAGTCGAGTTAAATTTTCTGTAAATATGAAAATTCGTAATCAGAACATTTAATTTTTTGTTAAAATAACAAATTTCGTTGGTCATTTCAACAGCGAAGAACTATCATTTTTACGCTAGGTCATCTAGCTAGTTTTAAAGAGAAACTTACGCTCAAGGTGCTCACTAATATGTTAACTAACGACCAGAGTGCCGCAGAAATCTGTAAATATTATAAAATAAAGTCGCTAAAAAACGTTGAACCGTTGAAATGCCATAACTTCACATAGAATATTAAAACTTAAGATATTAAAACTGTTATTTTTTCTTTTTTTTTGCATTTGAAATCTTAGCCACGGGAGATGGACAATTTCAAAATCATAATATTTTTGTTCACGCAGCTATAAATCAAAAACGGATGAATCGATTGGAATATTTGTAAAGATTTGAAATATAACATACTTGATTTCTAATATGAGCAAAATTGTTTAAACAAGAGTACAATTTTTTCGAAAAAATGCAGTTTGTGTGTTTGTTCGCTGTGCACTGTACGAGTAAACTTGCTTTGAGTGGAACCCATCACATTATGCGTCACATACATATTGAATTATATCAAATGGTGAAAAAAGCCACCATGCGCTAGCGTTATTTACATTTTGCAGTGCATTCATAGGTATGTTTGGATGTAAGTATCCATTTTCATTTCATATCAGCTTGACATACATATTTAAGCGTGTTGCCAAGCTAATGCAATATAAATGGTTAAGAATGCAAATATCTCTTGAAAAATACTCTGTCGTTTAAAAATTTGAATCTTTTCGTTAAAACTGTTAAACAAAATTTCCATTTTTTTGTGTATGTATATGCAAAAAAGATATTTACTCTATTCTTCTTCTATATACATATGTGAACTGGGACTTATTGTGCGAAAATACTGTTGTTCGCTTTTAAATCGCAAATAAAGTAAATCGGACCACAAGTACGATTTTTTGAAATATTTCGATCCATGCGCCACCTATCGGAGATATTTTTATTATTGCATTGTCATCGGGTTCTGAACTATATTCCAAGTTTCAAGCTTGTAGCTTATCGGGAAGTTACTTAAATTTTAATTACAAAATTCGTTCACAACGGCGGGCCGCTACACAGAGTCAAGCTAAACAAAAACTTTAAACGCGTTTTTATCGAAAACTTGTTTTCGCACAATATATCCCTTTCATGATTCAAGGTCAAATATTCAAAGAAAATGGTTTTTTGTATGCAGCTTATGGACTCCGAAATTTCCAGGATAGCTTTACAGCAAACCAGAGAGTGTTCCTGTGAAGCTTCTTTCCAGGGAGTAGACCAGGGAGCAATCTGCTCGAAAAAATTCTATTCACGGTTCGAAATTTGTTATATATGTAGGTAGCCCTCGCCCTAAACCCTAGATTAGTATTTAAGAAACTTTTTTTTCGGAAAGCGGACCAAGGACCAATATTTTCGTACAAATTCTTCAATTCGCTTGAAATTTTGTCTACCTAGCCTTTTGCCTACATATATTAGTATTTACAACATTTTTTTCCGTGAAACGAACCAGTGAATGAGTAGGGCTAGGACCAGGACTGGGACTGACAGAAAAGAAAAGAGGGAAGAGTGAGAAAGAGATAGAGTCAGACGAAGATATAGAGATTGGGATAAATGGAGCGGAAAAGAAGTGAGGGAAAGATGGAAAAGGAGAAAGAGGCGCAGAGAAAGAGAAAGTAGTGTTATGCTATGTGGGGGAATTAAAAATGTTGGTAAAGGCGTAGTATGTGGGATTGTTATGCTGTATTGGGTGAATGCAGAACGTAATCGTAACCCTACTCTCTAGCTACACTCTAGCATTATGTGGCAACAATGCACGTGGCAGAAAGATATGAGCGAAATCAGACAGCAAATCAATTAGTGGAAATTGACAACGACAGAAAAACAAATCGATGATATATGGGATTTTTAATTGTAACTATCGCGACACTTTTGTGCAAAACTTGAGGTAATAACTGGATTAATAAAAGCAAAAAATAGATCAGATAACTTACATCCGATAAAAATAATTGGTAGTGCCTAAAAAATGCCAAAGAAGAGCGTAACGGTAGCAACATTAAAAAATTGATAAATTGTGGGGAACTCATTTGCAAACCATACACCAGCCGCTTTTTTTTTTGCAAGCTAGTGGAAATAAAACGCTAGTTAGATTAGGGAATTGCCTAGAAAGCAACAACACAAAGTAAGCTATTTCAAATGGCTAGTCGGCTTGAAAATAAATCGCTTAAGCAACAGTCGACCAAAAAGGGCACTATTGTGAACGAGCGAATGAAATGTAAATACGAATGCGCCATGTACATATATTGTTTTTGTAACTCTTTGGTTAAGTGTCAAAAAAGTAATGCGCAGAAAAAGAAATGTCAAAAGTGCCAATTAGCTGATATACTTCCACTACCTATATGGTTCCGCCATGATAAAACTGTGTATCTTCGACTGTTCGACTGCTGAGAAATATATCGCCCTATTTCGGCTGCCAGTTTGAAAACGCCCCATCTTAGGACTGTTTCAATAACGACACATCTCACATTTCGCCTTGAGTAGATTACTCTTTTCCGATTTCATTCTCGATATGGTCAAACAGTGCTAACTAGGAAATTACTGTACTATACCGTAAAGATAAGTTGGATGGCAAGTAGTTTATGCTTTTCACATTTCTTAATACTGGAAAAGCTTACGTAATTGCCCACCACTTATACGCGAAATGGCATACATATGTACATATTTGTGATATATCTCAACAATAAAAGACATATTTATTCTATAAGGGATCGCCAACCTTTTGTTTATTTACTCTCGTATCATCGAAATTTCATGGCCTGTGGGACGACTGTTAGAGAGGCAATTTAGTTGAGTTTCTATATGCAAACGAGTACCTATGTATTTGCTTATTTTCCTGTAGGAGTGCATTTTAAACACTAATAGTTCTTATATGCTTAGAAAAGAATTCGAACACTTCGCAAACCTGATGCCAAGCGAAAAAATATTTTCTATTGCAATTTACCTTAAGCTACGATCGTGCAAAAAACCCAACCCAAAATACTCCAGAGCGAAAGAAAACAATATTTTTTTACGCTTACTTTTAATACTATGGGTAAAATAAGAATGACCGAAAGTACAATTTTGTCATCATGGAAAATCGTGATGTCCCTGTAAGATGTTGGTTAGTTTTAATGTAGACAGTTGATTTTGCTCTTGGCAATGTTCACATTATCTCTGTTTTCGATGCTCATGGCTTGTTTGTTTCGCCATCTACATCTACATAATTGTTGTCACCGTGACATGAACCAAACTCTTTGTAGCTGTTCCTTTTGTGATTTCAAAACTGGACAGTACATTCCGACATCTGCTATATTGAATGGTGAGAAGATCGCGAGATTTATGAGTATTTCGAGAAACGATAATCTCGCGAAAACCCGAGTTCTCAATTTCTCAGGCCTCAAAATTCTTGCTTGTGAGCGAGAATAAATCGTATGCTCTTATTTCGTTGTTGATTTCAATGAGTGATATATATTTGTACAGATATTCATTCAGGGCACAATTCAATTGAAAAAGTCATTAACCTGTGTGGCCATGTTGTACCTTCAACCAAATCGGACCATTCGCTTCAGAGTTACCGAGTCCACTTATTTTAAAGTAGTTTTCCTACGCTCAGAATCCTCGAAGTGCAAGCAATAACCTGACGAAGTTTTATTGCAAGCGGATAGGCTACATCTAAATCCCTTAAAATCTCGAATCCTTACATTATTATTCTTATCTATTCCTTATTCCATTTACTTCCCTTCCACTCTTGCTCGCATTCCCGTTCCAATTGCTGCTACCACTCGCACTCCCATTCCCATTCTCTCAACCTCTCCCACCTCAATTTCCTCATATATATCTATATACCAAATATTTAGTAGCTCCTTCAAACAAATTTATTAAATTTTTCTTAATAGGAGGCGTGGCACCGCCCACTGTTCCAAATTCGATACAGATTATGTGTAAAGTACATATACTCAAAAGTCAATAGTTGGAGCCAAACAGATTCGAATTTTTTGCAAGATAAAATTTATATTGCCTTGAGGCGTCGTACTGTCCAATTTTCCAAAAGTGTTTGTGAATCTTATTCATTCTCAAATCCCCTTAAACACACACAAAAAATTACATTAAAATAAGTCGAGTCCCTTAGGAGGTGCTCACTGGCAAGCATACCTACCCAACACCTCAAGCGGCGACATTTGTCGCTTACACTTAAAATTACTAATCTCTTATTTAAAACTTTTTTATTATTCCATTTTTTGTCAAGTTTTTCCTAAACTAACCTTAGACTCTGACGAACGAAACAAAAAAGAAATTATCGGAATCGGTCAAGCCGTTTTTGAGTTTTAGCGAGACTAACGCAAAGCACTTCATATAAACATATGTATGAATGTATATAGATAGGGAAAGCTACCCCAACTGATCTCGTCGCGTATTATTTTTGTTGAAAAAATAATAAATACTGTATAGTTCTTTTTCATCACGATTGATGTGACCGTCTTTATAAGTCCACTCAAGTACGAAAAGAGTGAGAGAGAAGGGTGTGATCCTCTTCCATGTGAGCGCCCGCCGCTAAAAATCCTCTGAATAGCCTTTAGTAGTGAGCTGAAGTGATAAGGCGACAACCTGACATAACCGGTGCTCGTAAAATGATTACATCAAGCACCACGACTAAACATAAAAACATTCATCAACCAACGTGTCTGCTTTCCGATAGAAAAACACGTTACGGATGGCATGTCTTCAGTGTTTAAAATGTGGGCACGATTCGAAGTCCCAACGTGGGCTCGGATCTTTATCTCCGATAGAAAAATCCGCAACAGATGGCAAGCCTCCACTGTTTAAAATGTGGGAACAATTTGAGGTCTCCACTTCGACATAAGTCACTATTTTGTCGCACCTAAAAACCTTGCTCCAACCTGCTCAGCTTAAAGCTAAGGTAGAAAAAGCTACAATCAGAACAGACTGTCGCTATTGAGTTCTAACATCTGCTCCCTGATAGCACAAGTTAACCCGAAGGAGTGCATGAGCAGTAGGAGCATGCTTGTAGAGCACATCGTACCACAAAAAGAAATAACAATAATTACCGACCCTCACCAAAAACAAAAAACAACTGGAACCATGGAAATGCCGCGTGGTGCAATAAAATGCGATAAAGTGAGTGTACAAGCGCTACCATGAGTAGAAAAGGGAACCGAGATGTATTTAAAAGATAAAAAGGTAGCGGCAGAAAGACGTGGGTGCAACGACCTTGAGTTACTAAGCAACAGGAATAATGGCCCTCATACAGAAGGCTTAAAGCAATAATGAAGTACCCAAGGAAAGATGCTGAGCCCGAGCCAACCATCAAAGACGTTAAAATTAATGTTTCGTTGAGGTACGAATAGCAATATCGTGCGAATCTATTCAAATACGGAGGCTAGGACTTTCGAAAGCGCATGTATGAAATTTTATTCAAAATACGGTCAAAAGAGTTCTTTTCCCAATTCACAAGAAAGGGGTTCCAACAAACTGCAATAGTTATCCTGAAATCAGCCTTCTGTGTAGCGTATATAAGATCATGTCAATCATAGTGCAAAAGATTGAAACCAACTGATTGCATCTTATCGATGCAGCGAACTTTTCGAAGCTAAACGAGGTTTCGAGAAGGTAATTCGATCTAAGTAAAATTATACAAGCTGCGAATCTTAAAAGCCCTAGAACCATATTTCCTAAGATCGTGCAATTACTGGCGTATACCACATTGAAATCATCTGCCTAAATACCCGCGCTATAAGTTTTGATTACTTTAAGCTGCAAAAATAAGCAGAAAAAAATATGTATTACTAGCCTTACCCGCGGCCCCGTCCGCAAGAAGAAAATAAAATATATGTGCTATTCACGTTAGCCTGCTTATCAAGTTGTCTGTTTAAAAATTTTTTCTGTCAATGTATTTTATTTTTTAATACAGTAAAAAAAAGAACTAACTGAGCTGATGGGCACGCTTACATGAATAGTACAATACACTTTTTTCGAATTAAAAAAAATACATTTTGTTTCTAAGTTAAATTAATTGATATGACAGGGGTGAAAGAATTACTACTCATAGAACAAAGGAGTGAAACTACAATTAGCTAAAACCAAAAAGAAGTTTTTAAATGAAAGCAGTGTTGCTTTTTCGGGTATTTAGTTGGTTAAAATATTACAAAAATTTTAATTATAGTTGTAATAGTTCATTACAGGATTCATTTAAAAATAGAACGAAAAAGCTGTGATATATTAAAGATAAAACATACCGAATTTTAATTACGAATAATTTGCCGTAAATCCACGGCCATGTGTGCTGAATTACCGGTTTCGAAGAGACCTAAAATGATCCCGGAAGTGTCCCTAAATGACACCAAATAGTCACGAAATGATGCCGACGGGATCCTGGAGAAATCTCGAAAACTATCCAGAAATGATGCCGGAACGGTCCCAAAATAATCCCGAAGTAGTCACGAAAAGTCCCGAAATGACCCTGACGGGATCCCGGACGGATCCCGAAAACCATCCAGATTTGATTCCTGAACGGTCCGCAAATGATCCCGATATAGTCCGAAAAAGTCCCGAAAAAACTCTGACGGGATCCCTGACAAATCCCGAAAATCGCCCAGAAATTATCCCGGAGGAGTCCCAAAATGATTCCGAAATAGTAGTCACGAAAAAGGACCGAAATGATCCTGACGGGATCCCGAAAACCATCCAGAAATGACTCTGGAGGGATCCCCAAATTATCCCGGAAAAGTCCAAAAACCATCCAGAATTGATCTCTGAAGGTTCCGCAAATGATCCCGAAATAGTCCCGAAAGTCACGAAAAACTCAGACCCATCCCGAAAATCATGAAGAAATTATCCTGGAAGGGTCCCAAAATTACCCCGAAATAACTCTGACGGGATCCCGGACAGATCCCGAAAATCATCCAGAACTGAGCTCTGAAACGTCCCCAAATAATCCAGAAATAGTCCGGAAAAAGTCCCGAAAAAACTCCGTCGGGATCCCGGACAGATCCCGAAAATCACCCAGAAATTATGCCGGAGGGGTCCCAAAATGATTCCGAAATAGTCCCGAAAAAGTTCCGAAATGACCTTGAGGGGATCCCAGACCGATACCGAAAACCATCCAGAATTGATCTCTAAAGGGTCCGCAATTTATCCCAGATAAAGTCGCGAAAAAAATACGAAGGGTTCCCGAACAGATCCCGAAAATCATAGAGAAATTATCCCGGAAGGGTCCCAAAATGATACCGAAATAGTCCCGAAAAGGCGCGAAATAACCCTGACGGGATCCCGGACGGATCCCGAAAACCACCCAGAAATGATCTTTAAGGGCAACTGACCCCGAAATAGTCGTGAAAAAGTCCCGAAATTACCCCGACGGGATCCCGAAAACCATCCAGAAATTATCCCTGAAGGATCCCCAAATGATCCAAGAACAGTCTCGAAACTCCCTGACATTTTCCCGAAAAATTAAAAAAATAAACCCAACGGGATCTCGGACGGATCCCGAAAACGATCCAGAAATGATGCCGGAAGGTACCCCAAATGATCCCGAAAAATTCCCGAAATTCCCCCCATGGGATCCCGGACGGATACCGGACCATCCAGAAATGATGCCGGTTGGTACCCCACAATGATCCCGAAATAGGCCAGAAATGACCCCGTCGGGATCCCGGACGGATCCCCAAAAGTATACAGAAATGATGCTGGAAGGTGAAATGATCCCCTTAAAGAAAGATGAAAAATGAAATGATCCCCTTATTGTTCCGAAATGATCCTGACAGGATTCCAGACGGATCCCGGAAACTATCCAGAAATGATGCCGGAAAGGTTCCCAAGTTATCCCCAAATAGTCCCGAAATTACCCTGACGGTATCCCGGACGGATCACGAAAACCATCCGGAAATGATGGCGAAAGGGTCCCCAAATGATCCCGCATTAGTCGCGGGTTCCGAAATGACCCTGACGGGATGCCCGAAGGATCCCGGAAACTATCCAGAAATGATGCCGGAAAGGTTCCCAAGTTATCCCCAAATAGTCCCGAAATTACCCTGACGGTATCCCGGACGAATACCGAAAACCATCTAGAAAAGTGGCCGGAAGATACCCCAAATGATCCCGAAAAAGTCCTGAAATGATCCAGACGGGATCCCGGATGAATCCCGAAAACTATCCATCTAGGTACCCCAAATGATCCCGAAATAGTCCCGAAATGACCCTTCATCCAGAAATGATGAAGGTAGGTACCCAAATGATCCCGAAATAGTCCCGAAATGAAATAGTCCTGAAAAATAGTCCCGAAATGATCCAGACGGGATCCCGGACGAATCCCGAAAACTATCCATCTAGGTACCCCAAATGATCCCGAAATAGTCCCGAAATGACCATTCATACAGAAATGATGAAGGTAGGTACCCAAATAATCCCGAAATAGTCCCGAAATTATCGCGACGGGATCCCGGACGGATCCCGAAAACCAACCAGAAATGATGGCGGTAGGTACCCCAAATGGTCCCGATATGACCCCGTCGGGATCCCGCACGGATCCCTAAAACTATCCAGAAATGATGCCGGAAAGGTCCCCAAATAACCCCCTAATAGCCCCGAAATTACGCCGACGGAATCCCGGACGGATCCGGAAACCATCCAGAAATTATGCCGGAGGAGACCCCAAATGATCCCGCTAAAGTCCCAAAATGACCCCGACAGGGTCCCGGACGGATCCCGTAAACCATCCAGAAATGATGCCGGTAGGTACCCCAAATGGTCCCGATATGACCCCGTCGGGATCCCGAACGGATCCCTAAAACTATCCAGAAATGATGCCGAAAGGGTCCCCAAATGATCCTGTATTAGTCGATAAAAAGTTCCGAAATGACTCCGACGGGATCCCGGATGGATCCCGAAAACCATCTAGAAATGATGCCGGAAGAGACCCCAAATGATCCCGCAAAGGTCCCAAAATGACCCCGACAGGATCCCGGACGGATCCCGAAAACCATCCAGAAATGATGCCGGAGGAGACCCCAAATGATCCCGCTAAAGTCCCAAAATGACCCCGACAGGGTCCCGGACGGATCCCGTAAACCATCCAGAAATGATGCCGGAAGAGACCCCAAATGATCTCGCAAAAGTCCCAAAATGACTCCGACAGGATCCCGGACGGATCTCGTAAACCATCCAGAAATGATGCCGGAAGAGACCCCAAATGATCCCGCAAAAGTCCCAAAATGACCCCGACAGGATCCCGGACGGATCCCGAAAACCATTCAGAAATGATGCCGGGAGAGACCCCAAATGATCCCGCAAAAGTCCCAAAATAACCCCGACAGGATCCCGGACGGATCCCGTAAACCATCCAGAAATGATGCCGGAAGAGAACCCAAATGATCCCGCAAAAGGCCCAAAATGACCTCGACAGGATCCCGGACGGATCCCGTAAACCATCCAGAAATGATGCCGGAAGAGACCCCAAATGATCCCGCAAAAGTCCCAAAATGACCCCGACAGGATCCCGGACGGATCCTGAAAACCATACAGAAATGATGCCGGAAGAGACCCCAAATGATCCCGCAAGTCTCAAAATGACCCCGACAGGATCCCGGACGGATACTGTAAACCATCCAGAAATGATGCCGGAAGAGACCCCAAATGATCCCGCAAAAGTCCCAAAATGACCCCGACAGGATCCCGGACGGATCCCGAAAACCATCCAGAAATGATGCCGGAAGAGACCCCAAATGATCCCGAAAAAGTCCCAAAATGACCCCGACAGGATCCCGGACGTATCCCGAAAACCATCCAGAAATGATGCCGGAATGGACCCCAAATGGTCCCGAAATGACACCGACGGGATCCCGGACGGATACCGAAAACCATCCAGAAATGAAGCCGGCAGGTACCCCAAATTATCCCGAAATAGTCCCGAAATGACCCTGACGGGATCGCGGACGGATTCCGAAATTCATCCAGAAATGATGCCGATAAGGTCCCCAAATGATCCTGCATTAGTCGAGAAAAAATTGCGAAATGACTCCGACGGGATCCCGGACGGATCCCGAAAACCATCTAGAATTGATACCGGAAGGTACCCCAAATGATGCCGAAATAGTCCCGAAATGACATCGACGGGATCCCGGACGGATCCCGAAAACCATCCAGAAATGATGCCGGAGGAGACCCCAAATGATCCCGCTAAAGACCCAAAATGACCCCGACAGGGTCCCGGACGGATCCCGTAAACCATCCAGAAATGATGCCGGAAGAGACCCCAAATGATCCCGCAAAAGTCCCAAAATGACCCCGACAGGATCCCGGACGGATCCCGTAAACCATCCAGAAATGATGTCGGAAGAGACCCCAAATGATCCCGCAAAAGTCCCAAAATGACCCCGACAGGATCCCGGACGGATCCCGAAAACCATCCAGAAATGATGCCGGGAGAGACCCCAAATGATCCCGCAAAAGTCCCAAAATGACCCCGACAGGATCCCGGACGGATCCCGTAAACCATCCAGAAATGATGCCGGAGGAGACCCCAAATGATCCCGCTAAAGTCCCAAAATGACCCCGACAGGGTCCCGGACGGATCCCGTAAACCATCCAGAAATGATGCCGGAAGAGACCCCAAATGATCCCGCAAAAGTCCCAAAATGACCCCGACAGGATCCCGGACGGATCCCGTAAACCATCCAGAAATGATGCCGGAAGAGACCCCAAATGATCCCGCAAAAGTCCCAAAATGACCCCGACAGGATCCCGGACGGATCCCGTAAACCATCCAGAAATGATGCCGGAGGAGACCCCAAATGATCCCGCAAAAGTCCCAAAATGACCGCGACAGGATCCCGGACGGATCCCGTAAACCATCCAGAAATGATGCCGGAAGAGACCCCAAATGATCCCGCAAAAGTCCCAAAATGGCCCCGACAGGATCCCGGACGGATCCCGTAAACCATCCAGAAATGATGCCGGAGGAGACCCCAAATTATCCCGCAAAAGTGTCAAAATGACCCCGACAGGATCCCGGACGGATCCCGAAAACCATCCAGAAATGATGCTGGAAGAGACCCCAAATGATCCCGCAAAAGTCCCAAAATGACCCGGACAGGATCCCGGACGGATCCCGTAAACCATCTAGAAATGATGCCGGAAGAGACCCCAATTGATCCCGCAAAAGTCCCAAAATGACGCCGACGGGATCCCGGACGGATCCCGTAAACCATCCAGAAATGATGCCGGAGGAGACCCCAAATGATCCCGCAAAAGTCTCAAAATGACCCCGACAGGATCCCGGACGGATCCCGAAAACCATCCAGAAATGATGCTGGAAGAGACCCCAAATGATCCCGCAAAAGTCCCAAAATGACCCCGACAGGATCCCGGACGGATCCCGTAAACCATCCAGAAATGATGCCGGAAGAGACCCCAAATGATCCCGCAAAAGTCCCAAAACGACCGCGACAGGATCCCGGACGGATCCCGTAAAGCATCCAGAAATGATGCCGGAAGAGACCCCAAATGATCCCGCAAAAGTCCCAAAATGACCCCGACAGGATCCCGGACGGATCCCGTAAACCATCCAGAAATGATGCCGGAGGAGACCCCAAATGATCCCGCTAAAGTCCCAAAATGACCCCGACAGGGTCCCGGACGGATCCCGTAAACCATCCAGAAATGATGCCGGAAGAGACCCCAAATGATCCCGCAAAAGTCCCAAAATTACCCCGACAGGATCCCGGACGGATCCCGTAAACCATCCAGAAATGATGCCGGAATAGACCCCAAATGATCCCTCAAAAGTCCCAAAATGACCGCGACAGGATCCCGGACGGATCCCGTAAACCATCCAGAAATGATGCCGGAAGAGACCCCAAATGATCCCGCAAAAGTCCCAAAATGACGCCGACGGGATCCCGGACGGATCCCGTAAACCATCCAGAAATGATGCCGGAAGAGACCCCAAATGATCCCGCAAAAGTCCCAAAATGACGCCGACGGGATCCCGGACGCATCCCTAAAACCATCCAGGAATGATTACGGAAAGGACCCAAACTGACCCCGAAAAAGTCCCGTAATGATCCCGGAAACCATCAAGAATTTATCTCTCGAAGGTACGCAAATGATCCCGAAAGTACCCCGACGGGATCCCGGACGGATCCCGAAAACCATCCAGAAATGATGCCGGTAGGGTCCCCAAATGATCGCGAAAAAGTCCCGAAATGATTCCGGAATAGTCCCGAAAATGTCCCAAAATAACCCCGACGGGATCCCGGACGGATCCCGAAAACTATACAGAAATGATCCCGGAAGGGTCCCAAAATGATCCCGAAATAGTCCCGAAAAAGTCCCGAAATTACCCCGGCGTAATCCCGGACCGATCCCGAAAACCATCCAGAAATGATCCCGGAGGGTCTCGATATGACCCTTACGGGATTACAAATAAGGTGAAGCTAATTATAAAACCATGTTAATAAGGCAGCAGGCGCATTGGAGCGAATAAAAAGTTACATAGAAACATACAGGTAACGCTAATAAAAGCGTGGTAATAAAAACAATTGATGGAGGGTGGATGGCGGGAGTAGAGGAGAGGACCACTGATCGTTCCTCCAAAATTGTCTAGATCTCGTTCTGTATGTACCAGATACCAAAAACTATTGATTTAGGAGAAAATTTAGATTGAGTTATAACAATTTATGGATTTTACACCAGAGGGGGAGATAAAGGGGGGCGGGCGGAGGGTGTCACTGCTTACTTTGTAAGCCCTCGACTTATTTGACCCCTTGAGTCTGTGATATTGGTGAAGGCCAGTAATGTAAAGTATAATGTGTAAAAACTATGAAAAATAATTTCTCGAAGGGTCGTGGGACCCCCACCCCTCTTTCCATGTTCGAAAAAAATTTCGCTAGTAGACTACTGTCTGTGTCCCAAATTTCATCAAAATCCGTGTAGCCATTCTGGCGTGATTCAGTCGCAAATACGAAAAAATATAATAATTAAATTATACCTGTTCCTAGGGGGCGGGGACCACGCCCCTTTTGAAAAATATATAGCTAGTAGATCCTTCTAGACTATTGGCTATATGTGTGCAAAATTTCATCCAAATCGGTCCAGCCGTTCTTGCGTTATTGAGTCACAAAGACAAACGTCTGGACAAACATCCAAACATCCAAACATCCAAACATCCAAACATCTAAACATCCAAACATCCAAACATCTTAACATCCAAATTTTCCCATTTATAATATATATTAGATATTGTGAAAGAGAACGAAAAGTGGTACTTGTTGACATACATCAAATAGTCGGTCCAGTTGAGTCTTGGCAACTAAGTTCTGCGAGATAAGTTAATCGAATTTTATATAATACATTGTCAATTATTTTGGTTTTTCAACGGTTTTATGTAGCTTGACTTGGCTGGCTGACCGGCACGAATTTTGTAATTGAAATTTAAATAACTTCCCGATAAGCTACAGGCTGGAAACTTGGAATGTAGTTCAGAACCCGTTGGCAATGCAATAATAAGAAAAAAACTCCGATAGGTGGCGCAAGGATCGATATATTCAAAAAAATTGTATTTGTGGTCCTATTTGGCTCATATTTGGAACACATAATACATACACTCAAAGAAAAAATCGTTCTAAAACGAACGAACCAAGTTCAAAATTAAGAACATTCGATGACAAAAGTCTGTTAAGGTTTGTTTTAAGAACAGTTTCCCAAGCACACCATTCGTATTTTATGACCAGTTTGGTATTGATGTGTGAAACTTCTGTGCTCATATCGAGCACTACTTGGGCTTGATTTAAGATTTTTCGTTCGCTTCGAGAACGATTTGGGCTCGATTTAACATTTTTCGGTCTCAATTCACGAACGGTTCGTGCTTGATCTTTGGTGGGAGGGGAAAGTATTTTTTCAATAGGTACCCATTTGTTTTTTATTAATAATAATTTTTTTGTTATAAATAAAAAATATTTATAACAACAATTTTTTTATTAAAACTCAAAAGTTTAAGAAAATGCATAATATGCATTTTTTCATACATTTATCTCATTGTGAAATTATTCTTATTTGAAGTCATAATTTGCATATATACTTAAAACATTTCATAACAAGTTTGAGAATTGCCTGTGCATATGTGAATGGAACTGAACGAAAAAAAAAAATAGAACATAAAAAAATTGTTTTAAAAAAATTCAGAGTTTGACGGTGAGGTAACATTTTTTTAATAATCTGATGAAAATTCAGTATTACAATCATCCCTAAAAAGCTTTTCACTTACGAGATGGAAGACCATATTTTATATGCTGAGCTCAATAAAAAAAAAACTGGACGGGAATAACTAGTATTTTGCAAAACAAACTACAAATATCAAGACTAAATGGTATTAACTTAAGCTATGTGGAGGGAATTTTGAAAGTATTGGAGGTTTTCGAAGAATCCTCAAAGGCACTGTAAGGTGAAAACTATCCAAACCTGCATTTGGTCCTTCCACATGTCTACAGACTAAATTTGTAGAACAAATAAGGTTGACTTAACATTCATTAAACAATTTAAAGATAATCTGAATGATTTGTTGGACACTACTGTTTTGGAAAATCTGATCATATAACACAAGTTACGTGTATTTTTGTTGCCCCCAACGAACAAGCTAACATTTTTTAACGAAAATGATAAGCTTCTAATCAGAAACGACGTTGATGAGGGCCGACAAAGAACAGCAAAGTACTTCGACGATCGCAACAGCAACATCATAGCCGCTGGGCCACTACAACTGCTTGGTAGCTCGTGCCAAATGTTGTATTTAACATTGTAGTGTACACGAATTGTACCGTTTCTTTTTTCTTGAACTTAATTTAAGAACATTGTTCTTATTTTAAGAAAATTCGTCCTCATTAATAGAACGTTTGTTCATAATTTAAGACAGCCGTTCTCTTTTCAAGAAAATGGTGTCACTTGAAGAACAAGGTTGTTGTTTTAAGAACAGGTCGTTCGTTTTTCAAGAACAAAAAAGTAAGAACATGAAGAGCTTGAATTGAGTCCGGTGGTGCTGGAATTTAGAACGGTGTTTTTCTCTGAGTGTACATGAATAGAAAACGGCCTGTGGAAAGATCGCCGGTAGGTGGCGCAAGGGTCGATGTCCGATTTGGCTCATATTTGGAACAAATATTACATACAGTCCGGTAGAAGTGACATTAAAATACTTTGGAGTTCGAGGAGGGACAAGCATACGCGGCGCAGAGTTGAGTAAAGTCTTTGGAAGGATTATGTATTGAGGACTTAGATTGTAACAAATTGTCAGGAAAGAGTCTTTGTAATAATGAGTCACTAAATGAACTAAATAGAATGAGAAATAATAGGGAATAAAATAAAGACTAAAAACATAAATATAATAATTAAATAATAAAAAAAATGTTAAGTTAAACGGTTTTATTGAAAACAATACTTACATGAAGTAATAATAATATTAAGAACTAGAACATAATTAGGTAGGTCCTAGGTATTAGTCATCACACTCCTCATCAAGCTAGGGCGTTGATCAGACAATTAAATAAAAGCGTTGGACGCGTCTAATTTCTATTGATAGTCATATATAAGACCAACTGAACCTTAATAAGGTTATCATACGCCTCACATTTTTAGAAATTTCACGCGCCCAATGCTTTTATTTAGTGGTCTGATCAACGCCCTAGATTGATGAAGAGTGTGATGACTAGTACCTAGGACCTATCTAATTATTTTCTAGCTTTTAATATTATTATTACTTCATGTAAGTATTGTTTTCAATAAAACCGTTTAGCTTAAAAAATGTTTTTAATTATTTTATTTTTCACTCATTTCAACCGAAGAACCATTTAAGAGAAGCGGTTTCCAAAAAATATTTAAGAAGCACCTACCAGCTTTGTTAGAACCCTTGGAAGGTAAATACTTTTTAGGACATTTTGTTTGTCATTTTGCTTCACTATCTCTTTTGTTACATGCTTGTTCACTTGAAGCTTTTTTGTTGTTGTTGTTTACTCTTACCCAAACTGTTATTCTGTTCGAAGGTGAAGATTTGTACGAATCTAATTTATAGGAAATTCTATGCATTTCAAATGCAATGTGCAATTTGTGTTGATCACGTAATGTTGCCAGTTATATTATTTAATTTTATTTAATTTTCTCCTCTCACAAGCTAAAAAGTTGCGCAAACATTTACTGTATCACATTTGAATAATTCATTACATTTTAACAGTGTTGTTATATACAACACCATCCACGCGGGCAAACCAATTGCACTTAAGCCTTATGAGCTCAGCAGATACAGTCCGTCACTGTTACGAAGTACTCCATTTTTCACTAACAGCACGACTGACGTATATTTAGTCATAAAATTTTAGATTCCATTATCAAAATAATAATAGTTGTGGCTGGTTTTTCAGTGCGAGTTTAAACTCTAATTAAAGTTGACTACAGTTTAACCTTGCGACTTTGTTTGATAACATGAAATTTTGCTGCTCATCTCAGCTTACGCGGCCGAAGTGGCAGAGTTAAACTCTAGTCAACTTTAACTGGACTTTTAACTCGCAATTAAAAACCCGGCCTTAGTCACTTAATAGCATACCTTAGTTTTAAACAACAATTTTTCATACTCGCGTTCTAAAAATGGCAAAAAAATAATGTGCAACAAACAAGACGTGACTGAGTTATTTCATAAGTAGAACGTTGGCAAAGTATGAAGGATGCGACGACTGATACGTTACCTATGTGGCTTTTACAATTAAAATAAACGCAGCCAACTTTGTTGTCAGTTTCTTCCTTTTTCCGCCAAGTTAATGAGGAATTGTATCTGCTTAAGCCATTATGTACGAGAAATTACGCCTTTGGCGATAAGGTGCTGTCGGATGCGGAAAAATGCGCGAGTGCTTTCTGCCGACAATATATAATGCATCCTACGGTCGACAAAGATAGACGGAGAGCCAATAGACACGCACATAAACACAAATTCAGCGCATATCTAAGCTACCTTCACCACCGGAAGGAGTCACAATCGTTTCCTACGCCGATGACTGCACAATAATGGCCACAGGCCCAGGCCCAGAGATCGATAAGCTATGCAATAAAATAAACGGCTATCTCCCTGATCTCTCCAGTTTTTTCGCCTCGCGAAACCTGGCATTGTCACCGACTAAATCTTCCGCGACCTTACTTACAACATGGACGCCCCAAATGTCGACCATATTGAACATCCACGTCGATGGCACTACGCTACCGACTGTCCTACACCCCAAAATCTTGGGTGTGACGTTTGATCAGGATCTACATTTTGGTGCGCACGCAACCGCAATTGTTCCGAGAATTCAGAGCCGTAATAAAATCCTCAAATCCCTTGCTGGCAGTACCTGGGGAAAAGATAAAGAAACGCTCATGACCACATACAAAGCAATTAGCCAGCCGATTACGTGCTACGCGTCACCCATATGGTCGCCAAGCCTAAAAACTACCCACTGGAAGAAACTACAGCAGGCCTGCCAAAATACTGCTCTCAGAATCGCCACGGGCTGTCTTCTTATGTCCCCAGAACACCATCTGCATAATGAGGCGAGAATACTCCCCATCAGGGAGAGAAATGAGATGCTGACCAAACAGTTTCTGTTGAATACCCAGAAACCTGGGCATCACAACAGACATCTGATTGACGAACCAGCACCGCCTAGGGGCCTAAGGAGTCATCTCCGTAAGCATTTTGAGGAAATACGGCACCTGAGAACCCAGCCGTATGAAGCGAAAAAACACAAGCAGGTCCTTGGTGAACTCCATAGACAGGCGTCGGACCTTTATGTCGGGAATTGCCCGGTGAATCCAGTACTTGAAGAAAAATATCCAGAACTCGCGGAAGAGGAACGCATACTCCCCAGGGAAACGCGTGTCACTCTTGCTCAACTTCGTTCTGGATACTGTAACAGGTTAAACTCTTACCTATCCAGAATCAACCCCGACATACAAAATGTATGCCCCGCTTGCAATGTGTCCCCACATGACACCAACCATCTCTTTAATTGTAATGTGGAACCAACGCCTCTAACACCCCTTTCCTTATGGTCCACCCCTGTTGAAACGGCAAGTTTCCTTGGACTCCCGTTAGAGGATATTGATGACAATTTGTGATCGGTCGCGGCTATTAGGTGGGGCGAGCATTGCTACAACAACAACAACAACAACAGAAATTAGTAGCGAAATCTATAATACCACTTCTGCATTTCACTTTGTTCTGAAGAAAATCACACCGACATTCAATAAAATTTGCTTGAATAGCTTCCAAATTGGATGGAAAATAAAAGTACTCGTATATTATAATAAAAACGTGAAAATGGCAAAATTTAGAGCTCAAACCATGATTAATGATGATCGTTCTCAACTGTTGACATTGACAAGATCATTTCTTTTCATTCACACTCAAAAGCTCTTACATCCAAGTTTCTGTATGAATGAATGAATGGTGGACTGCAGCTAAGTATTTGCTGCAGATGTATGACCATTTTATTTGTTGTTGCTTTTTCACAACTTTTTTATAGCCCATCTACTTTTGTTGTGGATTTAATTTTCTATACATTAGTGAGCCATTCTTTATTCTTTCATTCAAAACTTATCCGTTATTACTCTTTCAAGGTAACAATAAAGTAAAGAATTTAAAATGAGTGTGGCAATGTGTAGAAAACTATTGATGTTGGGATTGTATGTTTCGAATTTTTGTAAGCTAGATGAAGTAAATTTGTAGTGATCATCAATATGTAATGGGTTAATGTACTGTATATGGTGTTTTGAAAATATGAAACTCGCACAGCTGGTCATTATATTATAGCATACACTCGATTTCGTATAATTAGTTTTTATTGATTTGTAATTTTGGAATAGTTTTGCAAAGAAATTAACAGGGACTGAAACTATTATAAGTTTTGTAATAAAAATGTTTTTTCAATTATTGAGTTTTATTAATTTTTTTTTAACAATTGAGGGGATGTGTGGAATAATGGTATAAGTCGAGTTACACCGTTTTTCCATAAATCAACTAAATAAAAAGAGCACGACTACATACACATACCATATTAATCTTAGAAAATAATAGTGATATTTAACAAAGATATTAGCTTCATTTATGGAAAAACGGTATAACTCTCTAATAAAATTTTGCAGTAGTGAAGCATCGAAATGGTATGAAAATATATTCAATGTCGTAGACCAGAAAGAACTGAAAAATAAAAGAATTGAAGTGGTTTCAAAAACGACTAAGCAGACAGAGAACTCCATTGTTAAAAATAGAAAAAGTCTAAAAATGATAAAAGTAGTAAAAACAAGTAAGGAAGGTTAAGTTCGGGTGTAACCGAACATTACATACTCAGTTGAGAGCTATGGTGGCAACATAAGAGAAAATAACCATGTAGGAAAATGAACCGAGGGTAACCCTGGAATGCGTTTGTATGACATGTGTATCAAATGAAAGGTATTAAAGAGTATTTTAAGAGGGAGTGGGCCATAGTTCTATAGGTGGACGCCATTTAGGGATATCGCCATAAAGGTGGATCAGGGGTGACTCTGGAATTTGTTTGTACGATATGGGTATCAAATGAAAGGTGCTAATGAATATTTTAAAGGGGCGTGGGCCTTAGTTCTATAGGTGGACGCCTTTTCGAGATATCGCCATAAAGGTGGACCAGGGGTGACTCCAGAATTTGTTTATACGATATGGGTATCAAATTAAAGGTGTTAATGAGTATTTTAAAAGGGAGTGGGCCTTAGTTCCATAGGTGGATGCCTTTTCGAGATATCGCCATAAAGGTGGGCCAGGGGTGACTCTAGAATTTTTTTGTACGATATGGGTATCAAATGAAAGGTGTTAATGAGTATTTTAAAAAGGAGTGGGTCTTAGTTCTATAGGTCGACGCCTTTTCGAGATATCGCCATAAAGGTGGACCAGGGGTGACTCTGGAATTTGTTTGTACGATATGGGTATCAAATGAAAGGTGTTAATAAATATTTTAAAAGGGCGTGGGCTTTAGTTCTATAGGTGGACGCCTTTTCGAGTTATCGCCATAAAGGTGGACCAGGGGTTACTCCAGAATTTGTTTTTACGATATGGGTATCAAATGAAAGGTGTTAATGAGTATTTTAAAAGGGAGTGGGCCTTAGTTCCATAGGTGGATGCCTTTTCGAGATATCGCCATAAAGGTGGGCCAGGGGCGACTCTAGAATTTTTTTGTACGATATGGGTATCAAATGAAAGGTGTTAATTAGTATCTTAAAAAGGAGTGGGTCTTAGTTCTATAGGTGGACGCCTTTTTGAGATATCGCCATAAAGGTGGACCAGGGGTGACTCCGGAATTTGTTTTTACGATATGGGTATCAAATGAAAGGTGTTAATGAGTATTTTAAAAGGGAGTGGGCCTTAGTTCCATAGGTGGATGCCTTTTCGAGATATCGCCATAAAGGTGGGCCAGGAGTGACTCTAGACTTTTTTTGTACGATATGGGTATCAAATTAAAGGTATTAATGAGGGTTTTAAGAGGGAGTGGCCCTTAGTTGTTTATGTGAAGGCGTTTTCGAGATATCGACCAAAATGTGGACCAGGGTGATCCAGAACTTCATCTGTCGGGTACCGCTAATTTATTTATATATGTAATACCACGAACAGTATTCCTTCCAAGATTCCAAGGGCTTTTGATTTCGCCCTGCAAAAATCTTTCATTTTCTTCTACTTAATATGGTAGGTGGCACGCCCATTTTACCGAGTTTTTTTCTAAAGTTATATTTTGCGTCAATAGACCAATACAATTACCATGTTTCATCCCTTTTTTCGTATTTGGTATATAATTATGGCATTTTTTCATTTTTCGTAATTTTCGATATCGAAAAAGTGGGCGTGGTCATAGTCGGATTTCGGCCATTTTTTACACCAATACAAAGTGAGTTCAGATAACTGCGTGAACTTAGTTTAGTAAAGATATATCGATTTTTGCTCAAGTTATCGTGTTAAAGGCCGAGCGGAAGGACAGACGGTCGACTGTGTATAAAAACTTGGCGCGGCTTCAACCGATTTCGCCCTTTTTCAAACAGTTATCGTCCTAGAATCTAAGCCTCTACCAAATTTCACAAGGATTGGTAAATTTTTGTTCGACTTATGGCATTAAAAGTAGCCTAGACAAATTAAATGAAAAAGGGCGGAGCCACGTCCATTTTGAAATTTTCTTTTATTTTTGTATTTTGTTGCACCATATCATTACTGGAGTTGAATGTTGACATAATTTACTTATATACGGTAAAGATATTAACTTTTCTTTTAAAATTTGAATTTAAAAAAAAATATTTTTTTAAAGTGGGCGTGGTCGTTCTCCGATTTTGCAAATTTTTTTTAAGCCAAATTTCATCATGATATCTTCAACGACTGCCAAATTACAGCTTGCAAAACTTCTAAATTACCTTCTTTTAAAAGTGGGCGGTGCCACGCCCATTGTCCAAAATTTTACTAATTTTCTATTCTGCGTCATAAGTTCAACTAACCTACCAAGTTTCATCGCTTAATCCGTATTTGGTAATGAATTATCGCACTTTTTCGATTTTTCGAAATTTTCGATATCGAAAAAGTGGGCGTGGTTATTGTCCGATATCGTTCATTTTAAATAGCGATCTGAGATGAGTGCCCAGGAACCTACATACCAAATTTCATCAAGTACCTCAAAATTTACTCAAGTTATCGTGTTAACGGACAGACGGACGGACGGACGGACATGGCTCAATCGAATTTTTTTTCGATACTGATGATTTTGATATATGGAAGTCTATATCTATCTCGATTCCTTTATACCTGTACAACCAACCGTTATCCAATCAAAGTTAATATACTCTGTGAGCTCTGCTCAACTGAGTATGAAAATTGCTAAAAATAAACGGAAATAACAAATAGTTATAAGCACATCTAAATAACAGAATATAATGTATTTAACAATGGTTATTAATGTATCTACTATTTTGTTTAATATAGTATCTCAATCAAAATATTTGATATTCGATCTATGGAATAACGGTATAACTCAAAAAAAAGAAATCATCAATTTTCTAATAAAATTATGTATATATAAAATTTGTTCCTTTTTCTTATCAAAGAATCATACTATCTAAAATCCTACCAAGTAGGATTATTATAAATTTATTTTTACCTGCATTGCTAAGTTTTTTTTCACTTTTCTCAAAAGGTTGATTCTTGAGTTATACCGTTATTCCACACTTCCCCTCAATTTTTGTTGTTATATCGGTTTACTGATTTGTAAGATCGCTGGTTCGAATTAAGCTCAAGGCCTGACAATAATTTTTATATCATTATTATTGTTATGATGAATTTTTTCCCAATTGAACAAATTTTTTAAATTAGAATAGAAGAAAGAAAAAATTTAGACAACTGCCAAAGCTCGTTGTATAGGTCCGTTTCGAGAACTGCTAAATTCCTTCTTCGGCAGCATTTAGGCGCCGCTGCTATTCAGCTATCACAGCAGTTGTTTGCTTGTCTTCATTATTTCTACAAATAGTCCAGGAGCCAGCGACAGTTTAGGGTTAGTCATTTTACAAAAGCTGAAAATTTGTCCTAAGCTTTATTTGGTATCACTAGTAAGTGAATGGACCACCAGCTCGCACGGTTCCGGGGGGTGTAGCTGCGGCAGCCTCCCACACACGTAAAATAACAATAAAAAAAACTAATACCGCAAAAGCTGAAATTTTGTTAATATGTGTATTATGTTATAAATAAATGAAAAAACGTGTCCAGCCGAATTTAGAGTGGGGGATTATGCTCCAGCTTTTCACATAAAGAAGTGAAAAATATGCGCTGAGTAAACTGATACTACAAAAGCTGAAATTTTGTAAACTAATAGTTAAATTAATAACTTAAACGAAAAAAAACATCCAGCTTTAAATTTAGTGGGGGAAAAGTGTCCAGCTGATGCAGTGAAGGATGCTGCGCACGGGTATGCGCTCGGGCGCGTCGTATCTTTGACTGCATCGGCTGGACACTTTTCCCTCACTAAATATAAAGCTGGATATTTTTTTCGTTTAACTTATTTAGTCAGCTATTGTATTACCAAATTTCAGCTCTTGCGGTATCAGATATCTATACTTTTCTCATTAAACACAGCGTTCCATCCATGCAGTTATTGGATGATAGATACGTATAACTTTTCTGCTCTAAAGGAGGATAATAAAAAGTAGGTTTACTATTAATTACTTAAAAATGTATTATTTATTTACAAAAAGCATACTAAAATTCAAAATAAATATACATAGTGTGCTAATACGTGAATAGCTAATATTTTAAATTTCGCTTTCTTCGGATTCATCGCCATCGTACTCATTATCGCTGTCATTATCACTGACAGCGATGTCGACCCGTGAAAGATCTTCGTCAGGATCTGTAAACATATATAATAATAATATATTAAAAGATATAGATGATAATAGTATATAAACATTTAACACGCAAGAGCAAAATTTTAATTCAAATCTGATTATAAATTACAAAAAAAAGGTGACATGCTATCCAAAATTGTTACAAATATAACTCAGTTTTATTTTTAAATTAAAATTGTATGATAAAATTAAACAGAAAATAATCAAAAATTGAAACTGACAAATAATGAAATGAGAGAAAAATATATCAGTATTATTCTAACCTTCAGTACTTTTTTGGTCATAGCCATCATCGATAGTTA
Source organism: Eurosta solidaginis (assembly GCF_040869045.1). NCBI lineage: Eukaryota > Metazoa > Arthropoda > Insecta > Diptera > Tephritidae > Eurosta > Eurosta solidaginis. Next base: position 176,099,568 of record NC_090321.1, on the reverse strand, counting down.
TATCACCAAGGGTAGCGGGTAGCTGGTCACCCTCGAACCATTTAAAATTGAATTTTCCCTCATCTTCTTCCCATCCAAAATCAGTCGGATGTAATGCCGTTGGAACCTGAAGATGAGCATGTGCCCAAATATTTGCTATGTATGTTGTCCGCAGCAAATGTTGGTGCAGCTCAATTTTGCAGGGAGGCAGAGCTGATCCGTCGATATTATTCTTCGGTAACCGGAATATGTCATCGTTTTGTAAAACCTTGTACGTCTTCAAAAATGTTGCAACTCGTGCTTCATTGACTTTGTTGATTTTTTTGAATCCATACATACGACAAACATATTCTTCTATAATATCAAACGTATTCTGCAACTCGTCGTCAGGTGCGTTGCTTAGTTTGATAAAACTATCGATAAAACGTTCTGAGTTTTGTAAAATTTTATACGGCCGGCTTTTTCCTTTCTTGAAAAATGACGGGTTATAGTCGCAACCCGTCAATGCATGGAAAGCCGGCAGCGCGGCGCTTAATTTAGGGTCCAACGTTTCATACAACTTGCTAATGTTAATAAAGCGCTGATTATTACCGACTCCGGCTTCCATTGAAACTTTAACATCAGCGTTACTTAAGGCACTTATGTTAGAAAGCATTATAATGGCCACGTCAGTATCCGAGCATCTTATCGTGACATGTGCGTCGTAATCTATTTGACAGACGTGGAAAACTATCTTCGTATCCGCTTCTTCATGCGCTGGGCAGCTTAATAAAACATCGTGTGTCCTTTCTACATGGCCATTATTTACTTTATATTTATAGCACTGATCATAATTAATATAAATAGTTTTATTGCCAATGAAAGGTGCTGCGTGATCAAGTGTCCAGTGCTGTATAATAAAATTCACTGACGCCTCTTTAAAATTAGCGTTTTTCAAGTCGTTACTGAAATCAGAAGAACGTATTTGATCTGGTCCCTCGATGTGGAATTATGTGACTTGCATTCCTCTTAAAGAATGTTCATTATCTTTGATTGAAGGAAAAATGTACCTATCAAAGGCGATTACTACAACTTCCGCATTATTAGAACAAAACATACTTAAAATTTTAGTAGATATGTTTCCGTAAGTAGCTGGAATTTCCCTCATCAAATGAAGCATAAAAAATCCATCGAACACCTTCACGTTAGTATGCTCCGGAGTATGCGGCTCAATCTGCTGCTCGAGTACTTTTAATAGAGCTGCCTTATTAGTTTTGCAAATAGATCCATCCATGTGACACATTGATAATGGCACTGGCGTTAGAGGATATATTAAAACTTTATCTATATCTAGAGATTTTTGCAAAGATATGCATAAAAATTGGCCAAACAAGTCACGTTGCATACGCAGTTCAACAACTTTTCCTGACACTGTCATTTTCTTTTTTTGCATATTGTCTGTAAAATTAAGCACTTTATTTTGTTTTATGGGTTTTTCAAATCTTTTTTCATCTTCTGCACATTGTGTAATAAAATTTTCTCGTTGTTCATTACCCATTGTTTCGACATTAAGTAAGAATCTTTCGATATTTTCTTGTACCGTTTGACCTGTCGAAATATTAAATAAATAATTGTTATCTAAATCAGGAGCAAACGGATTAATGTTTTGTTTAATATTATCAATAAAATTACTAAGCTGTTTAGAATTTTTAGTTATTCTGCTCGGCTGCAAGTCGGCAGTGATACCCTGAACTTTTCTCAGCCCTGTCTGCTCCATCGTATGACTTATTATTGTAGATCTTAAAGTGTGACTTTTGCACCAACGCTGTCGAGCAGATATCGAATTTGTCGTGTGACTCACACCTGTAAGCTTATTGGCAGCATCGGCATTTATTGTTTGCTCTAAAGTTAAATCAACGGGTTGTCTTGAGTTTGCTTTGTCAGTTCTCTTCACACCAAATGTTCCCTGGATGAGTTTCATCAACTTTCAGCAGATTATCATGGTACTTCACTAAGTATCTTGAGTAGTTTTGTTGATTAAAAGCAAAACACAAGTTGGCTATTTTAGGCAAGATAGATATAAAAAGTTGTAAATTCCCACTTCGTATGCTTGCATACAGTGTTAAGTAATAGTCAATAAAACTAACGTACATCATGTAAAATTGTGGAGTTTTGCCATGCTCTCCTTGCAGTGTTTGCTGTTTAAATTGTTCATATTTATCTAATAAATCCTGTAGGTTTCGTGGAAGTACTCGAGGTTCATCAGATCTTTCTTCCTTATATTTCAGTAAATATGTTTTCATGTCGTCGCTACATTCAATATTTTCCCGCTTCAAAAATTCTTCGAAATGTAAAATTTGCAGAGCTAATGATACCATTGGATGCAATCGTTTGCACCTATTAAAATGTTTTCCTGCAATATAACTGTTAACAGATCCATTCGCTAGCATTTCCGCGTTGACCATAATGGTCGTAATACCACAGTTTTCAATAAATTTACCAACAGCTCTAAAATAACACATCATTATGTGGAAGGGTCCAACATGAATAAATAAGTCGTTGTAACGCGGTTTTTCGGTCGATTGAATCTGAAGTGCAACTTTAGTTATAGCAAGATCATATGTTACTTGCATATACTTCTCGCCGCATTCCTTAGCGACCTGTTGACTCTGCATCGTAGTTTCTACAACAACTGATTTATTCGTCGGTGAAGAGTTGATTGTGGTTAAGTAACAGACCTTTTGCGTTGGAGCTGTATCCTTGTAGATCAAGCTATTAAAACCAACCCACATCGGTGTTTTGGGTATTTCAAGGTAGTGGGAAAGCATGAACACGAAATTAATTTGTTGTAACCATTTTGAGTTAGGGTTTGATAAATTTGATAAAACATCCACAGGCTGTAAACGTTCGTAAATTTTCGGTGTCTTATTGTACGGTTGTAATTCGTGAGTAATTGTGTCGAAAGTCCGTCTTCGTTTTTTATTACTGTTTTCGGAAGGGCCTGGTGTAATTATTTCAGGGCTGTTGTCCTCAATATCATCCTCAATATCATTCTCAATATCATTGTCAATTTCATCCTCAGTAGAATTATCAATATTTTGAAAAATAATACCCACGGTGTCGTGCAGTGTGTTGTGGCCGCCTGACGTATCGACGTGTCGATCGAAATTATTAAATGCGACACCTGTGCATAGATTTCTTGAGCGAACGATGCCTTCAGGACAAATATCAGAACGCACAGAAGAAGTAAACGTGGCTTCAGTCTCGATACCCTCGAGAATTGTATAGCTACAGCAGTGGCCATATCGGTTCATAATATTAACAATCTTCTTGCTATTAGTTAAACTTTTTAGACTCAAGCCAAGGCATATATGTTTAGAAGGTTTTATTTGCCCATTTGACACTGCATATATCATGTCCTCGGAAAAAGATTTTGCTAATCTATTTGATCTGTCGCCGCGCCTACTACGAGAATTTGGTCCACAAAGTAAATCTAAATAAAAATTAAACAGGTTCTCTGGAACATCACACTCTCCTTTGATTAAATCAGCAGAAGTGAGCTGATCTGGCAATTTGTTTTGTTCAATATTCTGTATTTCCTGTCTTAAAATTAATGCTGCATGCAATAAAACGTCCTTTCTTTCTAGTTGATTAAATTGTTGCTGTACAAGAACGCCTTTGTAAGGTTTTACAATTTTTTTATTGTTGTGCAACACGACGGTTATTTTTTTTTGGGAATGTAGCTAGAAGCCGATTTTCTAGATGATACGGCTTCATCGTATACACATCTGTGTTTGCCTTGTGTTGTTCCAAATAATCTATAAATATCGTGTTTAGAGACGACAGGAAAAACGACTGATTCTTGGCGATGATATTTTTCGACACAAACTGACATATTTCCTCATACGCTTGAGAATGAACATTGCGAGCTGTATGCCACCCTGTTTTTGGCTTCTCTTTGCTTTTTTTCGCTGAGATTCTATTTTCATATTTTTTTCGGCATATCGCATGATAAAATATTAATTTTTCTTCTAACCACAAGTTATGCAATTTTTCAATAAACTGTACATCGTCTAAATCCATAGCGATTTGCTGTATATTCTCCAATGCCTTTTCCTTCTCTAATACATGCAATTGTTGCTCGTGGCCTTGATGTTTTTTCCTACTTTTATCACAAAAAATACAAGTAGGATTATTTGATACCTCTTGAGCAACTTCAGATACGTCAGCATCGTCATCTACAGTGTTATCGACTGGATTAATGGCATCCTCGCCCCCATCGACATCGTCGCCTGCATCCACATTTTCGGGTTCAGCAGCAACCTCGCCTTCTCCTTGAACTGCAGCCTCGCATGTACCGTCATGGACGCCTTCAGCAACGTCGTCGTTTGTAGCGAAATGCTCGCCTTCCACAGCACTATCGTGAATAAAAAAAATAATGAATAATGCATAATAGAAAAGAGTACGACTAAAAATATTAAAAAGACGCAAACGCTATGCGAAAAATATAAGTAAATACATTTTGCACAGCACAATTACACGCTAGCTATATAGCCAACGAATATAGACTGCGTATAGAAGAACACTCTGCATTGGCGCCAGGGTCACACTTTGAAATACATGTAGAGCCTATACTACACTATAGATGTGTACCAGGACTATACAGGAGAAACCTATAACGCACTATACCTGTGTACCAAGATTTCGTCCCTCGGTTTTAACCCGTGACTTTTCTTCTATAAGAAGTCTATATTCGTTGATATAGCTGTATAGCTATATAGCTAGGTATATACCAAAAGTATATATTTCATTAAAAAATACTATTTGCAACAAAAATATAAGTACTTACTCTGTACTAGAAGATGAAGATGCCTGCTTTTTGGGATCATATCCTCGTTGTTTAGGCGGTAATGCTGTAAAACGGTTATGGCACTGGCTGTGGTATCTTTGAAAATTGTTCGGCTGTTCCGGCAACACAACGTTGGAGAAAGTCAAATCACCGTCTTTCCGAATTTTTAATATCGATAAACACTTATTTAATTTGGCCGCATCAAAAAGATGTAATTTTCCGCTTTTTTTGGAGCAATATACACAAAAGGGATGTACGTTAGACATTGTGGCAGCTCCGATTTGAACAAGTTCAACGGTCGCACTGGATAGCTTGGCGTCACTCTGGCAAATTCGGAGCAGAGCGGGAGAGACAAAGACAGAGCATCCAAATTTTAGTAGGAGAGGGGATAGAGCCGGTTCACAGCTGTTCATCTGCTCGAATTCTATGCCGAATCTGAGGACGGTGTGGTGGGGAGAAAGGAGCCTTGAAATATTAGATACAATAGACTCACCGCCGTGCGGTCCGCTTCTAGAAGTTTCGGTCGCTTGGGCTATAATATTCGGTAAAACTGCCATATTCAATCTTGGCTCAGTATTATGCAAAGTGGCTTTCTATATATTTACTATTGGCACTCTTATGTCCGCATATTTACTTTTTATGTTATGTATACATATTTAAATGTGTAAATATTTACTTTAAATTCAAAAACAGGTGAGTGAGTATAATAACTGTATGGACTGCACGCTGTGTTTAATGAGAAAAGTATAGATATCTGATACCGCAAGAGCTGAAATTTGGTAATACAATAGTTGACTAAATAAGTTAAAGGAAAAAAATATCCAGCTTTATATTTAGTGAGGGAAAAGTGTCCAGCCGATGCAGTCAAAGATACGACGCGCCCGAGCGCATACCCGTGCGCAGCATCCTTCACTGCATCAGCTGGACACTTTTCCCCCACTAAATTTAAAGCTGGATGTTTTTTTTCGTTTAAGTTATTAATTTAACTATTAGTTTACAAAATTTCAGCTTTTGTAGTATCAGTTTACTCAGCGCATATTTTTCACTTCTTTACGTGAAAAGCTGGAGCATAATCCCCCACTCTAAATTCGGCTGGACACGTTTTTACATTTATTTATAACATAATAAACATATTAACAAAATTTCAGCTTTTGCGGTATTAGTTTTTTTTTATTGTTATTTTACGTGTGTGGGAGGCTGCCGCAGCTATACCCCCCGGAAGTGCGCCAGCTGGTGGTCCATTCACTTACTAGCGATGCCAAGTAAAGCTTAGGACAAATTTTCAGCTTTTGTACTTTTGGTCACTAAAAAATGTCGCTGGCCCCAGACTAAAACTTCGACCGCGTTTTGTGCTGTTGTGATTTAAACGCAACTTTTTTTTTTTAGTAGGGCTCAAGATGATCCTGAAACAGTCAAAAGTTCAACTAAAATCGGCTCAGCAGTTATACCATCAACATTTCAACTGCTGAGTATAATATCACCCTATCTCGGCTGCGAGTTCGTAAAAGCCCTAACCCAGAATATTTTTCAAAAAACCCCCTGTCTTTTCCAAACTTTGCTACTTGCTTTGCACGGCTGAAGTCACAATAATGAGGTCCAATCAGTTCTAGTGCGCTAGACGGTATCTTATACGCGAGTGCGCGGTAATTGGCGCGGTTTGCGGTATCGCCTTTCTTGTGATTTGGGCAGAGCAAAATGTGAGTCAATAGCTGAAAGTATGCTTTGCATAGGAGTTGATGCATGCTATTTAAAAACTCCTCGCCCTCGCCACCTACGTTGCCTGGTGCCTTGACATCATTAGCCGGGATATTTCGATTCTCACTTCATCATAGTATGGTTACGGACCGAATATTCCGTCATCCGCGTTTGGGGTATCGCGATCGTCTTCTCCATCGCTATTCAACAGTGATAAGTTACATCAAGTCTGTTAGTTAAATCTAATTTTCGAGCAGTTGTACTTCCCTTGATGTAGCAGGGTTGGCACCCACAATCACTTAAAAGTAAAAAGTACATGTATCAAGTAAAGGTGTCTAAGTTCGGATATAACCGAACATTATATACTCAGCGTGAGCTTAAATTGTACATTTCATTTCAGATAAATTACTTCTCTATATAACACGTGGCACCGCCCGTTTAAAAAAAAATGTCTCCCCATTTCTTCTTACAATAAAACTTGATAAGTGAAATATCATTGATTCAAACTATTTTTTGCTAAGTTAGAGCTTATTATTCTGGTCTACGACCCTTTTAAACTTGTTTTATATCTAAGTTTCCGTGGTCTTTAACCTATCCCGTCCATTTTTACTAGAAATATTTCCTGCCATAAGGAAAATATGTGTACACAATTTCATAACGATCCGTTAATTTTTCTTCGAGTTATGGCTCCCGAAACATAGAAAATTGCTTAGTGATAAAAGGGGCGGTGCCACACCCATTTTCAAAACGTTTAGTGTTTTCCAATTTAATGTTATAATTCAATTTATAAAGTAAAATTCTATTGCTACAAAGCTCTTTTTCGCTAAGATATAGCTTATTATTCTCCTCTACGACCCTTTTAAAAATCTTTTTTATAAAAGTGGGCATGGTCTTTAACCGATCTCGTCAATTTTTTCTAGAAATATTTCCTGCTATAGGGAAATTTGTGTACCCAATTTTATTACGATCCGTTAATTTTTCTTCGAGTTATGGCCCGCGAAACATAGAAAATTGCTTAGTCATAAAAGGGGCGGTGCCACGCCCATTTTTTTAAATTTTAAGTTTTTCTTATTTATTGTTATAAATCCACTTGGGAAATGAAATACCATTGATATAAAGCTCTTTTTTGCAAAGATATAGCTTATTTGATTTGTCCGCGACCCTTTCAAAACTCTTTTATATAAAAGTGGGCGTGGTCCTTAACCGATTTCGTTAATTTTTCTTCAAAGCATTCCTTATAGTAAAGGCAACCTCTGCCGAATTTTGTTATGATAGGTTTAACGATTTTTGTTTTATGATTAATAATATTTGTCAAATTGATTTGATCACAAGTGGGCGGTGCCATGCCCATATTAAAAAAATGTTTTCAAATATTTGTCAAGAGTCTCAGTATCAGTCCACACGTCAAATTTCAACATTCTAGGTGTATTATTTACTAAATAATCAGGTTTCTTGTGTTTTCCAAAATGTTATATACATAAAAAGTGGGCGTGGTTATCATCCGATGTCGCTCATTTTCAATACCAAACTATTCTGGGCCCAGATAAGCTCGTGTACCAAATTTGGTGAAGATATCTCAATATTTACTCAAGTTATCGTGTTAACGATGGCGATGGCGAGTACCGAAGAAGATTTAATGATGAGCTGTACGAGATGTACGCAGACATCAACATAGTCCAGCGAATTAAAACGCAGCGGCTGCGCTGGCTAGGCCATGTTATGCGAATGAATGATGATGCTCCGGCCAAGAAAGTGTTTCTATCGCAACCCGCCTATGGAAGCAGAGGTAGAGGGCGGCCCCCACTCCGTTGGAAGGACCAGGTGGAAAACGATTTAAACACCCTTGGTGTGGCCAATTGGCGCCGGTTGGCGGAGCGAAGGAGCGACTGGCGCGCATTGTTGGACGGCCATAACAGACGGACGGACGGCCGGACGGACATGGCTCAATCAAATTTTTTTTCGATACTGATGATTTTGATATATGGAACTCTATATATATCTCGATTCATTTATACCTGTACAACCAACTGTTATCCAATCAAAGTTAATATACTCTGTGTGCAAAGCGTGCTGAGTATAAAAACTTCATTTAATAAAAACTCAACGAAAACTACATATATTTTGAAAATGCCGTTAGGTTACAGATAACAATGTTTTTATATTCCTGTAGTGGATAAGGAAAAATGATCGTGGAAGATGACAAAAAGCCATAGTCGTAACTGAACATCGCACAAGATTTGCATGCCGCCAATGCTCAGGCGAATTGAAAAGCACGTGTAACTAACTACAACAACCATAAACAAATAAATCACCAAAATGAAACTACAATACCAACTTATAATAATAAAATAAAACCAGAAGCTTTTCAATATTATGAGAAACCGAAATGGCAGCAGCAATATTGAGCATTAAAATACCTTACGAGCGTGCACTTACCTTTGGCTAACTAAGTATAAGCCTTTTGGCCAAAACTCAAGCATAACTAACCAGCATGGCAATCAGCTTAAAGTAAGCATACAAGAAGAGCCGAGGCAGACAACAACAACAACATCGTCTATGCATTGCCAAAGACACAATTTATAATTGGCGGTTGATGACATCCTTTTCGGTTGCTGATACCAGCAGCAGCGGCACGTTTTTGCTCGTATGCTTAATTGTGTTGTTGCTATTGGTGACTCTTTTTTCATTTTTGGTGGAGCAGAGACAAATCTCAGTTTTTGTTGTTGTTGTAGTTAGTCAAGATTTGCTATGAAGCAATTTCGCATAATGAAAAAAAAAATATTTTGCTAACTGGCTACCTTCCTGCTTTTGCTGTCTCCGGAATGGACAGAATGGTACTGTGAAAGAGATGAGAGGAGAATGTGGTTTCCTTAGAAATGCAAAATATTTATAATTTTCCTGTGACTTCAAAAGTGAAAATGACAATAACAAGCGTCGGATAAGAAGACAACCCTTAACTGATTACGACCATGCCAAATGTTTTAAGGATCAATAGTTACGAACTGGAATATTGTTGAGAAAAAGGCATTCTCATATGTAGTGGCAGCTCGTTAAAGCTGGTAGCAGTTTTTTGTCGGTAGTATATATCCCAAAAAATGTATATGTTATATATGAAATATAAAAATCCAAACTGTCGATTTTATAACTGCAAATCTAGCTACTAACAAACTAGTACTTATTTGGCACTCTAGGTCTAGTTCCGAATCAGAATTTCGTAACACTAGTTACTGACTTCCCTTGAGGGTAATTAACTAATAGCATATGAAGTTGGAATAGGCTCCTCTTCTTTTGGTACCGTTTTGCTTATATTCTTTGGTCATATGCCCCATATACTTCAGCTCCGCGGTCAACTATCTATTTTAATTTTATTTATGAATCAATTGTTTTTGAATGTGCATGTAATATTTTTAGCTTAGTGTTTTTTTTTTTACTGAAGCCTTTTTGTTCATTAACACTCACTTGGGTGGTAGGAAAGATAACGTCGCCAAACTAAAAATAGTGCAAAATATTGAAAGAATTCTGTTTTTTAATCAAAATAATGAACAAAAATGTTTATGCACCAGCTAAAGTATTTTCACCAACAACTTTTAAATTATAGTGGAATTATTTTCAGTTCTAGTACCAATTACTGAGTGGGGCTGCTATTTTACCATTCAGTGCTCAACTATTAACGCGTTAATGCACTGGATGCATAGAGTGAGTTGGAAAAAAAATAAAAGTTTGTCCAATTTCGACCACAGGCGATACTAGTATTATTTATTACATAAGGCTGCTTCTCTTAGTCTAGAAAGCATATAAAACGTAGAGTTTTTCATATTGCTGTGAAAAGTTTTCAAACACAACAACAAAATTTTTGTGTAAAATAATTTCTAAGATTTCTCAATTTTCTAAGCCCAAGTCCATATATATTTGAGGAGTTCCAAACCAAAGCAATAAATTACTCATAACCACTACATTTGAAGTTAAGACAGATATTTGTTTTTAATTTTCGCGTTTTAGTATGAATTTATTATACTTTGATTGGATAGCGGTTGGTTGTACAGGTATAAAGGAATCGAGATAGATATAGACTTCCATCATCAGTATCGAAAAAAAATTTGATTGAGCCATGTCCGTCCGTTAACACGATAACTTGAGTAAATATTGAGATATCTTCACCAAATTTGGTACACGAGCTTATCTGGGCCCAGAATAGTTTGGTATTGAAAATGAGCGACATCGGATGATAAGCACGCCCACTTTTTATATATTTAACATTTTGGAAAACACAAAAAACCTGATTATTTAGTAAACAATACACCTAGAATGCTGAAATTTGTTTAAAATGGGCGTGGCACCGCCCACTTGTGATAAAATCAATTTTACAAATATTATTAATCATAAATCAAAAATCGTTAAACCTATCATAACAAAATTCGGCAGAGAGGTTGCCTTTACTATAAGGAATGCTCTGAAGAAAAATTAACGAAATCGGTTAAGGACCACGCCCACTTTTATACAAAAGATTTTTAAAATGGTCGTTGACGAATAAAATAAGCTATATCTTTGCAAAAAAGCGCTTTATCTCAATGGTATTTCATTTCCCAAGTGGATTTATAACAATAGGAAAAACTTCAATTTAAAAAAATGGGCGTGGCACCGCCCCTGTTATGACTGAGCCATTTTCTATGTTTCGGAAGCCATAACTCGAAGAAAAATTAACGGATCGTAATAAAATTGGGTACACAAATTTTCCCTATAGCAGGAAATATTTCTAGAAAAAATGGATAAGATCGGTTAAGGATCACGCCCACTATTAAATAAATGACTTTAAAAGGGTCGTAGGCAAAAATAATAAGTTAAATCTTAGCGAAATATTATAACTCGGCACGTTTCATTCCCGCCGGGAGAATTTCCGAAATTCGGCCCACTTCCCGGCGGAGGCCGCAAATTTAGCGAGAGAACGTTACCTTATAAGACAGCTCGACCCAGGCGACCCCCAAATAAGGGATATAAACCAACGCATCAGATTGCTTGTGGATGAACATAAGCGGGCGAAATGGGAGGAGCACCTAAGAGGTGGTAACCTCTCTGCCTGTGTGGGTAAACTTAGGTCCACCGTAAAGTCCCTATCGAATCCGTCTAAGCACAATGACAAAGTTTCCATCGCCTACGGCGATAAAGTGCTGTCGGATTCGAAAAAATGCGCGAGCGCTTTCTGCCGTCAATATGTAATGCATTCTACGGTCGACAAAAATAGACGGAGGGCCAACAGACACGCACATAAACATAAATTCAGCGCGTCACCAATTACCATCACCGCCAGAGAGGTTGAAGATGCCATTGGTCACGCTAAACCATCCAAAGCAGTGGGCCCAGACGGCATAGCCATGCCGATGCTTAAAAGCCAGGAAAGAGGGTTTCAGATATTTAGCACATGTCTTCAACCTGTCTGTTTCCACCTTTGTCATACCCGAAAAATGAAAAATGGCCAAGGTGGTCCCGCTACTAAAACCTGGGAAACCAGCTAACATAGGAGAGTCGTATCGTCCGATATCTCTCCTATCGCCAGTAGCAAAGACGCTTAAAGCCATTTTGCTCTCCTACTTCCAAGCAAATTTGCAGCTAGCCTGTCATCAGCTTGGCTTCAGAAAACTCCATAGCACCACCACCGCGCTAAATGCCATCAGCACCCAGATAAATTGAGGTTTAAATCAAAACCCTCACCATAGAACAGTACTCGTAGCTTTTGATATGTTTAACCATGGCACGTTACTGCAAGACCTGGAAGGGTCTACCCTTCCCCCATGTCTTAAAAGGTGGACCGCAAATTATCTGGGTAGTCGGCGGGCATCGGTGCAATTTAGAAACGAAACATCAAAACCAAGAAGAATTAAAAAAGGGGTGCCACAGGGTGGTGTCCTATCCCCACTTTTGTTTAATTTCTACATATCTAAGCTACGTTCACCATCAGAAGGAGTCACTATCGTTTCATACGCCGATGACTGCACAATAATGGCCACAGGCCCAGGCCCACAGATCGATGAGCTCTGCAACAGAATAAACGGCTACCTCCCTGATCTCTCCAGTTTTTTCGCCTCGCGAAACCTGGCATTATCACCGACTAAATCTTCCGCGACCTTATTTACAACATGGACGTCCCAAATGTCGACCATTTTGAACATCCACGTCGATGGCACTACGCTACCGACTGTCCTACGCCCCAAAATCTTGGGTGTGACGTTTGATCAGGATCTACATTTTGGTGAGCACGCAGCCGCAATTGTTCCGAAAATCCAGAGCCGTAATAAAATCCTCAAATCCCTTGCTGGCAGTACCTGAGGAAAAGATAAAGAAACGCTCATTACTACATACAAAGCAATTGGCCCTCCGTTTACTTGATACCCGTCACCCATATGGTCGCCAAGCCTAAAAATTACCCACTGGAAGAAGCTACAGGCCTGCCAAAATACTGCTCTCAGAATCGCCACGGGCTGTCTTCTTATGTCCCCAGAACACCATCTACATAATGAGGCGAGAAAACTCCCCATCAGGGAGAGAAATGAGATGCTAACCAAACAGTTCCTGTTGAATACCCAGAAACCTGGGCATCCAAACAGACATCTGATTGATGAGCCAACACCGCCTAGGGGCTTAAGGAGTCATCTCCGTAAGCATTTTGAGGAATACGGCACCTGAGCACCCAGCCGTATGAAGCAAAAAAACACAAGCAGGTCCTTGGTGAACTCCACAAACAGGCGTCGGACCTTTATGCCGGGAATTGCCCGGTGAATCCAGTACTCAAAGAAAAGTACCCAAAACTTGTGGAAGAGGAACGCATACTCCCCAGGGAAACGCGTGTCACTCTTGCTCAACTTCGTTCTGGATACTGTAACAGGTTAAAATCTTACCTATCCAGAATCAACCCCGACATACATAATGTATGCCCCGCTTGCAATGTGTCCCCACATGACACTAACCATCTCTTTAATTGTAATGTGGAACCAACGCCTCTAACACCCCTTTCATTATGGTCCACCCCTGTTGAAACAGCAAGTTTCCTTGGACTCCCGTTAGAGGATATTGATGACAATTTGTGATCGGTCGCGGCTGTTAGGTGGGGCGAAGCACTGCTACAACAACAACAACAGTAGAAAATATAGTAACGCGCCGCACGCCGCCGCCGCGCCGATATTTTTGACATTCGGCGGCGGCGTGCGAAAAACGATAGAAATCGGCGGCGGTGTTTATCGGCGCCGTATATCTCTACTAAACACCCGCGCCGTTAGTTCTGCTTACTCCAAACTGGAAAAAGAAGCGGTAAAGATTGGTTTGATGGTGAATGAGGACAAAACGAAGTACCTGCTGTCATCGAGCAAAGAATGAGCGCATATGCGTCTTGGCAACCACGCTACTGTTGGCGGCCATCATTTCGAAATAGTAAAATACTTCGTTTATTTGGGAACCAGTATCAACACTAGCAACAACATCGGCTCTGAAATCCAGCGAAGAATCACTCTCGCCATCAAATACTACTTTGGACTAGGTAAGCAACTGAAAAGTAAAGTCCTTTCTCGGCAAACGAAAATCATAATCTACTAGTCACTTATCGTACCCGTCCTGCTATATGGTGCAGAAGCATGGCAACAGCAGGTGAAGCGGCTCTAGGAGTGTTCGAGAGAAAAGTTCTTCGAAAGATTTATGGACCTCCACGCGTTGGCGATGGCGAGTACCGAAGAAGATTTAACGATGAGCTGTACGAACTATACGCAGACATGTTATGCGAATTAAAGATGACGCTCCGGCCAAGAAAGTGTTTCTATCGGAACCCGCCTATGGAAGCAGAGCTGGAGGGCGGCCCCCACTCCGCTGGAAAGACCAGGTGGAAAACGATTTAAACTCCCATGGTGTGACCAATTGGCGCCGGTTGGCAGAGAAAAGAAGCGACTGGCTGGCGCGCTTTGTTGGACAGCCATAGCCGTTTAAACGGTTAAGCACCAATTAAGTAAGTAAGTAAGAAATATTAGTTTAGGTACCTACAATTTGAGCAAACTCGCACCCAGATTAAGTTTAAGCTATAAAAGGTAAATGTCAATTTTTTCATTCGTTCGGCCCACTGTAGTTAGAAAATGTTAGCTCTACCAAACTAACAAATTCAAGGCCTTTACGTACATATATCTCAGCCAAGTGACATGAGCGTGACTTTAGAAAAATATTTAGTTATTCTTTTCAAAAGACAATTTCCTTATAATTGTTTGTTGATATATGAACATATTTGCACAGTTGAGTTTTTGTATTAAGCTGAGAAATGTTGCGTAATATTTGTACAATAACTGTACTTTTAATAACTCAATACAGACAGTTGATTTATTTAGTTCTATCTAGACCCGGAAGTATAATTAAATTCTTTTGTAAATTGTTAGTGACGTTAATTTGTTAGAGATTTTTAGCTGATTTCATTAAGCCATCTCTAGTCACTATTAGAGACATTTTCGGGTGAAAATCAGTTTGCAGACAATTTGCTATTCTGTAAGCTGTCTCGCATCTCCAATTTCGTAAAATTGGTCAAAGAGAATTGAGTATTCCTTATTGCTAACAACAGCTGTTACTAGTTTTTGCTGGCAATTCTAAAGCTTGTGTGTGAGGTCACTACGGCAGGATCATTTGCATAAACTAAAGCCCGGTTCTTCAGTAGTTGGTTCAGCTAAGCTTAAACTAAGTTTGCTTAAACTCTAGTCAAAATTAAACTCCAGTTAAACTACTGAACAGTTTTCAGGCACAGTTTAAGGCCTCCTTTGGGTAGGCTTTTTTGTGCGACAACATTGGTTTTTTATTATCTAGATAATTTGTAGATACGGCAACAGCTGGATTTTGTTTACCCAACAAACATGGAAAAAAAATTCTTCATCGAAATATATCTAGTTCGGAAGGTGATATCCAACATCATTATTTAATTATTCTTAAACCAGATAGTTCCCGAGTGGATATCCAACTTCGTTCTCCAATCACTATCCAACCTTTGAGACATTTTGTAAAATGTATAGTTGTCGAATCTTCAACGTCGAAACCTTCCTTATGACGTTATTCTTAAATTATTTCCGACCTTTGAGATATTTTGAGAAATGTACAGGTTTTAAATGAATATTCAACACATTTCTCCAGTAGATGTCCTACACTGGATATCGAGTTGAGGTGGAGTTGAAATCAAATTCTCCAAGGAAGTACATACCACTAAAACCAACAGCTGTTTTTTGTGAGAAATAAACACCTGGTTGATAGCAGTAATGAAGCGTAATTAATCAAAAATAAATTATATATATTTAGATCCACAAGTTGGGAATCACATTTTGCAACTTAAGTCATACCATTTTTTATTTTATAAAAAAATCCCTCTTTTCCTGAGTACGCTATGTTGCTCGAGTTGATCCAGCTCTTCATATTTTAAAAGTATGTCTAGTTATCAACATGAGTCTAACGGTACTCATTCCTAAATGTTTGTTGTGTATATTCGACGCCATTTCGAACGAACACAAATAACTGATAGGTCAATGAAATCAGCTAAAAATCTCTAACAAATTAACGTCACTAACAATTTACAAAAGAATTTAATTATACTTCCGGGTCTAGATAGAACTAAATAAATCAACTGTCTGTATTGAGTTATTAAAAGTACAGTTATTGTACAAATATCACGCAACATTTCACAGCTTAATACGAAAACTCAACAGAAAAGAATAACTAAATGCAAAGGCCTTGAAATCGTTAATTTGGTAGAGCTAAAATTTTCTAACTACAGTGGGCCGAGCGAATGAAAAAATTAACATTTACCTTTTATACATAGCTTAGACTTAATCTGGGTGCGAGTTTGCCCAAATTGTAGGTACCTAAACTAATATTTCTTACTTTCTTACTTAATTGCCGCTTAACCGTTTAAACGGCTATGGCTGTCCAACAAGCGCCGCCCTCTACCTCTGCTTCCATAGGCGGGTTGCGATAGAAACACGTTCTTGGCCGGAGCGTCATCTTTCATTCGCATAACATGGCCTAGCAAGCGCAGCCGCTGCGTTTTAATTCGCTGGACTATGTTTATGTCTGCGTAGAGCTCGTACAGCTCATCGTTAAATCTTCTTCGGTACTCGCCATCGCCAACGCGTAGAGGTCCATAAATCTTTCGAAGAACTTTTCTCTCGGACATTCCCAGAGCCGCTTCATCTGATGCTGTCATGGCCCATGCTTCTGCACCATATAGCAGGACGGGTACGGTAAGTGACTTGTAGAGTACGATTTTCATTTGCCGAGAGAGGTTTTTACTTTTTAATTGCCTACCTAGTCCAAAGTAGCTCATCTACAAAGGGAAATAAAACCACATGCATTATTTTCCTCTACGTTATTTCATACTGAAGACTGGCATAAATGTAGTAATTTTTTATGTTACTGTAAAAAAATTTATTGTTGCTGATAAACTCAAAGCAAAACTAAGTTATCAGGGCGACTCCATTTTGTTATATTGATTTCCATCTGTCTAGTTTTATTGCCTAATGACAAAGTATAAACCATTGATATATTGTACACGCAGCTTGGCAAAATGTCCTGGCGTACAGGCAAAATTTACATGCGACTCAGGAAAAGAAGTTCCGAGGATAACAATCCTAACACGCTAGAAGTGGGCGAAGTCGAAAAGGACCTCAAAAGCCTAAGAGAAAAGGACAGGTGGAGGTAGCCCACGTCACCAACAGACAAATGGTGCTGCGAGTCGCACAGAGGAACGCCCGGTACAGCATTTACGACCCGAGAAAAGAAATCCCGAGGATACCAATCGCAATTTGCAAGAAGTGGGAGAAGCTGAAGAGTGCCTCGAAAACTCTAAACCAAAAGGGCAAGGGAAGGACGAAGACGTCATGACGAAGGTGCTGTAGGGGGACAAGCAGCCCAGTGGTACTGCGAGTCTAACAGATAAACCTCCATCCATAGTAAAGCGGCGTCGGACGAACTTCTCCTAACCCTTCAAGAGGGTTCGTTTGACGTGGCACTGGTCCAGAAGCCGTGGCTCTCATCAGGAGGAAAGGTTTCAGGACTCAGCGCGCGAGGATTTGGCGTTTACTAACGAAAGAAGCTTCTAGTATTTTCCAAAGAGGACGGAGTTATTTTACAACATAGGACCTGGTTTTTGATAGGGTTTTATAGTTTGGTCGCTAAAAAAACTTCTGGTAACACTACGGACTAATTCAGTCTATGTGAGGTCCTCATATACCGGCCAGTTCAACGTAACTTAACAGAAGCTCTCGCGTAGGTGAGGTTGACAATTGGGTTGCAGAAGCTCTGAAGCTATAAAAGTTTGTATTGCGCTTATCAATCCCTTGATTCCCAGCTAATGACCGTCCTTGAGCTTCATTGATAGGGATAGGAAATTTAAGGCATTTAAAATTGAAAAGGTATATCTATCGGTATCAATGGTATCCTTGTTTCTAAACCTTTTTTGGCCCTTTCTCGAAGCCATTTATAGTTTGTAAAGATGGATTCAATATTTTGAAAAAACATTAGCTATTAAAGCTTCAGGTTATGTCTAATTTCGCAAAAACTTTCAGGAAAAGAAATCAAATCTGATAGTAAAGAAATATGAATATTGCCATAATCAATCTCAAGAAGTAGTTTAGCAAAAGCTGCTGCTGAAGTGTTACCGCCAAAATGAGCTCTCATATTTCTAAAGAGAGTAATTTTTTGTACGTAAAGCCATCGATACTTCTTATATGACGTAAAGCCGTCTATAGACGAAAAAGCACGTATTTACTTCAACTGCGGCTGTTCCATCACATCAAGTAACGGGAAAACACCACCTTTGGGATGATCATTACACCTTAAATTCATAAGGGTTCGGTCTAAAACTTGCAGCGACTGTTTATGAGTCATGGTGCACACATCACACGCCCTCACTTTAACCCGACCCTTTGCTTATGTTGCACATCGGTGTATCAGATGTTTGCAGACAGTGATCATTTAAATGCGGAGTTGTACGTCCACCACACAAAGGGTATCCGCGGTATCTGAGAAAGCAATTGCCATAGTGATTTCTCTTTTTGCTCTAACATCAATTAATATTATATTAAACAGAAATGTTTTTTTCCAGTTCCTCCAGGCGTATCCAAAAATAGGAACCCTAAAGATAACATAAAAGAATACTAAAGGAATAACAGCCAAACCCAACTCTGCAATCAATCTTTACGTGTTGAAATAACCTAAGTTTTTAAGGCAGCCATAGTTCTGAAAGTCCCATTTGTCTTGTTTTTTTTGTCAATTCAAAGGCCTTGAAATCGTTAATTTGGTAGAGCTAAAATTTTTTAACTACAGTGGGCCGAGACAATGAAAAAATTAACATTTACCTTTTATACATAGCTTAGACTTAATCTGGGTGCGAGTTTGCCCAAATTGTAGGTACCTAAACTAATATTTCTTACTTTCTTACTTAATTTCCGCTTAATCGTTTAAACGGCTATGGCTGCCCAACAAGGGCCGCTCTCCATCTCTGCTTCCATCGGCGGGTTCCGATAGAAACACTTTCTTGGCCGGAGCATCATCTTTCATTCGTATAACATGGTCTAGCCAGCGCAGCCGCTGCGTTTTAATTCGCTGGACTATGTTGATGTCTGCGTAGAGCTCGAACAGCTCATCGTTAAATCTTCTTAGGTAGTCGCCATCGCCAACGCGTAGAGGTCCATAAATTTTTCGAAGAACTTTTCTCTCGAACACTCCCAGAGCCACTTCATCTGATGCTGTCATGGCCCGTGCTTCTGCACCATACAGCAGGACAGGTACGATAAGTGACTTGCAGAATATGATTGCAGAGAGAGCGCTTTACTTTTCAATTGCCTACCTAGCCAAAGTAGCCCATTTACAAAGGGAACCGCATGCATTTATTTCATACTGAAGACTGGCATAAATGTAGTAATTTTTTATGTTACTGAAAAAATTTATTGTTGGAGATAAACTCAAAAAGCAAAACTAAGTTATGAGGCCGACTCCATTTTGTTATATTGATTTCCATATGTCTGGTTTTATTGCCTAATGACAAGGTAGAAACCATTGTGGATAAAACAAGTGTAATAACTTCTGCATACACGTCAAAATTACAAATAGAACCGGTCACCTGATTTTTAATTGACTATCGTGGTCTATTTCTATCACCCGCTGAAGATAGCCGGCCCAATCCGTAGACATATTGAACATCCAGTCAAAACATAAAAAGTAGCCATATTGAACATCCTGGCAGGCAGTTGACGGATAAGATATCACACTTGTTTTATCCACAATGGTACAAACTGTCAGTTGTCAAAAAACGAAACTATAATATATGATTAGAAAACTTAAATAATTCGCATAAAAAAAGGTCAAAATAAACTATTTATAAAAGGCAATATTTTCCTTATTTAGTGCATATTTTAGCCAAATCCAACATTTTAAGTTGTTGTGAAGTTTTTTGCCTAAACAATGTTTCTTGGGATGTGTTCTGTTGGTTGCAGCAGCTTGCTCCACCCGCTTTTGGCAGCTACTCTGCTCTGCACTTGTTTTGGGTTCGATAAATTGACCTTATGATTGACAAATAATAAGAAATTTCGAAATTGGAAAGTTTGTTGTGTTGGCAATATTTCAAGGAAGCCAATATAATTCAAATACGTCAAGTAATAAGACCACTTCCTTGTCGGCGTAGTGCAAAGGTACGTCCGCTACCACCATGTTGATTGCACTGTGATATGACTAACACTCGGCATGCAACACACACTAGGTCTACATAGCTGGCCAATAAATCATTTCGAGACACCGCCCACAGCCACACAATATTGAAAACTGCTACGGTAGCTACACCAACCACAACACCAGCCATTGTAAGGGTTTAAAAGTAAGATTTCGTATCAGCTGTTTGTTCACAGCTAAGCTCACCTGATCAAAATGCTTGATCTAGTTAAGTATTTGTGGAGGCTATTCGGCAGCGTTGTACTTTTGAGGTACAAAATAGAGTTGTAACTGTAGTAGTAGTGTGTGTAGAAACTGTAACACTGTTTTTCGCGGATAATTTTTGAACGTCTAGAGAAACTTTACTTCCGTGTTTGAATTTTTTATACTGATATAACTTTCGATAGGTCGCATGTAATACAATATACATTTTCATATTAAATTTGTCCAAAATATTTACTATCACAGCAACCCATATCTGAAATTCCGCTCCCTTTTTCGTTCAGTGTCAACTATCTGTTCCACACTGGTTTGGCACTTCCGCCAGTGTCAAAGGGCAGTGTGTTAGAAAGAGAAGGAAACAAACATATCCTATTTGTAAACCGTAACAATGGCATAACCATCGTCCACTTATCAATACGGCACATGCTAATACGCAAGTTACATATTAGCAAAACAAAATTAAAATTAAATTATAATTCTCTTTTTTTCAAATTTGACTTAAAATTTAGATTGAAAAGTATACTTGCACTAAAAGCAATTTTATGGTCAAGGAAAGCCTATCATATAACAGAGAAATAAAAACTTTCAAGTTTTTTCTTTTCCACTGCAATATTGGCAGTTTCGAGCGATTTAAGTTTTTTCTCAATTTAGTTAGACATTTCGGTAAACTCGCACACAGCTTTAAATTTAGAAGTGTTTTTATACAAGTTTGTGTCAATTTCCTGGAATCTAGAAAAAAAGTATACTTGTTGTTGTTTTACTGTATACCTAACAAGCTGCTGAAATAGTCACAATCACGATGAATTTACGCATTAGTTTTGAGCTCCTGCTTGTAGTTCTTAGCCTTCGTTTTACCTATGCGAGTTCCCAATTTCGCATCGTGAAGGGCAGTCCTGCGGATATAAATAAAATGCGACACATTGTAGCATTAACTTATCATGGTGAAATTCCCGCGTTTTGCGGTGGTTCACTAGTCACCATGCAAACAGTAGTTATAGCTGCTCATTGCCTGGAAAAAAGGGCACCGAGCCGCATCACCGTTCTTGCTGGTCATGTAAGTTTACTCTATCCTGCACAATGGCGCAACATTTCATTCATGCAGTTATGATTCTAAAAGATTGCAAATGGAAATAGGTGCGCTTAAATTGGAAGCACCCTTTCACGAAAGTCTTACGGTACAAGTAATACCACTTTGCAATATCGACTTAAATCCGGGCACACCAATACAATTCAGTGGATGGGGTGCAACATGTTCCGAGAAGGATTACCAAACAATACTACGAACATCTGTCAGCGATATAATAACAGAGGTGCGTTGTAAGTGGTATTATGAAAATGCTATATATAAATCAATGATTTGTGCTGAAAATGACGGAAGTGGTTTCTGTTTTGGCGATTCTGGAGGGCCGGGCGTTGTGAACGGACAACTATGTGGGGTGGTATCATTTACAGAGGATAGTTGTGCGACATCCCTATATCCGCTTGTATATACAAATGTAAAATATATAGGAGCTCTACGTTTTATACAAAATGTAATGAATTGTTAATTGAAAGGTGTTGTTATTGATAGACTGCTGAGAAGAATATAACCCTATCTCGGCTGAACACCCCATTTCAGAAGGCGGTTTTGAAACCAATACTGAAGTAGGACGTTCTTTAAATAAATCGTTTTCAAATTTTTCTTGAAAAAAAAGCGCTTTCGAAACGGCAGCTGGGATAGGGGGATATTCCACTCAGTAGTCGAAATGGCAATATTTTGTTATATTATCTAAAAATAAATATTTATGACTGCGGTTTAATTTTTGTGCATTTAATTAGAGAGAAAGGAATATTTAAAGACGCGCTGCTGAGAATCCAATGTTACTAAGCTCTTAAAGCGCGCCTGTAAATATTCCACACAATTTGGATTAAAAACATATAGGAAACATATGTACCAAAGTTGTGTATAAACGGAATAGGAACAAAAGGGAAATATTTAGAGACAATTTACAAAGCGTGCAACGCGGCATTCATATGGCTGAGTGGATCTGCCACAACACCTGTATAAAGTATGAATCTTGGAGATTTCGAGCTTCGAGTTAAGAAGCATGTCTTAGTAACCATCGCCGTTTGTAAGTTTTGTAATTTTTCCAAAGTGTATTCAGCAAAGTGCGATTGACATTTGTTGAGGGACTATTGTGTCAGAAGTTGTAAACAAACAGAATTAACCCATTGTGGTGTAACTCATACTCATGTACTAAATACACATTTCATGAAAATGAAATGGTATATCAAGTTTTCCACGAATCCCAAAATTTTAAGTCCTTAAAGGAGAAGAGATAGACTCACCAATAAGAATACCGAATTGATTAGGTTGACAATCTGGTTTGATTACGCCATGTCCGTCTGTCTGTTTGAACGCAAACTTGTCCCTCCATTTTTTAGATATCTTGATAAAATTTGGTGAGCGGGTATATATTAAGTTGTCCGATTAGACATTTGTCGGGACCAGCTGGATTCGACGACTATAGCATATACCCCCAATCAAACGATTTTTCAGAAAACAAGTTTTTTTTATCATATCTTCCTCAATTTATGAGATATAAGACTCAAATTTCACCAAATGCTTACGTATGCGGCATATAAATAAATAAATGTCAGTCTTCAGTGGATGTCCATAGTGATCGGTGGTTACTGCAGTTACTCTCCGCGATTTAAAGTCAATGCGTTACACGTATGTCGGAAATTTTAAGAAAAAACGTGTTCACTAATGGAAGAAGGTATTACGCTATCGGCCCCCCATAGGGGCAGTGAAAGTAGCTATATGCAACTAATTTTTGATAAATCAATTGAAATAAAAAATCCTGGACCTAAATTTCTTCTAATGAAAAGAATTAAAAACATCAGTGAAAATTCATCAGAACCAGTTAAAAAAGACAATAACAAAAGTGTATTGAACGGAAATTATAACGGTGCAATCAACGAGATTGAGAATAAAGAGAGCAGCTTAGACAATATTTCCCGTTTTCTTATTAAAAAATGTATAGACAAAACTTGTGGAAGTGAAGTGAGTGAATGTATAAAACTCAACAATGGAATGCGTTTAATTAAAACAAAAAACTTAGAGCAAGCTAAAAAAACTCTTATCACTCACTGCTCTCAATGAACAAATATTAGTGGAAGTGTCAGAACATCCCACTCTAAATCATACTAAAGGTGTTATATACTCCAATAATTTACGTGGTATTGACGAGAAAGAGATAATAGAAGAACTTAAGTCATCTTTTGTTGTTGACGTCCAAAAAATAAAAAGAAAAGTTAATGATCAGTTAATCGAAACTGGGCGAGTAATACTTTCTTTCTCCTTATCATCACTACCAACTCATATATATATTGCATATGAGAGAAAACCAATTCGACCATATATACCGCGTCCAATACGCTGCAATAAATGCTTCCAATACGGACATATTTCCAAATTTTGCAAAAATAATGAAATCTGTATTAATTGCAGTCAAGCTTCACACATAAACAAAGAGTCCAATGATAAATGCACAAGAGAAACGGTTTGCATCAACTGTAAATCTACCGACCAGAAATTTGATCACTTCGTCTTAAGTTCCATATGTCCCATATTTTTAAAAGAGAAAGAGCTTCAAACTATACGTACTCTTCAAAAGGTTAGACATAAAGTAGCACTCAAAATATACAACGACCGGCATATTTTATCTTATACATACTCTGATGTAACAAAAGGAAACAACAACAACTCACGTACATTACAAATCTGTGATGATATCCCATCGCAAGCGGAAATTCACACAGCTGAAAACAGCACTCTCAACCTAGCAACGTTAAACAAAAACAGAACCAGTTGCTGTAGTAAAGCAACTGAAAGCAGCACTCTTACCTCAGCAAAGGTAAGCAAAGACACAAGTGATACAGTTCGCGCAAGTATAAGCTCGGGAAGCAGCACAGCAAAGAAAATCAATATACTGCCTAAAAATGCATCAAAGGCAAATAAAAATTGCCCGTAAAGCTCAATCTGCATTGAGAAAAAAGTCTGAGAAGACAATTGAGGCGATGGAGGAAGAGTTCAATTTCTCTGACTCAATTTAATGGCATAGTTCATACTCTTTTATTTTAGAACGTAATTCTCACTAAACCTTTTTTATTCCTTTCTTACATAGTTTTACTCTCTATTTTTTAAGTTTGTCAGAATGAACTGCAGTATAATTCAGTGGAACATAAGAGGCTATTTGAATAATTACAATCAGTTATTAATATTGATAAAAGAGAAATCACCAAAAATCATCAGTCTCCAAGAAACACATTTGCAATCTACAATAAATATACCTATTCCAATAAATTATAATTTATTCATTTCTAAAAGTTCTAACTCTTTTGGTGGAGCTGCACTTTTGATACATAATTCTGTGCAGCATAACTTAAATATAATTAACAATAATATGACCGATATAATCTCTGCAACAGTTACTTCAAAAATTAAGTTTACAATTATTTCTGCTTACATTTCTCCAAATAAATCATTTAATATCACAGATTTGCAAAACACAATAAATATAACTAGACATCCAACTTTGATAACAGGCGATTTTAATGGATGGCATACAAATTGGGGATCATATAAAAATAGAGGGAAATGCATTGCTAAATTTATAGATGATAATAACTTTATTTTACTAAACAATAACTCACCGACACACTTTAGTACGCATGGAACTTTTAGTTATATTTATCTAACATTTTGTTCTCCGCAATTAGCAGTAGATTACACTTGGCATACAGCAAGTTCATACAAAATCCATTTTTATGGAGCTTTTTAAATCAGCAAACACTTTTTTCTATAAAAACGAACCAAAATTTAAATTAAAAAGTACTCACTGGCCTAAATTTCCGGCAAGGGCAGAAAAAGTTAGTTTAGAACGCCCAGTTAGCAGTAATATTAACAAAGAATGTGCTAATATACATCGCATTATCTTGACCTCTGCCAATGAAGCAATTTCACAAACCAATTTGAAAAAATAAAAAATATGTACCATGGTGGAATGACAATCTTAATAATCTAAAAAAGAAAAAAAAAAAACAGACTTCAACGTACTTAAGCATAATATTTCGAATACCAATATTATCAACTACAAGAAGGCAAATTCTAAGCTCAAAAGAGAAATAAAAAAGGCTAAAGCCGAATCTATTAATGAATTTACAAGTCAAATCAGTCCGAGTTCTTCTTCTAGCCAAATTTGGTCAAACATTAGAACATTTTGCGGCCTTCATAAGTCAAAAGACATCCATTGTATTACACCCCTATATAACCAATCAGTAACCATTATAGACAAAAATTTAATTGCTGAAGAATTTGCGAAGACTTGGTCAGATACTGCAAAACAATAAACTTCTTTCAAATATTGTCAAGAGAATAGATTCCTCAAAAAAAGCACCAAAATATAAATCCGCTATACAAAAATGTATTGAGTTATGTAAAAAGATAGGCATACCATATATAGCTTCAAAATCAGTTACTGAAAGATACCCTCAGTGGTTTTTAAATGGCGAATGCATTGACGACGGCCTAAGTTATTTTATGAAATCAGACACAGCCCCAGGGATCTACCGTAGTAAATTCAATTTTATTCGGAATAGATACAAAAACTATAAATTTATATACACTGATGGATCAAAGTCAAATGAGAGCATCACATTCAGTATTACAACAAGCAAAACCATTTTAAATGTAGGCATACTCCCTGAGTATAGTTCTGTCTACTCGGCTGAAATATTAGCTATTCTCGAAGCATTATTGTTAATAAAAAATAACAATAGTAACTATATTATTTGCACTGATTCACTTGGAGCTATCAGTTCCGTTAAAAATTTAATAACACAAATTTTTATTCGAATCAAATAAGAACAATTTTAATCAATAATTTCCCAAAATTTATTCTACTTTGGGTACCCGGGCATGTAAATATTATTGGTAATGAATTCGCCGACAAGATCGCTAAAGAAGCTCACAAATCACCTACCTTCTTAAATAAAAACATTAACAACGCAGATATTATAAGATTATTGAAAACAAAACTACAAAGTCAACATTTCTAGTTTCAATAAAACTTCAAACTGGTACAAAAGATCTAACCCACATAAAAACAGCGTAATAAATAAAATTTCCCGTATAGGACAACATAATTTAAAACGACTGGATTTGATCAAATATATCCGATTAAGATTAGGGCATACTCGAGTGACACACCAATACCTTATGGATGAAGTTATTCAAACTTATGTAAATTTTGTAATTGTTCAACAATAGCCTCTATTGACCACCTACTTTTACATTGTACTAAATTCAGATACGTTAGACAAAAAATATTTACGAATCATAATATATTAGATTGTTTAACTGATCCCACTGACATAAATATAAAATCTGTAATTGAATTCTTAAAAGAAACTCATCTTTACTTCGATATTTAATACTCCTCTTAGCTTAGCAAAAAATAGACCTTAAAATTAACCATTACTATTAGTTTAAAAGCTTGTAAAATATAGATTCAGTATTAGCTATAAACATTATGTATTAATTAGCCTAAGGCCCTTGCTGCTATGGCTTTATAGCTATATTATAATTTCATATTATAATTTTAGTTTTTGAATAAATAAATGTGAGGCGCGATACCTCCGAAGAGATTTTAGGCCAAGCTCCTCTCCAATTTGCGTCGTGCTTCTTTTCATTTTTCCTACAAATTGACGGGACGGGACTTATATGTTTTATGTCGACTCCGAACGGCATCTGCAAGGCAGATGAGTTTTCATTGAGAAGCTTTTCATGGCAGAAATACACTCGGAGTGCTTGCCAAATCACTGCCGATGGGCAACCCCGTTTAGAAAAACTGTATTCTAATTGAAAAGCTTATTTCTAAAGCTTTGCTGTTGCTTTGTGCGGGGCGTGAACACGGAATCTTCGGTGTGGTACGCGGAGCAGGCTACCACCCCACCACGGCGGTATGCGGCATATATTGTAGGTAAAAAAAATTGTGCAGGTTAGTCGTATACGCAGTACATATCCCTTACAAACGGTTGCTCAGATAGCAATTTTTTCACAATTTTTGTCTCCTATTAGACGATAGGGGTGGATCCGTGTGTTGAAGTGGGGAAGCTTGTGACCGTCATTCACCCGGGAATGGCCAAGGCGATTCTTTTGCTCACTACTTCCGGTCGGTTGCGCCCAAGTATCCTCTGGGTAGCCCCTGAAAATCCGTTAAGTGGTGAGCTAATATGAGAAGACGACAACCTAGCTAGGCCACT
This sequence comes from Eurosta solidaginis, assembly GCF_040869045.1. Classification (NCBI taxonomy): domain Eukaryota; kingdom Metazoa; phylum Arthropoda; class Insecta; order Diptera; family Tephritidae; genus Eurosta; species Eurosta solidaginis. The sequence continues at coordinate 176,071,832 of NC_090321.1, read as the reverse complement.
CTGACATGCTCGGCTTAAGGGCAAGCTAGGGAAATTTTATCTGCAGCGTCTGTCCACCACAAGGTGCGGCCGTCTGTCTTAGATCAAGCGGCTATATAAACGTGCAAATAATATTTTCATCCCCAATGAACGGGTTGTGCGCTGAGCTTGGGACTTGTCACGTCAAACCACACTCCAATGAAAAACTTAACAAAGCCTGGAATAAGAAGACTACCCTTAACTGATCCACTTGGAATGTTCGTTCCCTTAATGGGATTGTGTAGATTCCAGGCTGGTGATGTCCTCGTCAAAGCAAAAGTTGACATCACCGCCATCCAAGAAATGCGTTGGACGAAGCAAGATATTAAGAAGATTAAAAATTGTGACATCTACTGGAACGATCATACAAATAAGCGCTGTTTCGGCGTCGGATTCGTGGTGGGAGAGAGACTTTGTCGCCAAATACTGGCGTTCACGGTTGCGGTCGTACGTCTCGGCGCTATCCGAACAAGAGTAAAATTTTTCAATACATAGATATATGATTCATCTACGCCTATACACCTACAGAGGAGAAAGGCGTTGAGGTGAAAGACGTCTTCTACGAACGTTTAGACCACACATACTAGCGCTGCGCCTGGCATGATATACAAGTTGTGCATGGTGACTTTAACTCCAGGGTGGGCCAAGAAGGTGTTTTTTGCCTCACAGTCGGAAAAATTCAGCCTCGTAAAGAAACTTCTCCTGATGAACTGAGGCTGATTGACATTGCTGGTTTTCGAAACATGGTCATTTCCAGCACCTCGTGCATAAAAATATACATCAAGCTACATGGCTGTCCCCCGATCGAAATACACGTAATCAGATCGACAACGTTGTGATAGACGGACGGCATGCCTCCAGTGTTTTAGATGTGCGCACAATCCGAGGACCAAACATCGAGTCGGATCATTATCTCGTCGCAGCCAAAATAAACACCAAGGAACAAAAAACACAAGGAAAGCTGGACGTCGAAGGGCTGCAATCGCGACAACCTGCCAATGATTTCGCAACTCGACTCTCACACCTGCTCCCTGAGAGCACAAGTCAACCCGACGGAATGAAGGAGCAGTGGGAGTATATCTCCAAATCACTTCATACTGCCGCTGGGGAAGGAATTGGCTACCGGCGACCACGGAAAAACAACTGGTAGATGAAGAATGCCGCGTTGCAACCGGAAGAAAAGGCGCTGCCTACAGGGCTACGTTAAAAGTGAGCGCAACGAGAAGAGTGCGTTAACGCTACCGCGAGTTGAAAATAAGCGAGACGCCTTTTCAGGAAGAAATAATTTTAAGTTACACGGTTTTATTGAAAAACATTACTTACATTAAGTAATAATAATACTAAAAGATAGAAAAGGTAGGTCCTAGGTACTAGTCATCACACTCCTCATCAATCTAGGGCGTTGATCAGACAAATATATAAAAGCGTGGGTCGCGTCAAATTTATCTTGATAGTCAACCGTTCATATCTTTACAAACCATATTTTCATATATGTATAAGTAAGACCAACTGAACCCTAATCAGGTTATGCTACGCCTTACGTTTTTAGAAAGTTCACGCCCCCTAGATTGATGAGGAGTGTGATGACTAGTACCTAGGACCTACCTAATTATTTTCTATCTTTTGTGTATTATTATTACTTAATGTAAGTATTGTTTTCAATAAAACCGTTTAATTAAAAATGTTTTCTTTTATTATTTTATTTTTGAATGTTTTCGTTTTCTTATTATTCGGAACCATGTTGTCCTTCGAATTTCACTTACAAAAAGGTGTCACTTCTACCGGGACTTGAGTTTAAATTTGAATTTCACTTCCAACATTTTAACTTATGTGCTCCAAAGTATTTTGACGTCACTTTTACCGGAACTTTAATTATACTCAGTTGAGCAGAGCTCACAGAGTATATTAAGTTTGATTGGATAACGTTTGGTTGTACAGGTATAAAGGAATCGAGATAGATATAGACTTCCATATATCAAAATCATCAGGATCGAAAAAAAATTTGATTGAGCCATGTCCGTCCGTCCGCCCGTTAACACGATAACTTGAGTAAATTTTGAGGTATCTTGATGAAATTTGGTATGTAGGTTCCTGAGTACTCATCTCAGATCGCTATTTAAAATGAACGATATCGGACTATAACCACGCCCACTTTTTCGATATCGAAAATTTCGAAAAACCGAAAAAGTGCGATAATTCGATGAAGCTTGGTAGGTGGGTTGAACTTATGACGCAGAATAGAAAATTAGTAAAATTTTGTACAATGGGCGTGGCACCGCACACTTTTAAAAGAACGTAATTTAAAACTTTTGCAAGCTGTAATTTGGCATTCGTTGAAGATATCATGATGAAATTTGGCAGGAACGTTACTCCTATTTCTATATGTACGCTTAATAAAAATTAGCAAAATCGGAGAAGGACCACGCCCACTTTAAAAAAAAAATTTTTTTAAAGTACAATTTTAACAAAAAATTTAATATCTTTACAGTATATAAGTAAATTATGTCAACATTCAACTCCAGTAATGATATGGTGCAACAAAATACAAAAATAAAAGAAAATTTCAAAATGGGCGTGGCTCCGCCCTTTTTAATTTAATTTGTCTAGGATACTTTTAATGCCATAAGGCGAACAAAAATTAGCAATCCTTTTGAAATTTGGTAGGGGCATAGATTTTATGACGTTGACTGTTTTCTGAAATCGGCGAAATCGGTTGAAGCCACGCCCAGTTTTTATACACAGTCGTCCGTCTGCCCTTCCGCATGGCCGTTAACACGATAACTTGAGCAAAAATCGACATATCTTTACTGAACTTAGTTCACGTACTTACCTGAACTCAATTTATCTTGGTATAAAAAATGAACGAAATCCGACTATGACCACGCCCACTTTTTCGATATCGAAAATTACGAAAAATGAAAAAAATTCCATAATTCTATACCAAATAAGAAAAAAAGAGATGAAACATGGTAATTGGATTGGTTTATTGACGCGAAATATAACCTTAGAAAAAACTTTGTAAAATGGTTGTGCCACCTACCATATTAAGTAGAAGAAAATGAAAAAGTTCTGCAGTACGAAATAAAAAACCATTGAAATCTTGGCAGGTATTACATATATAAATAAATTAGCGGTAACCAACAGATGATGTTCTGGGTAATCCTGGTCCACATTTTGGTCGATATCTGGAAAGCGCCTTCACATATACAACTACCACCACTCCCTTTTAAAACTCTCATTAATACCTTTAATTTGATACCAATATCGTACAAACACATTCTAGAGTCACCCTTGGTCCACCTTTATGGTGATATCTCGAAAAGGCGTCCACCTATAGAACTAAGCCCCACGCCCTTTTAAAATACTCATTAACACCTTTCATTTGATACCCACATCGTACAAACACATTCTAGAGTCACCCCTGTTCCACCTTTATGGCGATATCTCGAAAAGGCGTCCACCTATAGAACTAAGCCCCACGCCCTTTTAAAATACTCATTAACACCTTTCATTTGATACCCATATCGTACAAACATATTGTAACGAATTTACTTGCAAATCCTCTTATTTGCCCTTTTGCTAAGTTCGTATCACTAAACTGTTGAATAAATAAAAATAACTCCAATATTGAATAATGGAAAAATGGCCTTTATTAAAGTACTTCACAATAACACTTATACTTTGCAACTAGCTGGCTTAACAACCAAACTGATTGATAGCTCAAATTAAACTCTACTATTGCCCGACAGATTGCGCTCTTAATCAAAGACTGAATATAGCGCCTCTACCGCTGGTGCTTTTATACTCTTTGATTTCCTCGTGGCATCTTCTAGGCGCTTCCAGAATTTACTTAGTTGCCGCCATATAATTATAACTACAGATGCACGTATATAGCTTCTCATATGCGTGTATTTGTGAGCGACACTTCAACAATTACAATTGCATACTTTTGGGAGCATCTCTTCTCTGCTGCGTGTACGTACATATGTGTAGACATAATGTTTTATTCGTTTATGTAGATACAAGTGACTGTCTGCTTTATTGTTGTTGTGACTTCATTTACTTAGCATCCGATTAGGGATGTGAGTATCACCTAGTGTCACTCATATTCGTCACAATATTCTAGAGTCACCCCTGGTCCACCTTTATGGCGATATCTCGAAAAAGCGACCACCTATAGAACAAAGACCCACTCCCTTTTAAAAATACTCACTAACACCTTTCATTTGATACCCATATCGTACAAACAAATTCTAGAGTCAGCCCTGGTCCACCTTTATGGCGATATTTCGCAACGGCTTCCACCTATAGAACTAAGGCCCACTCCCTTTTAAAATACTCATTAACACCTTTCGTTTGATACCCATATTGTATAAACGCATTCTAGAGTCACCCCTGGTCCACCTTTATGGCGATATCTCTGAAAAGGCGACCACCTATACAACTACCACCACTCCATTTAAAAACCCCCATTAATACCTTTAATTTGATACCCATATCGTACAAACAAATTCTAGGGTCACCCCTGGTCCACCTTTATGGCGATATCTCAAAACGGCGTCCAGCTATGGAACTAAGAATCACTCCCTTTAAAATACTCATTAACACCTTTCTTTCGATACCCATATTGTACAAACAAATTCTAGGGTCACCCCCGGTCCACCTTTATGGCGATATCTCGAAACGGCGTCCACCTATGGAACTAAGGATTACTCCCTTTTAAAATACTCATTAACACCTTTCATTTGATACCCATATCGTGCAAAAAAATTCTAGAGTCAACCCTGATCCACCTTTATGGCCATATCCCTAAATGGCGTCCACCTATAGAACTATGGCCCACTCCCTCATAAAATACTCTTTAGTGCCTTATCTTGTTTGGTTGATTTTCCGACAGGGTGGATAAATGATGTATATTGGAACGATTTTCCGTCATCCCTTGTCAAATTTGGTTTTGAGACAAACCGGTTTCGGCGTTGTGCCATCATCAGTGTCGATTTTCGTTCTGATCTGTTGTTGTCATTTGTCCTGTATTTATAGTTCGTAGGTATATGAGCAGGTATTGTCAAATTGATGCTTGTGTATATTTAGTTATGTGTATGTGCTGTGTGTTCGTTCAGAACCGAGGGTGGTTTACTAATCGATTTGTGTGGCTGACTGGGGTAGGTAGAAATCTGTGATTTTAGTCGTTTGACCTTCTTTGTCGGTTTTTTGTTTTGGTGCGTTAATTGTTTTGTGTTTATTTGTTGTTGTGTGTTTGTCTGTTGTACCTGTGTGATTAAGTTGTTTCCTGTAAACAAGTTTTAAAGGCTCGAATATTGTGTCAGAAATTGTGTTTATCTGTTCGTTTATTATTCTACCGCCGAATGTTTTCTGTTTGTAGATTTCCATGTTTTCGAGTACGTTGAGACGTCGGCCCTTTTCTTGTATGTGAAGAACCCTAACTGTTTTATTGATGTTTGCTGGGGAACATTCATTCTCGACCATGTGATTCGCGAAGTTAGACTCGGGTATAATGTTTGGATTCCGTATTTTTTTGTTGTAATCTCTAATATGTTCTCTGAACCTCGTTCTTATTTGCCGTCCTGTTTGTCCTATGTAACTATGCTGGCATCCGCAGGTAAGCTTGTATATGCCGTGGCTGCTAAACGGATCCTCTGAGTTAATGTTAGTTCTTAGTTTTCGCCCTAGATTGTTCGATGTTTTGAATGCTGTGTTAATGTTGTATTTTTTAAAGAAGTTTGCCAATTTATATGTTGCTTTTCCAGTATATGTCATAGTCGTCCAGCTATTACTTTCCTTTTCATTATTTCTTTTTGGTTCTCCATTTTCCATAAGCTCAGAAGGACAAATTCCACATTTTTGACGCTGAGGTCACTAACAGTAAAATTGTAAGAATTAATTCTACTTTTATAGTAGAAAGATGTAAAGCCTTTTGGCAAGGGTTAAACCGTCTGTAAATCATATACAGCTACATTTTTTTATCCATATCTTTTTCAATACGGCATAACTCTTTCTCTTCTTGGTATGTGTCGAACTCTCTTCGTGTTTCTCTTTTGCCGTTTTCGTCTGCATGAAGGAAAGACTCGCAGATATCATATTGATCTTTCTTTGGTTACAAAAAAGAAATATTGAATTCTGTGTTGAATTTTACTGCCGAAATGTAAATTTTCTCCTTCATGAGATTTTTTATAATCTTGGTATAGATCGGCAATACTTTTACCATTTTCAATGAACTCCCGCGATGTTTGAGCACGCAAATAATGAGACTCAATTCTTGGAATTTTTTCAATAAATTCTTTAATGCTGTTCATAATTTCAAGACAAACTTTAACATGATTGTCATGCTTTCCACGACGGTCAATTTCAACAAAACCTTCACCATTTTTTTTTTTTTCAATCACTGTACGTATGACCTTGTCGTTTATATCTAGAGTTGTTTTCAAAATGTCTTACATACTCTTATGAGTTTCGAATCCACATCTAATAAAAAGGCGTTGTTTAGATTGCGTATCCCTTGCGTGCAGCTGTATCTGTACCTTAGATTTATTACTTTCATGTGGCTAGCTATGAACTCTCTCTATCTCTGCAAATTACTTAGATTCTAAAAGTTGCTAAATATTTTAAAGCGGAGTTGCATGGAAATTTCTTCATTGCATCGTAAGCGGCATTTTTCTCCGCACGATGAGCGTATTTTCCTAGGACTTACAATTTTTTTGACATGGAAAGAGAAGTATAAGAAAGTCCAGCGTCCCTCAATGATCTTTGTTTCTTTTGTTTCCTATCCTGGCTAGTATATTTACCGCGTAGTATATAATTGAGCTGCTATCAGACATAGGACTATTATGACGAGCATCTGTACCTGGATTAAATATTTCCACAGCGCTTTAATAATATTCAATATTTGGGATATTAAATATTTCCTTACGATTTTCTATTGAATATTTTTCCATCTCTCTGCATTTAACATTTTTATAGTATGGGAATAATGTTCAATACTTGGGCATGATATTTTCGAAAACTAAAACAATAAATTATTTATTAATTTGGGAAAAATTTAAACAACGTGACATCAGGACGGACAAGGCGACAGCTGTTTCGATTATACCTTGTAAATCTCTTCAAAGCCTTTTCTCCCGGGAGTGGGATTTGAATCCGCACTCCTACGATGGTTGAAGTGTTACAAACGCATTCAGCCACGTCATGCCTTAGTTGTTGTAAACCTTATCCCAATTGCCTTCTTTGCATATTTACGTTATTCATAGTAGTAGTACTCCACAACCAATAGCGTGCTTAAATCAAAACTGATTCATTATTCCTCAGCTTGCGCTGCTTTTATACTCTCTGTTGCCTCATCCGCATATTTCTACTAATTTCTAGACGTTTCGCCTTCTAGAACTTTTGTATCTCCAGCTTGGTTACCATCTATATACATATATATTTGTAGTTTATGTTTATATTATAGCCATATGCAAGTGTATGTGTGAGTAACTACTTCGGCTGATGATTACGTGTGTTTGTGAGTATCTCTTCGTTGCCTTGTATGTACGTGTGTAAATGATGATTGATTTGTCCATGTACACAAGAGTAGCAGCTTGCTTTATTGTTGTTGTGCCTTTATTTACTAACAACATAGTGATGCTAAAATTCGCCACAATATCTAGGTTCCTTACATATAATAAGGCTCCAGAGAAAAATACAATTTCTGGCCTTCAGATAGTCAGCTATTTCACACCCTAGTAATCGTGTTCTTACGAAATATGGTCAAATTTGTCTAACCCGAACACATAGCGCGTAACGTGGTTGAAGCTACATACGTTGATCTTAGGGGCAGAATGCGAGCTCAGCTTGCTGTATAACAGTTCGGAGTAGCATGGACCGGCAAAAATAGCTGTATTGCAAGCTTTCTCCTAACATGGGAAGGATTAAGCGCCGCTGACTTTCGAAGGTTCCTTAATATATTGTTACGAGTATTAGCAAAACTAAGGGGTGCTGCCATCTCTAAGCCGATGCTAAGGAGCGCCTTGCATGCACATCCATAGATCAATCATTATGTATCTACATACACGAATAAAACATTATGTCTACACATATGTACGTACACGCAGCAGAGAAGAGATGCTCCCAAAAGTATGCAATTGTAATTGTTGAAGTGTCGCTCACAAATACACGCATATGAGAAGCTATATACGTGCATCTGTAGTTATAATTATATGACGGCAACTAAGCAAATTCTGGAAGCGCCTAGAAGATGCCACGAGGAAATTACAGAGTATAAAAGCACCAGCGGTAGAGGCGCTATATTCAGTTTTGATTAAGACGATATCTAGCGAGCAATAGCAGTATTATTTTGAAAGTCAGTTTCATTTAAGCTATCAGTTTGGTCATTAAGCCAGCTAGTTGCAAAGTATAAGTGTTATTGTGAAGTACTTTAATAAAGGCCATTTTTCCATTATTCAATATCGGAATTATTTATTCAACCGTTTAGTGATACGAACTTAGCAAAAAGGCAAATAAGAGGATTTGCAAGCAAATTCGTTACAATATTGTACACTTTGCAGACAACAGAGTTTACATGATCATCGCATGCCAGCCAAGATTGGTCACTTTTGGCTCCAGTTTTAGAACGCTACCAACAATATATAAAAGGGGAATATTTGAGAAAGCAATAGTTTTTTTAGATATAGGGAGGAAGTACGACTTATCACTATTAAAGCACAAATAATTTCTCGCAGCCCAATCCAAAATGGATGCTAAGCCATTATTGAACCTTCCACAAGGATGGCTGGTATCCTCATACCTTCCAGATAGATATAATAGAATGTCATCAGCGTAAGCGTTCATATTGGTATTCTGGCAGATATAGAAGATGACATTTATGAAAAGACTAAACAATAAAGGACCTAGAATAGATCCCTGTGGAACACCAGTCATCAGTGGTTTAAGGCTAGACAATTGTGAACCAGTTTTGAGTTCTACCCCCTAAATAGCTCCGCATAAGATGCGTTGCGGAAAGACCAAAACCAAAATAATTTGTTAGCTTCATGCAGAGTAATTCATGGTTTACTGAGTCGAAAGCTTTGGAAAAATTTAAAAGGCAGAAGGAAACCTAATGTCATCCAGGATTTTGAATACGGCAGAGGAGCAGCTATGTTTTGCTCTAAAGCCTGACTGAAGCGAGGGCAGCAGTTTCAGTTTACCAATATGCTCGGGTATTTGCTCAAACAACAACTTTTCGAACTCTTTAGAAAGCGCAGGTAAGATGCTTATAGGCCGAAAGTCGCTAGGACTACTTGCGGACTTGGTTTTTGCAATTGGTTGCACCGTAGCGATCTTCCAAGCATCAGGAAAACACGATGTACATGGTTATGCTGTAATTTATGACGTGTGTGAGCGTTGGTAAAATACATGGCACGAGCATTTTTACGAATTTTATGGGAATGCAATCATCACCAATTGCATTCGATTTTATTATACGGATACATTGCGCTATTTCGACTTCTGAGACGATTCTGAACTCCAACATTTGACAAGCAGGCACAGAAGGTGAGAGGCAGTTTAAAAGCAGCCTTGTTATGCAAAGACAAAAGTATTCCACCAGTCCCACAAGCGTACAATACAGACAGGCTTGATACATACAACAACTTTAAACTCCTTCTCAATTATATACAGTACGAGCAATTCCAGTGGAGAGTGCAGACATGAAAGTAGTAGCCACTATCATGGGACTGCCATCGTCTGGATGGCCAGGGAATATGTGCTTTATTTGTTTGTTGGAAACGCGTTATACCGGAGACCAATACAATAAAAAAGATTGGCCACTTCGATACGAATATACTGCTGGGAAAGCAAACGTCATAAACAGTCCTCTAGTAAGTCGTGAGAAAATCTTGATTTCGCCACTACTTATAAAATTGGGACTAGTAACAAACTTTATCAAGTCATTCATTAAAACCAATGTTGCCTCAAAAGCGTATCTGAGACAAATGTTTCCTAAACTTTCTTGCGCCAAAATTGAAGGATGTTCGTATTTAAATTACATATTCACATGCCTTTGATTTACATATTTTAATACATGTTTAGGTATTTTTAACGGTCCGGACATTCGAAAACCTTAGATACTAATGCTGCGATTGCTTGTGGTGCGTTAAGGGTTGTTATTAACAAGGTTCTTGGAAACCAGCGTGATGACAATTTTCGAGAGTATGTCAACGACCTAGTGGAAGCCTTTTCAAAAGCACACGTTCATATGTCTTTAAAAGCGCATTTGATGCATGCTCATCCCGACTGGTTAGAGAGACAACGTTCTACCGAATCCGATGAACAGGGAGAATCCTCCACCAAACAGCTATACCAATGGAGTCTCGATACAAAGGCAAAAAGCTAAACGCCATGATAGCTGATATATGTTGGTGGCTAAAGATTGCTGAGGAAAGCTTGGACGAGGGTGAGAACGAAATTGACGGTGACCAAGGCCTTAACGGTGTAGATTAAGAAAATAATCTTGTTTCAAACAATATGTAAAATCATTTGTAATATGTATATTAGGGTGGGTCGATTTGTATGGTCGAAAGTTAACCGATATCGCGCCATCGATTTTTCGATTGGATTTGGGCTCAGGAAAAAAAGTTACACTGCGAATACCCAAAAATAATAATTTTCGAGCCTGCGAAATTTAATTTTTTTCACTTTTTATCGACTTTGATTTTTAACGTTTTTTTCATGACCTACTAAAAAATGTTCATATGAGCCGTTTATTTTTAAAGTGGCATAAGTCATTTCCAACTCATGGTCTTAAATGCATTGTTATTTTTGAACGAATGCATATAAAGATGGTTCTACAATTATAAAATAATAATAAGAATTGCATCTTTTGGATATTGGACTCTAACAAACTGGAGGCGAGGAGAGATACAAACAAATTATCACTGAACCTAAACGACATGAAATGACTTATGCCACTTTCAAAATAAACCGCTCATATGTATACTCTATCCGACCCAAAAACGTCGCTAAAAACATTGTCGATAACAATATAGGTACATGAAAATTTATAATCAAATACAAATTTTTTAGTAGGTCATGAAAAAAACCTTAAAAATCAAAGTCGAAAAAAGTCAAAAAATAAAATTTCGCAGGCTCGAAATTTATTTTTTTTGGGTATGCGTAGTGGAACTTTTTTTCCTGAGCCCAAATCCTATCGAAAAATCGATGGTGCGATATCGGTTAATAAATCGACCCAGTCTAATATATATCCTTTAATAAATTTTGCTTAACAAAAGACAAGTTTAACTGCAGTTCTACTGTCTAGTCAAGCTTTATTTTATTATTTTTATGTAGGGACTGGTTTAGGTGTCGTTTTTACACACAGAAGTATGTAAGTATATAAGACAAGCTGGCCATAGTTGCGCGATGCTTCGCCAGGCGGCAATGTATGTGTGTAAATTAGACTGGTTCGATTTATTAACCGATATCGCGCCATCTATTTTTCGATAGGATTTGGGCACAGGAAAAAAATTCCATTACGCATACCCAAAAAATTATTTTCGAGCCTGCGAATTTTTTTTTTTTGTTTTTTTTTTTTTGACCTTTTTAAGGTTTTTTTCGTGACCTACTAAAAAAATGTTCATGTATACCCTGTCCGACCCAAAAATGTTCGCTAAAAACGTTGGCGATAACAGTTTTTTGAAAAGAAAATTATCGCCAACGTTTTTAGCGGACATTTTTGGGTCGGACAGGGTATGCATGCAAATTTTTTTAGTAGCTCATGAAAAAAACCTTAAAAATCAAAAACAAAAAAAAAAAAATTCGCGGGCTCGAAATTTATTTTTTTGGGTATGTGTAGTGGAACTTTTTTTCCTGAGCCCAAATCCAATCGAAGGATCGATGGCGCGGTAACCTGGGGTTAGTGTACATTAGACTGGGTTGGTCCCCATACAAAAAAAAATTGCAAATGTCCGCCCCTAAGTTTAAAGATTATGTCGAAAATTTTTTTTTGATATTTCGAAATACAGCCGAAAAGGCTTATTCGTTGTAACTTGGTTATTTGACGTCCGATTTTTAAAATTGATATGTCATTATTTTGTCCTTGCGAAGCTTCACTCTTCTTTCTAATGTCCTTTTAAGCTATGAAGTCGTTTTCACATGATTGTCTCCCGTGCTTACTCTAATACTTAAGATATGCATCACACAAACAGCCGGTCGGGATGCTCAGCTCTTGCAAAAGATCGATGGTCACAGCACCTTTATCTAGCAATAATTTTATGAACAAGCGAAAAATTCAATTTTTTCCTATTGCTAATACCTATGCATATGTATTTTTTCTATTTTTCATGTATTTTTTCTATTTTTTTCTTCAATTTTTGTCGCACTCCCTCCTAATACGGCTTCAGTACGGGTGTAAATGTGTAAGCTATATTCCAAAAAAAAACAAAGAAAATACAAGAAAAATACAATCTAGTTTATTAAAAATGAAATGCGCTAGTTTTTTTGACATTCACAATTTTGTTTTTATTTAATAACTAGAAGACCCGGCAGACGTTGTCCTGCCCTAAATTTGGCCTATCTGCATACATTTTATTCACTCCTTCCTCAGTCTTTTTCGCTTCATCTATCTCCATCTTCGTCTCATTCTATCTCTTTCTCAATCTCCTTGTCCTTATCTCTTTTCTCTTCTCTCAATTTCTTCTTATTCTTCTGCATCCCTTATTGCCTGTCCCAGAAGGTGGTATGTATTTTATTCCAGTACCACTCCGAGTCTCAGTCCCAGTCCTAGTCTTAGTCCTAATCGAAGTCCCAGCCCGCCTCGGGATAATATATTACTCTGTACTAAAGCACTCATCAACAGCTTTCATTTGATATCCACATTCTATAAGCACACTCTAGGGGTATCCGGGTCCAAGTTTTGGCCTATATCTCGAGACCCTAGTCACCCAGTCACCTATCCTATATTTCAAGTTAGATCAAAATACACACGGGGTGCAAAACAAATTCAAAATCGGTTCAGTAGTTTAGGAGTCCATTGGCCTCAATTGTGTGACACGTGTTTTTTATATATTACGATTTGGGAAAAATGTAAACAACGTGAGATCAGGGCGGACAAGGCGACAGCTGTTTCGATTATACCTTGTAAATCTGAAAAAGCTTTTTCTCCCGGGAGTAGGATTTGCACACGCACTCCTACGATAGTTGAAGTGTTACAAACGCATTCAGCCATGTCATGCCTTAGTTGTTGTTAACTTTATCCCAATTGCCTTCCTTGCATATTTTATTCTTTGCACAGTACATATTTTGTATCATATGTTAAAGTTATGTTTTTTGTTGGTGGCGGTTTTAACGAAACTGTTATTTTTGCCATTTTTCTATTTATAGAACTACAAAGAATTAACCAATTTTGTCTATTTGTATGAATTAAGCGGGGATTGCCCTAATTGTTTTTAAATGTATGAAAGCATTTATTTGAAGCAATTTTTTTATTTATAATTTATTTAATAATTTTTGGAAACATTTTTTTAGTTTGAAAATTTTGTGCATACACAACTAAAATGAGCTTTCGTGTGAAACAAGTAACCCCCCAGAGCGTGAAATAATTATTTCGTGTTATTTGCATTGTTTTTGTTGTGAAAAATGTTAATGCAAAAATAAAATTTAAAGCATAAACAAAAACATGTCAAATTATATTATTTTGTGGACAATATTGGTTTCTCTTTCTCCTCTTCGCAATTGTAATTTATTTTCCGATAATGTTCCGCCAATTTTTTGAGCTTGGAATCAAGCAAAAATAAACAAACCCAATTCTAAATATTCCCCAGGAATTATTTTCTCGCGGAAAAATTCCTCCAATTCTTTTCTCCTAGGGAGAAGAATAATTGGGGAATAGGAATTTCGAATTTTCGAAGTCAGCTGTTTTGCCAATTGAAATTTTTTTGAGCATTTCTATTTTTGTTTAAGAAATGGAAAAGATTAATTATTGCTGCGAGTTTGTTTAAAATTTAGAAATAAAATATTAACAATACACAATATTGCATTTCATGTGGTATTCACTGAAATGAGTAATGAATTGGTGCTACAGCAACATCAACAGAGGAGCATAAGAAGAAGAAGACGGCGGGATAACACAAATCCGCCGGAGTTGGCTGCTCCTATTCAGCAAAGCAATTTTCTGGCGGCCAAGTTGAATTGAATTCGTCTTTCGTCATATGCCAAAATCTATTTAAGCCTTCTTAAAAAATCCTTGCGCAATTTCTGGATGGCTGCATCAAATATACCAAGAGCTCTTCCGCTGCTTATGAAAAGTATTCTACTTAAAATAAAGAATATTGTGGTAGAATGTACATATTTTAGCCCAAATTTGTACAAATAAGTGTTCTTTCTTAAAAGAACCAATTTCCTTTAACTATTTCGATGCATTCCGTTTAATTTAACAAGTGAAAAAACTCCTAAGAAATGGCAGAGAAATCTCCCTCTCACTCACATTCATAATACCTACTTTTCTCCCATAACCGGTTTCCGCTTCTTCGAACATTGTTCAGTATAGGAGCAAAGGGAGAAGTGAAAAAACTCACAAGGAATTTTTATTTAGAATTGGGCTGAAAGTAGTGTCATACAAAATAAATTTAATTTAATTTAATAAAATAAATTTAAAATAAATTTAGAAACATGAACATTTCAAAATTCGATATCTCAGCAAAAGAATATGATATTTGAGCAAACTCAATGCCATTTGAAAGAAGAAGACTTGTATTTAAAGATGCCATCCATTAATTTTGTTGAAATTAAACATCTGCAAGGCTACATAACCTTAAATATGGGCAAAAACGGTGTTTTTTGCACTTTTAGGTTGGGATATCTCGAAAACCAGAGCTGATAGAGCAATTTTGAGGCCAGATTTCGCTTCATGGCATCAAAATCCTTCGAAAATATATAGTCCGGTTTCTGGGTCTGAGATGCTGCCGGCCTGTGTTATTATTCAAAAAAATACCTATATTTTCGTTTGAAAATTATTACAAATCAACGCTTTTGACAAATTTTTGAATTCAGGCAACGTTTTCAATTTCAAAATTTGAACGGTTTGATTTAGCTTGACTTTGTGTAGCGAACAGAATTTTGTAATTGAAATTTAAGTAGCCTCCCGATAAGCTACAAGCTTGAAACTGGGAATATGGTTCAAAAACAGACAATGCAATAATAAGAAAAAAACTCCGTTATGTGGCACATGGATCGAAATGTTTCAAAAAGTCGTATTTGTGGTCCGATTTGGTTCATATTTGGAACTCATATTACATACAGAAATAGTTTTATTTATTTGTCTGATTAACGCCCTAGATTGATGAAGATTGTGATGACGAGTACCTCAGAACTACCTAATTATTTTCTATCTTTTAGTCTTATTATTACTTAATGTAAGTATTGTTTTCAATAAAACCGTTTAACTAAAAATTTTTTTTATTATTTTATTTCGCATATTTTTAAAATGGCGTACAAATTTCTAGTTCCAAATTGTACACAATAACTTATTGACGATATAGTAGTCAAGCCGATTCTTTTCTAAAGTGTTCTGGTCCAGCGAAAAGCACTAGGCGCTTCTTCCACGATCAAAAGTTTTGAAGCAGTGCAAGTATCGGTGATGGTTGGGATGCTAAATCTATATCCCGTTGACATCGGGCAATGTGGCGCAGCCCGGTTGGCAGTCCACTTTTGTGACGAGGGATATAAGCTTGTGAATTACGGGCACTCAAGCATTCTGACCGACATCGACGTATTCCTTTGCAAAGCAGCATTCCGCTCCTGTTACTACATTTACCACTGATATTCCTTGAAAGGATGAATGGAGTGAGAAATTTTTATGGGACGGGAGTCTCGTGTACCTCTTTACGGATGTATACAGGCTGGACGCGAGGGTTGGGTATGGAGTATTCTGAGTAATTCTAGGAATTTGGACTGGCCGATTAGGTCGAGGGTTTTGAGGGATTGCGGTGTCATCTATTTCTGGGCATAAGGATATCCTTTGCAACAATCAGGCTTATCTCTTCGCTCGGACCGGCACGTGCCAGTTGAATGTGTCTTTCCGTGTAGATTTTGAGGTTCCTCTGGCCACTTGCTCTCTGCTTCTGGACAGTTAGGCCCGGGGTCTTTCTGGCCCGCGGAGCTCTTGGGGTATACAGAAGCTCATCTATTCATGGTTATGACAGTATTAACAGGGTGCTTCCCATGGGACCAATGCGGCACGCCTTAATATCCTAGACAGCCCGAGCTGGGTTAGTTATCTGAAGTACGACTAGGTCGAATCATCATTTATGCTCAGTTATGCAGACTTTGCGATGCCTGTTCGGGACACATTACACTATCTGGAGGAAATTCCCAAAATCGATATAAGCCTTATTCAAAGCTCTGCCGTTTCACCATAGGAGTATATAGTATCACAACGGACTAAGAAATTGGAAGTTCCCCTAACCTAGTGATTTGGTATTCGCCACGTTTACTGCACCACATATTATATTGCAATTTTATCCAGCTCATAAACGCGGAATTAATATACTTAGATAATATCATATGGTAAGACATATGGTAAAACACTGGCGATTGGACGTCGATAGCATTTCCTGCGACTGAGGGTCCTTAAATGCTTTGGCCTTTCACATTACTCTTCTGAAACACGAAACGCCAGTGTAGAACTATTCATTTGTCATATTCGAAATGAACTAGAGAATTAACGGTAGAGACGGTATTGCGCGCACAGCTATTGCTTTTATTGTTATTGCTTACCGGAAACAGTTCTTATGTTAAATATTTTTAAATTTGCGTCCTAGAAATTTGAAATTGTCAATGCATTCGTTTTTTTGTTGTGACATATGTACCTAAATTTGAATTTCATTTGCTATTTACGTATTGAATATTTGACTTGCAAATGCCAAATACTCCAAAAGCTAATTATCATAAACGGTTTGACGTTGTGTTGTGTATCAGTTTCTCCTATTTTTTCCAGATTTGTTGCTGGGTTTATAACCCTCGTTGCGCAATTGTCTAGTACTCGTATGTGCAAGGGAATACAAACAATTTATAGTGCACATATTTACATATGTATGTACATCGTACTATTGATGCGAAGAACCGTAACACCGAAACCGATGAAATGGGTTCTTAATTGGACCGACGGGTCTAACAACAATGAGAAGTTGTTCTAAAGCTGCTCGAACTCAATTCCCGAAAAACCAAGGAAACAGTTTCAAAACACACAAAAATATATGTCGCTTTGTAACCACACAGTATGAAACGCATAACACGAAAGTTCGTTAAATGACTATGTTATATCTCTGTAATTACGTAAGGTCGATTTAAGTGTATTTTCTGGCTAAAAGTTTGTGGTTTAGTTGTTGTTGCTGTTGTAGCAGTGTTGAAATGACAGCCCTTGGTCGGGAAAAACTCCGAGTCGGTCAGGTACATAGAACCGGCTGCCTCGAGAAGCGCGCTTTAGTGTTCTTAACCTCCTAACAGGCTTGTGTGTACGTTTCCAAAAATAATTCCCTCTGACTTAGAGGAAAAAAGTGGCAATATTTACAAATTCAGGAGTTCTAAAGCTGGAGCCATTACGTGACGTTGTTGAGGAGCTACATTTTCCGAGGACAAAACTGGTTTCCAAAAAAGAAAACGCCATAAATGTGTGCAGGAACATATTCTCACGATAGTATCAGTTAAATAGGGAGCCTTACATCCTGCTGTTAAAGGTTAAGTTATCTACCAGGGATGCAATTTGTTCAAATACTCCGTTGTTATTTGAGCTGAACTAGAAAGAACCGGCACAGTATGTACAAGTTAAATAAATACATGAGTGTGTTGGTCTTTTTAACAATACAATAATAAAAAATATAATAACAATTTAACCTAAAATTATAATAACAAAAAGTATATATTTTTAAAATAAACGAGCACAATGATACCATTGAACAAGTAAGGAAAACTAAGTTCGGGTGTAACCGAACATTACATACTCAGCTGAGAGCTTTGGAGGCAAAATAAGGGAAAATCACCAGTTAGCAAAATGAACCTAGGGTAACCCTGGAATGTGTTTGTATGACATGTGTATCATATGGAAGGTGTTAATGATTATTTATATCGCAATAAAGGTGGACCAGGGGTGACTCTAGAATGTGTTTGTACGATATGGGTACCAAATTAAAAGTATTAATGAGGATTTTAAAAGGGAGTAGCCCTTAGTTGTAGGTGAAGGCGTTTTCGAGATATCGACCAAAATGTGGACCAGGGTGACACAGAACATCTTCTGTCGGGTACCGCTAATTTATTTATATATGGCATACCACGAACAGTATTCCTGCCAAGATTCCAAGGGCTTTTGATTTCGCCCTGCAGAACTTTTTCATTTTCTTCTACTTAATATGGTAAGTGTCACACCCATTTTACCAAGTTTTTTCTAAAGTTATATTTTGCGTCAAAAAACCAAACCAATCCAATTACCATGTTTCATCTCTTTTTTCATATTTGGTACAGAATTATGGCATTTTTTTCATTTTTCGTAATTTCCGATATCGGAAAAGTGGGCGTGGTCATAGTCGGATTTCGGCCATATTTTATACTAAGATAAAGTGACTTCAGATAAGTACGTGAACTAAGTTTAGTTAAGATATATCGTTTTTTTCGCAAGTTGTCGTGTTAACGGCCGATCGGAAGCACAGACGGTCGACTGTTTATAAAAACTGGGCGGGGCTTCAACCGATTTCGCCCATTTTCACAGACAACAGTTATCGTCATAGAATCTATGTACCTTTCACAAGGATTGGTAAGTTTTTGTTCGACTTATGGCATTAAAAGTATTCTAGACGAATTAAATGAAAAAGGGCGGAGTTACGCCCATTTTGAAATTTTCTTTTATCTTTGTATTTTGTTGCACCATATCATTACTGGAGTCGAATGTTGACATAATTTACTTTTATACTGTAAAGATATTAAATTTTTTGTTAAAATTTGACTTAAAAAAAAATTTTTTTTTTAAAGTTGGCATGTTTGTCATCCGATTTCGCTAATTTTTATTTAGCACACATATAGTAATAGGAGTAACGTGCGTACCAAATTTCATCACGATATCTTCAACGACTGCCAAATTACAGCTTGCAAAACTTTTAAATTACCTTCTTTTAAAAGTGGGCGGTGCCACGCCCATTGTCCAAATTTTTTTTTATTTTCTATTTTGCGTCATAAGGTCAACGCACCTACCAAGTTTCATCGCTTTATCCGTCTTTGGTAATGAATTATCGCACTTTTTCGGTTTTACTAAATTTTCGATATCGAAAAAGTGGGCGTGGTTGTAGTCCGATTTCGTTCATTTTAAATAGCGAGCTGATATGAGCGCCCAGAAACCTACATACCAAATTTCATCAAGATACCTCAAAATTTACTCAAGTTATCGTGTTTACAGACGGACGGACGGACGGACGGACCGACATGGCTAAATGAATTTCTTCTTTCACCCAGATCATTTTGATATATAGAAGTCTATATCTATCTCCATTAGTTTATGCCGTTACGGATTACCGTTATGCGAACAAAGTTAATATGCTCTATGAGCTCTGCTCAGCTGAGTATAAAAAGTAAATTGTAACAATGAAACAATCATGTCGCCATTTTAGTTTCGTTCCTATCCTATTCCACTTTGCTTAGTGGGCCTTCATATATAGACATAAATAAACATATTATTTCATACCCCATAACAATATTTACCAGACTAAAGGCCGCCGCACAATGAAATTTTTCATATAGCTGCGTTTAACACAAGCTTATGCATTGCAGTAACATCGCCACAACCAACCAAGATGCTGCGTGTATAAATATGAAGAAACTTCAGACTTGGCAATTGAAGTTTATTTCGCTTTGCCCATTCATATACAAAATTTCGCGAAGCATTGTTATAAACATTCTTGCTAACATATTTTGTGTCGTATTCATTTATTATATTTCCAGTTTTTAATTGTGAAAAATTTTGGAAAAGTTACCAAGGAGTAGGAAAAATAATTTCACTTGCAAAGTGTGCCAGCACCCTTACCCAAAGCAAATGTCAAATTCTTCTTATGCTTTGTTTGCAAAAAAGGTTTGCAAGTTGGCTACTTTTTCATGTCAGATGACGCCAGTGTCGTTCAATCTAGCGTTCCCCATAAAAATACGTGCATTCTACTCATCTATATATATAAAATGCAAATTATGTATGTATGTATGTAGGTATAGATCGAGTTGCGTCCTAAACGGATCGGCCGATCACAACCAGATTTGCACGACCCACTAAAAACCTTCCAAGGATGGTCATAGACTAAAAATAATATCGATATATAAAAGGGCGTGGCACCTCCCATGCAAAATGAATATTTGGTACTACATAACTCTGAAGATATTCACGCAAGAACATTGAAATTCAGTAAGGAGGTATATGAGGTCAATCCCTAACACCCACAAGAAAATGTAGGGTGGTGGATAAGGGGGCGTGGCACCTGCCATATAAATGGAATTTATCATACTGCATATCTCTGGATGTAGTAATAGTAGGATAATGAAAATTGGTAAGGAGCTATATGAAGTTACGTCCTAAAACCTCCAAAAAAAGGTAGAATTAGGGAAAAGGGGGCGTGGCACCTTCCCTACAAATGGGATTTTTCAGAACTATGGCTGCCGTACAAACTTAGGTTATTTTAACAGCTAAAGATTGACTACAGAAATGAGATTGGCTGTTATTCCTTTTGGACGTTTAGTAATCTACCGCCGTTGAATTTGTTTGTCAAATTCAGTCTCTCTACATCTTCTATATCTATATAAAATCAAAATTTCGAAAACAACAAAGTTTTCATACCCAGGATTCCATTAATACCGACAGATATACCTTTCAATTTTAATCGCCTCCAATTTCCTATTAGGTTAGCTTTCGGAATGTCTATCAACAAAGCTGAAGGACAGTCATTAGCTGTAGTAGGAGTCAATCTTACTAACTCATGTTTCACCCATGGCCAATTAGTAGCCTGCTTCAGAGTTGGCTCATCGAAAAATATTTTTATTTATACTCCAAATAATATTACAAAAAATATTGTATATCCTATGGTTTTCAACAATACCTAAATTCGCACATACACAACTTAGAATAAGTTTAAAATTTGTGTTATTTAGTTTGCACATTTTTATAAAAACGTGGGGTGAAGCCCACGGGCATAAGCTAGTAATGCATAAGATTGAGTAAAACGCATCTATATGAAAAACTGCTTATGTGACGGGGCTTTAAGTGAAGCATGTCAGATATATTTTAAATCTATTGTGACTCCAACATCTCTTTCGTAGCTCAGGCAAGGGGCTATGTGGTATATTCGACTTATTTTAAATGACGCTATACTGCTATGGCTATACGGCCTACCTTGAATCTGCCCACATTAGGTCTTCAGGTGGAATGTGCAGAATGGCTTGTAATGCTGCTTTCTGGGTAGCTTTTAAGGTTTATCATTGATAATCTGCATACACCCTCTAGTTTTCTAACATAAGTACTTTTGGCTTGGCTATTCCCCAAACAAGGACTAACTTTTATATCGCAGACTTTAGTTAATCATCAGATCGAATCTCTGCAATTATTAAACCCTTAGAAATATGGTAGCAGAACAATTCAGTACATTGCAAATTTACGTTTGTCCGTAAAAAATGTTAAGTTA
The DNA here is from genome assembly GCF_040869045.1 of Eurosta solidaginis. Taxonomy (NCBI): domain Eukaryota; kingdom Metazoa; phylum Arthropoda; class Insecta; order Diptera; family Tephritidae; genus Eurosta; species Eurosta solidaginis. Next base: position 176,050,125 of record NC_090321.1, on the reverse strand, counting down.
AACGGTTTTATTGACGCGTCCAACACTAGATTGATGAGGAGTGTGATGACTAGTACCTAGGACCTACCTAGCTGTAAGTATTATTATTACTTCATGTAAGTGTGTCGTTTTCAATAAAACCGTTTAACTAAAATTTTTTTTTAATTATTTTTTTTTTCAAGTTTTTAGTCTTTATTTAATTGCCTATTATTTCTCATTCTATTTAGTTCATTTAGAGACTCCTTATTACAAGGAATCTTTCCTGACAATTTGTTACAATCTAAGTCCTCAATACAAGTTAAGCCCAAAACATTGAAGACCACCCAAGTAAGCTGACCGTTCTTTGATGTCTACTCTGACATCATAATAGTAACAGCATCGCTCATATTTGCAATGCAAGAATGCGCCGACTGCTGGGAGAGCGGTCCGTATGGATGGCAGCGCAAATCATGCTAACGGTCGCCTTTATCGAGTTGCTCTTATTGGAATGAGTGTAACAAAATATAAATGTGCGGTATTCTTATTGAAACAAGTCCAATTAGAATTTACCGAGTAGTTTAATTGCAATTGGAGTGTCACGTCATCAGTGCAGAGCATGCACTATTGAGGGTCGCAAAAGATATGCACCTTTTTCTATTAGTAAAGCACATACTCATCTTTCATTTTACGTAATATTAATAAAACACATGCTGTACTATAATTAAAGCAAACGCCGTAATTATTTATTACATAATAGTTTTCAATATATTAAAACTATTATCTATTGGAAACTTACATAATCCTTCCAAAGACTTTACTCGACTCTGCGCCACGTATGCTTGTCCTTCCTCCAACTCCAAAATATTTTGATGTCACTTCTACCGGAATGTATGTAATATTTGTTCCAAATATGAGCCAAATCGGACCACAAATACGATTTTTTGAAATATTTCGATCCATGCGCCACCTATTGGAGTTTTTTTCTTTCTTATTATTGCATTGTCATCGAGTTCTGAACTATATTCCAAGTGTCAAGCTTGTAGCTAATCGGGAAGTTACTTAAATTTCAATTACAAAATTCGTGCAAATCAGCGAGCCTGTCAAGTCAAGCTAAATACGAGTAAAACCGTTTAAAAAAAACAGCCCTTGTAAACAGATGAAGTTCAAAATTAAATTTTTTTGGAAATACACAAAATTAAATTTTTCACAAAGTTTCAATACAACATTGAAACTGCGGTCTTTTAGCCCCTTGGAGTATTCTATACCTCTGAGCATAATCTCAACAGCCGGTTATTTTGTGGTTTTATACTATCTACGGGCGTTATTGCACTGCACCATTTTCCTTAACTTAGTATAAGAATTTTCGATTTTACTTATAGCTTTCCTTGTTTTTAGAAAAATGTATTGCTTTGAAGAAGAAACTCCTATGGCGAAAAACCCTTCTCATTTTGAAAAAAAAAAAATTCTTTGAACGTAAGAAGAACAGGGCTAGGACAATCTAATGTGCAGCAAATAATATGTGCTACTTACAAGCATCTGAATGAAGTGGTTAAAGTCAAAGTATATTCCTTTCAACATGCATCTGACATGGTCATTTTTTTTTTTTAAACTCTTTTTTCCCATTCTAAGTTGAGAGACTGTGATTTGCTAAGCTGGGAATTTAATCTTCGCTGCGCTTGATACGGACAAATCAATACGAATGTATATTTAAATACTTGGATCTGTGCTTGTGCGTGCAAGATTATAATCCATTAACTTAGTTAATAAATCAATTGACAATATTATTAATAAAAATTATGCAAAAGTATCTGACTTAAATTGCCAATAAAACTGGCAGTTACAGTGAATAATTGATTTTGATATTTCACTTGAGGTGTTATTAACGACCATTCCGGCACACCATACATACATAGGTGCTAGGCGCATACATATTTATATCGGGTGTTTCATTTAGCGATAGTTTTTTCAGAAACAAAACTAGTTCTAAACTTATAAAATCGATGTAGCATACTTAATTCCAAAGTCGTTAGAAGTAACACTGCAGCGAATATGGTAGGCAGTCACGAAAAGCGACATTTTCACACTACAAGTTTAATAACTGCCTCCGAACCGAATCTAATCGAATGCAGGACGGCACAGTTTGTAGCCACACTTGTGTAAATTAAATAAACAAAGCTGCGTCTATCTCAGCATCACCTACGACTGAACTAGCTAAGAACGCATTCAAAAGGTCTGATAATTGCCAAGGCCATCACAATGTTGGAAGTGTCAGTTGAAAGCACTGCGAGGGGACAAAATTAGAGCTAGTACTGTCTCTTAATGCTTCTGTTCTGCGCTTGTTCGTAACTAACGCGATTTGCTGTAGGGAAGCCACACACTAAATTTCAGATGAAAAATGTATCATTAACGAATTTCTACCAACAAAAGATCTCACATAACTTTATTTACCTCAACTTATGCTACCCCTAGAACCTACATTTAAAATGCATGCGACTGTTGAGGACATGGCGGAACCAAACAGAGTGGCGGCAGGGTGACATACATAAAAAAATAAATACTTGGCGTGTTATACCTGCCGAAGAGATTTATGCCGAGCTTCTCTTCTAATTTGCGTTGTGCTCTTTTAAATTTTTCCTACAAATTTGCGGGACGGTATGTACATGTTTTATATCGGTACCGAACGGCATCTGCAAGGCAGATGAATTTTCACTGAGAAGCTTTTCATTGCAAAAAATACACTGAAATGTTTTCCAAATCACTGCCGAGGAGTGACCCCGCTTAGAAACACTTTTCTAATTGAAGGAACTTTTCCAAGTTTTCAATGTAGCTTGCCCGCGACTAGAACACAAGACCTTCGATGTGGTAGTCGGAGCACGACATCGTGTACTTTCTTTTTGTAATTCGATGGATTAATGTCAAAATCGTACAGCGCGGGAAGTTTAAGTGTCCAGTCATATTAAAAAAGTACCAATCACTTGATTTCTGGCCGTCACCTGTTTGGTTCCGTCATGGATCCATTTAGCCGATTCCTGAAAATACCATTATAAACTATCGGCGGAATAGGTCGATATCGAGCCCTAATGAGAAGTGGCCAAGTGTTGCGGCATCACTTTAGTTGATACGAGATAAAATTCTTATCAATAAAAGTAGCCACTGAAGGAAACACCCTATATTTGTTCAGACCACATACTTATAGATACATAAATGTATGTTATATTCGCTTTTGCAGTGTGTGTGTGTGTAATGTGTACAATAGTGGACTGATGCAATTTTGTAATATGAACGATTGGTTTGCTGAGGCTGCTTAGTTAGTTTGTTGGCTGGCTAAAATGGTGCGGCGCTCACAAGAGAAATACAAGCATTATCGTAGTAGGAAATTGTTCACTTATGCCTTATTAAATGCATATCCTTTTATAGTAAATGTCATAATGCTTCTAATATTTCTTGCAGGGTATTCATAACGTAGTACTATTACTACTTAATATACCGGACAAATATTAATAAATAATTTCCTGTCGTTGATTAAGTGTTTGCGTTATGAGTTCGTGTTATAAATTGTATGAAAGACTTCAATGAACGGTATATTTTTCACCAATATCTACATACATGGGCAGATATACCTATTTGTCTGCGAAAAGTATTAGTTTTTTTGCTTAGGACCGTTAAGAGATAGAACGATTGAAATGGTCATACAAAGTGATTGCTAAGAATTTCCTATGGTTTTATGTATACACGGAACACACGATATACAAAAAGAGCTAGGTCGACTCAAATAATTAATGTAATCGGTTTTTTCTACACACACAAACATTTTGGAGTCAAAGCCGCACTGTGTGATGTATATAAAAACCAAAATGGTATGAATATGAATTTCACTATGCTAAAAACAAAATTTAAATTATAACCATCATCATCATCATTAATTGGCGCTTAACCGCCTAACTGATTTTGGCTGGGTCGTAGCATGTCACGACAGCTATCTCTGTTTCGCGATAACTAACGCCATTTGGGAACACCAAGGAAGTCAAATCTTCCTCCACCTGCCTCTTCCAACTCAGTGAAGCCCCCCCCCCCCCCCTTCCTCTGCTTCCAAACTGCGCTGTCGACTGAAATACTTTTTTGGTCGAAGCGTCTGCGTCCATTCGCATAACATGACCTAACCAGCGAAGTCTTTGGGTTTATGTTCACTGCACTATCGTTATATTTGCGTAAAGCTCTTACAGCTCATCATTATACCTCCTTTCTCTAGAACACTGCAGGAGCCATCTCATCTTCTCTCGACGCCGTTCATGATTCCGAGCCATACATCAAGATAGGTATGATGAGCGTCTTGTAGAGCGTGATTTTTTGTTCTACGACAGAGGACTTTACTTTCCAATTGCCTACTCAGTCCAAAGTAGCTCAAGTTGGCAAGAGCTATTCTCCTTTTGATCTCTAAGCTAACATTTTTTTGCTGTTAATGCTGGTTCTCAAATAGGCAAGATCCTACACAGCCTCGACACATGTATGCCAAGGCCTGAAATAGCTTATTCTTTCTTGGGTGACAACAAGTACTTCGTATTGCCCTCATTAACTGGTTTCGAATGACTCGGAGAGGTCCTTCCCAATCCTTACGGAGCTGGTGGTGTTGCTCAACGTCATTTGGCAGAACCTTTTTAACTTTGCATCATCATCATTAATTGGCGCTTAACCGCATAAGCGAGTTTAGCCGCTTCGTAACAAGTCACGCCAGCTATCCCTATTTCGCGATAACTAACGCCAGTTGCGATGACCAAGGGATGCCAAGTCTTCCTTCACCTGCTTCTCTTAACTCAGTGGAGGTCTCTTCCTTCCTCTGCTTCCAAACTGCGCTGTCGACTGAAATACTTTTTTGGCCGGAGTGTCGGCGTCCATTCGCATAACGACATAGCCTGCAAGGCTTTTAGTGTTTTATTTGCTGCACTATCGTTATATCTGTGCAAAGCTCGGCGTCGGCAAGTATCAATTCAAACAATCTGTCCCTACCAATCAAAAATAGTGTGCTTAATCCCTCCAGAGAGTGGTATGCGATTGATCTATTTGTCTATATTGGAATGCAATTGATCCCCTCCCTTTTAGGTATGGTTGAAATAGGGAAGAAAGAGAACTTATCGGGCAGTACTCCTTGGCGAACAAAGAAGACCCGTAAGCGTACGAAGGGAACCTCTCGAATAATAGCCTTAAAAGTCTATGGTAGACTTGAAGAAGTGCATGTCCGACAGTGCCTTTAGGAGTATAAAGATGACCAGTCTGACTCTACGTTCAGGCAGAAATATGTACAATTGGTCTCTCCATAGGACATTCTCAAACAAAATGGATCATTCCAACCCATATAAAGAGATCGAAACAGATTATAATAGCATTTTTTGCAGGGCGCACACTTCTTCTTCGTACTTCTTGTCGCTCATTCAGCCAGAAAAGCTGCAATTAATGATAGTCGGGTAGGTGCTTTTGAACTGTTCGTACTTTAGAGCTGGATCACAGAAACCTCATTTGTCTAAGAATACATGCTATTACCGTCTCAGTAGTTACCTGGAGAGTTTCCAGATGAAATCATCTCACTCACTCAATTAACACTAGATATAAATCTCTAAGCTAGTTTCTGTGCCCTTTTAGTGTGGTTCTGCAGTACATAGCCGGAGGTAGCTTCTCTTTACAATCGCATGACGCAAATCTCAATTTCATTGACTAAATAAAAAAAAAATTAGTTGAAGCAATTCAGGTCAAGCTTCTGCGCACGTTGCAAATTGGTGGAATCATCTACACTGAAAGATAATAACTAGGTAAATCAACCGAATAACGGGCCAACGCAATCGAAATTTCTGTAAGTTGTTAGCCACAGCAACTTTTCGCACAAGCTCTTGATTCTAAATTAACCGTTTCAAAAGTCAAACCATCAAAAAAATATAGATTATACGTAAGCCATAGTCTGTTAACAGTTAAAATAACAGTAGTTAGCGCTGTGAGTGTTAGTCTCTCTTTAAAATTAGCGTATGCATTAGCATGATACTGGCAGCTGTTAGCTGTTCTTGGTGTTATTGTTGTAGCGATAAAGACACTCCCGGAAAGTTTTGAGGAGTGTTATCGATGTTGATGGTACATTGCCAGATATAGATCCGGTACGTTCCGCTAACAAGCACCCTCAAGGTACTAGCCCGACCATCTCGGGAACGACTTAATATGACCACATTGAACCATCCCGCCACCGGCCGCTAAATTTCATGAGGAACTTGTTCGCTGTCGAAATTAACAGTGAAATCAGAAATAAGCATCTGTCATTTTAATAGAGCATTGTTAACATGAGACCAACAGTTTCTTTTCTGTTGAAGTGATTGGACAAATTAGTTTTATTGAAAACAAGTAAGGAAGGCTAAGTTCGGGTGTAACCAAACATTACATATACTCAGCTGAGAGCTATGGAGACAAAATAAGGGAAAATCACCATGTATGAAAATGAACGTAGGGTAACCCTGGAATGTGTTTGTATGACATGTGTATCAAATGGAAGGTATTAAAGAGTATTTTGAGAGGGAGTGGGCCATAGTTCTATAGGTGGACGCCATTTAGGGATATATCCATAGGGGTGGACCAGGGGTGACTCTATAATGTGTTTGTACGATAAGGGTATCAAATGAAAGGTGTTAATGGGTATTTTAAAATACCCATTAACACCTTTCATTTGATACCCATATCACCTTTTCGAGATATCGCCATAAAGGTGGACCAGGGGTGACTCTAGAATTTGTTTGTACCAGGCATACTTAACCAACGAACCGATATCATTTCGTTACGATAATTAACGTTAATAAACGAAACAAAGTAATTTCGTTTCGTTTATTAACGTTAAGAACGTCAAATTAACGAAATGATTTTGTTTCGTTTTCTGCCCTATCAAAACGAAATCAAATCGTTTATGTTGATTATTAATTTCAAACTATGCTGGCAAAGCTTATTGATGGCGGAGTCATTAAAGGTGAAAGCATTAGCCAAGCTGATTGCAACTTTTCTCATGAATTTTGACAGTACGAACATTTCTCAGAGTATTTTTGACGAACTACACAAACAAATTAAATGAAGTTTGTGTGTGGATGTCCGCTCGCTGTTACCACCTTACGGCTTCACCATGGCTATAGCATTGCGAGCACAATTCAAACATAAAGTATCACGTTTTTGTTAACGTTTTTAACGTTAACGAAGGCTTTTCGAGATACAATTTATCTTGATAATTTCTTTATCGATAATATTTCGAAGTGTTTCAACGGAAACGGTGGAAATTTTTTGATAACCGATTAGCTTAACGTTAAGGTGCATCCCTGGTTTGTACGATATGGGTATCAAACGAAAGGTGTTAATGAGTATTTTAAAAGGGAGTGGGCCTTAGTTCTATAGGTGGACGCCTTTTCGAGATATCGCCATAAAGGTGAACCAGGGGAGACTCTAGAATGCGTTTGTACGATATGGGTATCAAATTAAAGGTATTAATGAGAGTTTTAAAAGGGAGTGGTGGTAGTTGTATATGTGAAGGCGTTTTCGAGATATCGACCAAAATGTGGACCAGGGTGACCCAGAACATCATCTGTTGGGTACCGCTAATTTATTTATATATGTAATACCACGAACGGTATTCCTGCCAAGATTCAAAGCCCTTGATTTCGCCCTGCAGAACTTTATCACTTTCTTCTACTTAATATGGTAAGTGTCACACCCATTTTACAAAGTTTTTTTCTAGTCATATTTTGCGTCAATAAACCAATACAATTACCATGTTTCATCCCTTTTTTCGTATTTGGTATAGAATTATGGTATTTTTTTCATTTTTCGTAATTTTCGATATCGAAAAAGTGGACGTGGTCATTGTCGGATTTCGGCCATTTTTTATACCAATACAAAGTGAGTTCAGATAAGTACGTGGTCTGAGTTTAGTAAATATATATATAGATTTTGGCTCAAGTTATCGTGTTAATGGCCGAGCGGACGGAGAGACGGTCGACTGTGTATAAAAACTGGGCGTGTCTTCAACCGATTTCGGCCTTTTTCACAGAAAACAGTTATCGTCATAGAATCTATGTCCCTACCAAATTTCACAAGGATTGGTAAACTTTTGTTCGACTTATGGCATTAAAAGTATCCTAGACAAATTAAATGAAAAAGGGCGGAGCCACGCCAATTTTGAAATTTTCTTTTATTTTTGTATTTTGTTGCACCATATCATTACTGGAGTTGAATGTTGACATAATTTACTTATATACTGTAAAGATATTAAATTTTTTGTGCTATTACAGCTTGCAAAACTTTTGAATTACCTTCTTTTAAAAGTGGGCGGTGCCACGCCCATTGTCCATAATTTTACTAACTTTTTATTCTGCGTCATAAGGTTAACCCACCTACCAAGTTTCATCGCTCTATCCGTCTTTCGTAATGAATTATCGCACTTTTTCGGTTTTTCGACATTCTCGATATTGGGTTATAGTCCGATATCGTTCATTTTAAATAGCGATCTGAGATGAGTGCCCAGGAACCTACATACCAAATTTCATCAATATACCTCAAAATTTATTCAAGTTATAGTGTTAACGGACGGACGGACATGGCCCAATAAAATTTTTTTTCGACCCTGATGATTTTGATAAGTGGAAGTCTATATCTATCTCGATTCCTTTATACCTGTACAACCAACCGTTATCCAATCAAAGTTAATATACTCTGTGAACTCTGCTCAACTGAGTATAAAAACCGTGATTGAATTAACAATAGTAAAATCTATTTCACCGAATGTCTGCTCATTCGAGAACTACAAACCCGTAATTTGTTTCGGTGTGAACTTCTAATGCCGATTCCATTCAGCACCTCCAAAGGAGATACATTTTTTGTTTGTCTTGAAAAGGTTTCTCTGGATTATTTTCATGTTTAATGTTACTTGCTCTGGATACCAACCTTGGATCTTTCGTATAATAGACGCGTCATTGTTAAGATGTACAGTTCTGTGTTAACGATATGTTGTTATATTGAAAATATTTCAAAAATACATCTTTATTAATTTTGTGTTTTAAACGCTTATACGAGCGGCTGAAATTATTTGCAACGAATGCATTTTGAATGCAAATTAAATGCACTGATAGAATCGATTATAAACACACAATAACAATAAAAAGTTTTTAAAATAATTAATATTTTTTCATGCAAAATTAATCACAAGCGGTGATTGGTCTCCGCATAAATATTTTTTAAAAAGATAATTTAACAAGTGGAACAAGAAATTTGCTGCGCCAATCAAAATAAATTGAGTTGTTGCAGCTTTCATATCTAGAAAAAGATGTAACGAGAAATTCAACTTGACTATTCATATTCAATCAACTCATTCAAACACAATGATTTTCCAAAAATAATTGCTATTGCTATCAACAACATTTTTAATCGCATTAAGTGCACCACATCACATGATACGTCTGCGCATGCGCTCTACATCATCAACGCATTTCCCGACTGTGTAACTTTTGATGCAAACAAATTGATAGATGGCTATCGCTAGCAGTGTTTATCGGCGCCGCATCTACAAGACACATCAGTGTCAGCTAGCCAACATGATATTGTTTGTAACAGCCGGAGGGCCAACAACTCAATCCATCGATCGATCGCTCGTGCGAGGTATTTGCGATGTCATACATATTTTGTTGATCGTTGTATAATAGCTTGTTTGATTGGTTATTTCGCTGTTGGTAATTTACGTATATAATCGGTGAATCGGTTTTGGTTTACATGTGTGGAACGGCTTTTTAAACATATTATTAGTAGTAATTTAATGCTGCCTACACCTGGGTTTTTAAATTGCTGTTCAAATCGTTAGTAAATATAATCGGATTCAAAACATTAAAGCAATATTACCCTATGGCCAAAGGAGCACTTCGGTCATAAATAAAAGATGTTTTAGCTTCGTGTTTAGACACCTCAATGATTTGTTCTTAAATATCTCGATTTGTGATTGCAGCGCAAGTTGTGCCTTCAAAATATTTCTTAAGCCGATTGAGAATTGTAAAATAATTCAAATTAGACTCCCCTGGTGTTAAGTGTACTTTGCCTACAATGTCCTCGCATTTGTTATATATATTCAACAACAGAGTAGTTTTTATACGAAGAGTCCTAATGCTTCGAACCAAAGCAATGGGCTGCTTTTTTTTGGTGTAACTTCGCACAAAAAAATAAAGTGCGGTTTTAACACTTTTCAGAGTAATATCAAAACTAATTTTAGTGCACCTTTAAAAATAAGCACCGAAATAGTTCAATGTGAAAAAGTTTAGACGTATCGGTCTAACTAAAGTGATGAAAAGGGTTTTAGTTACATAGGCGTCACTAAATTCCTTGGACCACCGTTTCACGAATGAAAGAACACCCTTAGCCTTATTGACAGTAGCATTAATGTGAAGGTTGAAACTAAGTTTAGCATCCATCGTAACTCCCAAGTCCACAAAAGAGTTTACTGATGCAAGACAAAAATTATTAATTACGTAAGAGGCTGCTGGCAAAGATCTTCGAGAGAGGCACATGAATTTGCATTTATTTAGGTTCAGCGGCATTGAACTTACGTTGCACCAAGTAACTAGGCAGTTTAAATTCCTTGAAGCAAGGGACGTTCTTCCATGGACGCATACGAGTTTTGCATCATCAGCATACATTAAGATATTGGAATATTTTATAGTGGTACAGATATGATTAATAAATAGCAAGAGCAGAATTGGAACAAGATGACTGCCCTGTGGGACGCCAGTGGGAACATTAATTACATTTGAAAGAGTACTTTTACAAATTACTTGTTGAGTTCTACCGCAGAGATACGAAGATATCCACTGGGTGAGACCAGGTTTTAAGCCAAGTCGATCCAACTTTTGGATAAGCAAGGAGTGGGATACTTTGTCAATGATTTAATGAAATCAGTATAAATAACATCGGTGTGAAAATTTTCTCTAAATCCATTAGAAACATGAGTTGTGAATTCAAGTAGACTTGCATTGGTAGATTTTCCTTTACATAAACCGTGTTGCAGTTCTGCAGCCAAAAGAGAAATAGAAAATGTTAGCTGATTGGTAACGATAGCTTCAAGGAGCAAATACTGTTCACACCAAAATGAACAAAATCCAACAGCTTCCAAGCCAAAACGCAAAAGTTCCAAAAGATTTCGAACCAAAACGCAATAATTACAATTATAAATTCTATGTCATCATAAGTAAAAAAAAAGCAAGTAAGGACGGGACTGTCTTCGGCTGTGGCGAAGACTTCGTACCTTTCATGAATGCGTCTGAACAAAAATCGTATCCCAATCGTAGTATCCACATAATCGGCTGTATAAGATATGAAATAGTGAACAGATGTATACCTATACCTAAGGGAGTTTTAAGATAAATACAAAATAAACTAGTTTGCATATAGCGTTCTGTGTTCATGTCCTGCGCTCGCCAGGTCAACGTTCCAGCCGTGCCAAGAGGACGGAATTATTCTACAACATATGTCCTAGCACCTGATTGGGGTTCTTCCGTTTGGTCGTCAAACACATTCTGGTAACACTATGGACACATTCAGTCTATGTGAGGTCTTTATTAACCGGCCATTTCAACCTAACCTATAGGGGGTCGGAACCCATTCGATTTGACCTACTTATTTAAGGTAGTAAGCAGATATTTTTTAATTCCGAATATCGAGTCGCAAGAGAACAGCGGACGCATTCGAAGGAGAAATAGGCGCAGCGAGAGTTGTCGATGTTGAAGATTTAACATTATTAGCCGTCGGTACCACTGACCATAGGAGTGTTAAGCGGAGGAGCGGCAGCCTGCGAACGGGGAAGAGTAGGCAAAGGCGAAAAAGTAAATAAATATATTGTTGCAGGAGGAACATCTACTTTATTATTGTTATTCTAAATAGTAGCGCGCGAACTAACATCTGTTTTTAACGCACTCATTTCGGCAGCTAGTACACCAATATTAGTATCATTGTTGTTAACACATTTAGTTTTACCTTCGTTAGAAATGGATTTTTCTTTCGCGTTATTCTTGTTACGACTCTTCGCTTTTGCATTACTCGTTGAAGATATGTTATTGGCAATTAAATTCCTCACATCATCCAACTGCAAAACAAATCTTTAAATTTCACTTCAAATGCCATCATGATGGCTTCTAGCCCCAGTTTTAGCGAGGCAAGAACAGAATCAAATGCTTTAGATAATCTGTCAGGCGCATTCACACACTCAGGACACAAGTAGCGAATGTGGTAATTAGCTTTTATAATGACATCGTACTCGGTAATTTGACCATCACAACAGGCACGGTGAAAACGCTTCTTACAGAAGCCATTGTAAGGCATAGTAGTCGTGTCATTACGGCCAAAACCTTAAAGCAAATCGCCGGCAGGAAAAACGAAAAAAAAAACATAGCTCACAGCTAAAGTACCAATTCTGTCTATTCAAGAATAAATTCACTTTCAACTGATCCGATGATGACTTTATATGTCCCAGGTGTATTGCACTTTATTTTATGTTGTAAAGGTTAATACCTCAATAGCGTCACAAAAAACTGAACAAATTTGATAAATTAGCAGATCGATAAAAAGGCTTTCCTTTCACGCACCAAAAGTTACCAACTATGCTTAAAAAATTTTTTTCTTAATTTTTGATGTTGCTTCACGTAGGATTTGAACGCAGGATCTTCGGTGTGGTAGCTACCATCACACCACGGCGGTCGCCAGAATCACTTAAAAATGTGGCTGTATTTAAGGCGTGTTGGACTTATTCAGTCTATGTAGGGTCCTCACAGACCAGCCAGTTCAACCTGAGACTGGGCACCTTTTCTCATTTAAACCGAATACACAGACGAATGAAGCGAATCTCTGACCGCCATCAAAGCCATTTATCAATTATCAGAAGCCGTTTTTGCTTTTTTTTTTTCTTAAAATTGCATTGTTTATGGGAAATAGGCGCTCCAGCGCTGACGAACTTGCCATGCGTCCGCTGTCAATAGGATTTATCTAGTTCACGGGAGGTAGCCAGAAATATTTTTGTATTCGTTTTTTTTTTTTAGGTTTTTGTCTACTTTTTTTAAGGAAATGAAAATAAACGCCAGCGCTTTTAAGCTACAATCAAATCGAATGCATCTTTACCTTAAATGACACCGTTTCAAATAAGTTTATAGCGAATGGTGCACCGTGTGCTATTGGTTGGTAGGTTGGTTGCACACGAGTGCCATTGTTGTGGCACGATCCGAGCGGCAGCATCAGCGAAACAACCAAACGCTTCCAGGTATCGAGTGCTTGCAATGTGGCATGTTTTGGTTGGTGTTGTTGGTGCGGCGAGCGCGGTTGTTGTTGCCCGTTTTTACCTGCAAAAAGGATCGATCGATCGTTGGCATACCGAATTGCAATGCGCATGCCGTTTTGGTGCTTCCTCTTTTCAATGTTGTTGATACCTTTACGCTATGCTATCGTTGCCAATATTTAATTTTTTTTGGCCACTTTGCTGTGGTGGTACGTTGCCACATTAATTCTTTTGAATCAAAAATGGTTCCCACTGATCCTCTTTTATTTGTTTCGGAATTTGGTCGTATTTCTGATGCTATCTAAACATTTTGACAAAGGCTAAGTGAGTTTGTAGATAAAGAGAGACATACCTTCGTGTGTATCTTAGGTCCGTATACAAGATCAGTTTAGCAAATAAGATTTCTAAAGAAAAAACTGAATCAATGCTGCATCTCTGACTGCAGGGACTTAGAGGGGAACTGAATATCGGATGAATTTATCAGCCAAGGATTGAGCAAGTAGCTTCTTCTGAAAAGAAAAGCCGTTGACACGCAAATAAAATTATCGGAGAACCAACTGAAATCGAGCGGACCGAATATATAGTGGGGGCTTGCATTAATTTCCCTGCCGAGTCAATCCCTTACTGGAACTCAAACAATTTTATAATGACGGTAAGATAAGTCTGTAGGACAAAATTTAACTTCGATTATACAGTAGAGGTAACTTTCGATAATAAGCCTGGCGGTGACTTCGGAACCTGCAGTTCATATCTTCTTCATATAGAAGACACTGGTGCGTTCTCCGCTACCGTACCTAAGGGGTCTGACCACCGAATTCGCCGGTGACTTTTAATAGGCGTTTACCAGTCACCGGTTATTTTGGATATCGGCTCACTGTTCAAGGAATCACTTATAATTTTGAATTTCGCCTTCATCATTCACCCATCTGTGTCCACGGGCTATGTTGTCACCAATCAGGAACACACCGTTTCACCTTCCCTCTTCCATTATTTATCACCAGTATCCACCGGTCATCGTTTACCAATCCTGGCGTGCTACTTCTACATATTTTGGCACTGATCTAGCACTTGCCGTTTCACCATTCACTCGATGGCCTCCAACCATCCACGAAGTTTTCTGAACACCAACCAACTGCTCACCGAAAATGGTGCATATCCGTCTACTGGTTAACCATCCTACCTCAAATATATTGTTCTCCGATTCTAGCGACAGCTTTGGCACCGACTTCACCATTACCTGCACTCATATCCCTCACTTTCAAGAGGGAATTAGTCATCTACCACTCATCTTTGCAACATATTTATTATTCTACGTCATGTTTTATGGGTTGACTGAAATAACACCAATAAATTAACGTGTAAATAGAGTGGGACTCCTACTTGACTCTGGGTTGGCTGAGTGGTACACCAGTTTTATAACCTGTCCAAAAACCTTACATCGAAGTTGTGCTTATCGTAATGCGGTTCGAACTGTTTAGATTACGTTTATCTTCTGCAACGGGTGGATGGAGCTCAAATCAAGGCCTTCGGTGAATGTAGTCGTTGCTTACCTGTAAATACACTGTGGTTTTCGAGTCTGATCAATACGCTCGGCCTGCAAGTACGTCCAGCGTACCGATTATCCCCGTGGGTTGGTGTGATCCATTCGTGGTCTGATCCTCATTTCATACTATCCTTGTGAATTTTTTTAATAGTCTCGTAAAATAATATTTGGAACCTTCTATACTATCTCAACTCGCCCTTCCATAACGGAGGAATACGAAACTCATCCCAACTGCTTTTCATTTTGCAAAATGTTGGTTTTTCTTGCAAAGTTTTGTTCCTTGTAATAGTAAATTTTGGTTTCGCGAAAATGGTTAGTGTGGCAACTGTGACCTCAATTGCGGTTGGCAGCTGACTCGCTGTCTTTTCCATTTATTTGTTATTGCTGTAGTCTGCACGTCTCTTCACCCATAGATCACTCCCTTGGAAATGTTTTTTATGTTTTTGAAATTATCTTTATGCCTTACCTTGGTTGGTTTGTCATTTTGTAGTTTTTTTCTTACCATTTTTATTTCGCTCTTTTGTTGTCCTCATATCTCAAACTGTCATCATTTTCAAATTATTTCCCGTCGAACATCTAATCGAGATTCATGCATGATCACGGCCGATATTGCTGTTGTTGCCTATTGCTTATTGCTGTTAGCTGCTTTTGTTGTTTCTTTTGCTGCTGTTGCAGTTGCATTAAATTGCATTTTGTTACAAACTTGCGCTATTTTATTACCTTCCAATGTTACGTTACCTATGAGTATTGTTGTTGTGTTTTTGTATATTTTTTTAGTGGAATCGCCTGTGGCCTCCAGCGAATGCGGAGCACGTACAAAGCCTCAAAGTAAACAATGCAGTACCTAAATATGAGTATAGTTACATACATACAAATGAGCCTTTCTTAAACAATTTCCAAGTAGATATTTGAAATATGGTTCGAGCTATGTCGGAGTGCTACCAAAATTCCGACAAAGGAAAACAGGTTGGTTTAGGGACCAGAAATCTCGTAATATAAACTATCAATTAGTGGGAGTCTCTATTTTGGAGGATGTCAAAACTACACACAATTTCAGAAGGCTCATGGGAGGAGTGCAAAATAGTCATGAAGAAATTGCAAGCGACCGATGGGAACCATATAAGAAATATAGAGGGCGCTCCGCTCATTCCCTATCTAGCCAAAGAGGAGGTAGCAAGTTACCCAAAAAACCGAAAACTGGTACTATTCAGAGCCTGAGAGAGCCCGAGGGCCTTATGGAATGCCCTAGCAGGCATATAAACTAACAGCCAGCAACTGTTCGGAGCATTCGAAGCGAGAATTTTACCAGCCAGATGGAAAATACGGCGAGTCGTTCTTATTCCGCATGGCAAACGAGACCTAAACTCTAAATAGTATGTTGTTGTTGTAGCGATAAGAACACTCCCCGAAGGCCCTGGAGAGTGTTATCGATGTTGATGGTGGTTTGCCGGATGCAGATCCGGTACGTTCCGATAACAAGCACCATAAAGGTACTAGCCCGACAATCTCGGGAACGATTTGGTATGAGCACAGGAAACCTTCTAGGCCATACCGCCCTCCCACCCCCTAGATCCATCAGTAGTTGGGGTCGCCAGAGCCTCTGCTGTTAGGTTAGGTTGAACTGGTCGGTCCATGAGGACCTCACATAGACTGAACCAAGCCTAATTTAAAGGCATGTGACGCCAGAAGGCAGTGTCCAGTCAGAATACCCGTCATGAGTCTACAGTCCTCTCTTTTTAATGATAGAAGCAACTGTGTTAGTCTAAGATTGTAAGACCTACACATAATCTTCGACACTTTACAGCCCCGCGCTTGAACCCACGCCTTTCACGCTTGGTCGATAATGTGCACCTCTCGCCTTCGCTTAATCTCGTCAAATCTAATTGGGACGTCTACGGAGCAAGCTTCAAGGGATGCTCCCTTTTTAGCTAGTTCGTCCGCTTTTTCATTCCCATCTATTCCCATATGCCCTGGGACACAATATAGATGTATACTTCTCCCTGTCCCGATTCTCTCCAGAGACTGCTTACATTCTAGCACGCATTTAGATGCTGTGCTATGCGAGATTATTGCCTTAATTGCTGCTTCACTGTCAATATAAAAGTTAACACGGTTGCAGCTTAAGCTATTCTCTTCCAGGGTTTCTACTGCTTTGGTAACGGCTAATATTTCCGCTTGGAAAACTCTACAGTAATCCGGCAGCCTTTAGGATCTGCTTATTTCCGGATCAGCGCAGTATACCGCAAACCCTACTCCTTCCACTACTTTGGAACCATCGGTTAGCCTCTGCTGTTAAGCTATATATTACGCAGACAACTCATTGAGAGAGATTGCGCAACACAGCCCCTTTGAATGAATTTGGTATTTTAGTCGCCTCTTACGACAGGCATACCTATCACGAGTATATTCGAAGCCCCTAACCCGCTGGGGTCTCTAAATAGTCTCTCTGCCCTCTTTGCATCGTGAACACTGCTGCAGAAATGTTGTATATCCCCTTAAAAGACCACCTTTAGACGATGATGCTAATAAATTCACTGCTGAACGGCATCTCAAGCGTGGAATTATCAAAGTTCTTAATTGGTGGCTCAAAACCATTCTTATTTAAGGTTGCCTGGACTAGCTTTGAATCCTAAGCTATTGTTTCCACATTGCTTCAGCCTACAGCACAGTTTCCCCGGGAGCCGCCTGTGTTTTTGAGTTGACCATACCGATATACGCCTTCGGTGAGTAAAGTAAATCAATTTACCAAGTCAGCACAGAAGTTTGTAGAGATGCTGTTGTTACTGTCGTGCTAAGAAATGATCTGACGAAGAAGAATCGATCCACTGCAGACTATTGGAGAAGAACATGCCCACAAAAACTATCCGATGGCCGGACAAAGGCGGTTCTTAAGTAATAGCCACGGAACTTCTCCGGTAGGGCTACCGCCCTTTATAGGCTGTTGATTAATTAAACCGAAAAAATGGATAGACTCATACATACATACATACATACATATTTACAATGTAATTGTGTGCAATTGATATAGACAACTGCAACTAACGCGCACCCCCAATTATCAAACAATTCTTCATGCATGTACTACCGAACCTACGAATATGAATTCATTTGGCATAACATTTTTTTTATCACTGCTGTTTGATTATGCTTCTGCATTGGCTTGAATTGTATAATTCCAGGCTATTTTGTTGCGCTTCTCCAGCTACCTTTTTCTTGCCAAAGACATCTCGGTAACAACTGCGCTATCTCACCTCCTTAGGATGCTGCCTCCATTTCCACGGCATCACTACTTATTACTGTTTCTTATAAGCCATTCTTAGTAAATAATAAAACTACTTAAATTAATTTATATATACAAGGGTAGTTCTAAAAATACCCAATCTAACATAATATCGCATTTGCACAAGTGATGGATATTCGAGATACATTACAACTCTCTGTCCCATTTAATTAAATATAGCGGCTTCATCGTGAATCTTAAATAGAAAACAAGTAAGGAAGTCTACGTTCGGGTGAAACCGAACATTACATACCCAGCTGTACACTTGAAATGTTGTTGTTGTTTGTTTTGTATGCTTAATAGTGTTACAAGGCTGCGCAATAATACATATACATATGGTTCTATTCTGGCGGCCACCGTGGTGTGATGGTAGCGTGCTCCGCCTATCACACCGTATGCCCTGGGTTCAACTCCCGGGTAAAGCAACATCAAAATTTTGGAAATAAGATTTTTCAATTAGAACAAAATTTTTCTAAGCGGGGTCGCCCCTCGGCAGTGTCTGGCAAGCGCCCCGATTGTATTTCTGCCATGAAAAGCTCTCAGTGAAAACTCATCTGCCTTGCAGATGCCGTTCAGAGTCGGCATAAAACATGTAGGACCCGTCCGGCCAATTTGTAGGGAAAAATCAAGAGGAGCACGACGTAAATTGGAAGAGAAGCTCGGCCTTAGATCTCTTCGGAGGTTATCGCGCCTTACATTTATTTTATTGTTTTTTTTATGGTTCTATTCTGAACTAATTTTTCTTCGAGTTATGGCTCCCGAAACATAGAAAATTGCTTAGTCATAAAAGGGGCGGTGCCACGTCCATTTTTTTTTTTTTTTTAATTTGAAGTTTTTCCTATTTATTGTTATAAATCCCCTCGGGAAATGAAATACCATTGATATCAAGCTCTTTTTTGCAAAGATATAGCTTATTTGATTTGACCGCGACCCTTTCAAAAATCTTTTATATAAAAGTGGGCGTGGTCCTTAACCGATTTCGTTAATTTTTCTTCAAAGCATTCCTTATAGTAAAGGCAACCTCTCTGCCGAATTTTGTTACGATAGGTTTAACGATTTGTAAAATTGATTTTATCACAAGTGGGCGGTGCCACGCCCATTTAAAATTATTTATTTTTTTTCAAATTTTTATCAACAGTCTCAACCAGTCCACACGTCAAACTCCAACATTCTAGGTGTATTATTTACTAAATAGTCAGTTATTTTGTGTTTTGCAAAATGTTATATATATAAAAAGTGGGCGTGGTTATCATCCGATTTCGCTCATTTTCAATACCAATCTATTCTGGGCCCAGATAAGCTCGTGTACCAAATTTGGTGAAGATATCTCAATATTTACTCAATTCATCGTGTTAACGGACGGACGGACGGACGGACGGACGGACGGACGTGACTCAATCAAATTTTTTTTTCGATACTGATGATTTTGATATATTGAAATCTATATCTATCTCGATTCCTTTATACCTGTACAACCAAACGTTATCCAATCAAAGTTATAATACCCTGTTCACAAGTTCAGTTGGGTAAAATTAGATGAAGTAGTAAGCTTTCAAGCACGGCAATGCATGGAGTTCTTGTTTCGGGACCCGCTGATCCTTCATCATACCTGTTAGCCTTCGTTAAATACAAACGCCCTTAATCACTCAGCTACCACTAGTGCTATTCTATTCTATATCCTTTACTTATTTCTGTAAATCACACTTTACATCGTCTTTCAAAAATCAAATGTAGTTATTTTGCTTATACGCAGGTTATATCGTGTTACTCTATTTGTTCCATTTGTTATTTCCATTCATTAAGTTACTACCCTCCTTTTCGATACATCTTGCACGGTTATCCAATAGATTAGGCGCATAGTGATACATATTATCGGATGTTGTTACTCTTAGTTCGCCGGCTACTGATGTATTTGGGTTGGCAGACCTTAGTAGATTTTTATAAAGTTTATAGATGGCCCTGAGATTTATATCCTATTCAAAATTGCCACCATGTACACAAAACTACTTAATCCATAAAAAAATGCATTTTTTGTCCTCTTTGTCGACTGTCAGTTAAGCGCCAGGCTAAAGTGTAAACAAAAGTCAACTGTTTTGTTGGTTTTTAGGTACTCATAATTTTGGGTATTCCGCAGTAAATGTTCAGCAATTAATTTCTCTGCTTTATAGGAACTATTCTCGCCTCACTGTTTAGGTGATGTTCCGGGGACATAAGAAAATATCCCGCGGCAGCTCTAAGCGCGGTGTTTAGGTAGGCCTGAAGCTTTCCACTGTGGATTTCGTTTCGTAGCATACAAGCGACCGGCGAATTTATATGTAGCCATGAGAATTTCTTTATCTTTGCCCCAAATGCTGCCGATAAAATACTAGAGGATTTTGTTACGACACTGGACTTTAGGTACAATTGCGGCTGCATGCTCGCCAAATGATAGATCCTGATCAGCCGGGAATTGGTCGACGGCAGTGTCAGATTTCGAGGGGGTTAATACGTCGCTTAGAGATATAAAATATAAAGCTTAAGTTTCTGCTGAAAGACAATCAAATAAAAAGCTGTTAAAACTGGACATACCCACAGATAAATACATGAGGACCTGACATTGCACAAACAAATTTCAATGCATGATCCTCTGTAAACAAGAAGAAGAAATAGGGTTATAATCTAATCCGAGGTATTTTTTTAAACCACAATTTATGACCAATCAGTCGTCCCAACTATTGAAAATGGAACACAGGCAGGTATTTTCATTTTTATATTGCTCACGTAGCTCGATTCTTTGTAGAGTGAAGTATTCCTACACGGCACCTCAATGGTACATGTGTTCTAAAAAATATATGTGGTATAGACTCCATCCACCATACTCAACGTAGCCCAGCACCGTAAAGATAGCAAACACTTGATTTTGGAATGCCTACTCCTTAAGCTACTGTGGTGACCATCATATTACAAAAATAAGAATTTATTTATTTTTAAATGATGGAACTCTTGGATCTTTGGTCTTTCATATCAGAAAGAATATTTTCACGAATTTCCCAGCAATGGCCCATGCATTCATACAAGTCGTTGCGGTACATTTTGAAAGTTTTGTCCCTAGCTGTCGGTTAAAAATCCGCCCATATGTATGTATGTCTATGTCAAATCATCACGCACTTTTGGGGCGAACCTCGTACATATGATTACTTACATACATATTGATTTATGCTGATGCCCGTACCGCAGCAGTATTTACATACATTGTGCTTTACCTTTTTATTAGGTCCCTCTTTTGTGCCAGTCTATAAGCCAGATCCCCGTCGTAGCGGCGGTTTTGCACGTCCCGCAGCGCTGTAATCACAATCCGCCACATCTGCCAAGCGGCGAACGTGCAGAAAATTGCTAAGTAGTTAATTTCGTGGTTCCAACCTGCACCCTCCAGTTTGGCTACCCGCCTCCATTTTTTAACAATAAATATTTCTCTCGTTGGTCTTCTTGCTGTTTTTTTGTTATTTGCTGTCTACTGAACTTTAACTCGATATGACTTCAATTAATTGAACGCTGTGCAAAAGTAAATAATTCAATTGCACTTGTCACATACAATTTTCATGCAAGTCAAGAGGAAGACACGAGCAACGAGAACTACTTAACTTGAAAATTTGGCAAACTTCATAAAAGTTTAGATGCTTTATACCTAAAGTATGAACTTTCTAATCTGGGTGAACACACCTTCTTTTCAGATGTAAAAAGGATAATTAAAAATATAATCAAATGCTCGGTATTGTTGCAGCGATGAACAGATTATAGCTTTCGGGGTCCATTGATCCTACATCAGACAGTTTTCGAGTACTGGGATTCGATACCATGTTCCACTTGTTAACGTTAAATGATTTATCTAATCTAATTTTTGCAAATCTGTTATCAACATAAAAACAATTTTGTAATAAAAGTATGGAGACCACACTGTAATAATTTAAATTTCAAGATTTGCAAATGCACTTGTGTGCCATTAAAAAGAATGTCAAAGGTAACTGCAAAACTCATACCGAAAGATCATGAAAGAAAAGTATAGAATGGCAAAAAGATTGAGTCAGTGACTGAAACAAAAGCTTGTTTGTCGAGTGACTGAAGGTGTTGGCATCTACGAACTGCTTGAGGAGCTTTAGCTACTAGCCACCAGGAATAACGCTCGCAAATTTTAACAAAAAATTCCGCAACGGACGGAAGGTTTTAAGTCCGGAGCAAACTCATGTAGAAACGAAAACGGCGACCTTGTAACCGATTACAGAGAGTACTTAGATTATGGAGGGAACACTTCTTTGCTCTGCTAAATGGAGACATCGACTTACCGCACAGGATGATGAATCCGATCCCCCACAATCGATGACGATGGAACTAATGTCCCCCCCCCCCCCCCCCCCCCGATTAAGACGAAAATAGCAATAGCGAGATTAAAAAACAACAAGGCCGCGGGCGCTGATGGATGGCCTGCGAACTATAAAATTTCGAAGGCGAGAAGTTGGTCCTGCAAACTGCGCGAACTATCGCGGAATCACCCTTCTTTATATCGCATATGATGACCCACCGTAAATCTACTGATTGAACTTTATCAGTGCGGCTTCAGACTAGGTAAACCCGCGAAAAAAGAACTGACACACCGCCTTCGACAGCACTAAAAGGAGCTGGGTATATGCCGCTATGTCTGAATTTGGTTGGCTGTGCAAAATGACGTTGAGCAACATCATCAGATCAGTCAAAATTGCGAAGGAACTCTTCGAACCGTTCGAAGCTAATCGAGGTTTCAGACTGGAGAAAATAATACAAGCTGCAAAACTTAACCGCTCTGGAACAATATTCTATAAAAGGGTGCAATTACTCTCGTATGCTGACGACATTGATATCTATCATGAACACCCGCGCCGTAAGTTATAAAAATAAATTAATAATAAATGTAAGGCGCGATAACCCCTGAAGAGTTTTAGGTCGAGCTTCTCTTCCAATTTGCTTCGTGCACCTTTTAATTTTTCCTACAAATTGGCGGGACGGGATCTACATGTTTTATGCCGACTCCGAATGGCATCTGCAAGGCAGATTCGAATTTTCACTGAGAAACTTTTCATAGCAGAAATGCATTCGGAGCGCTTGTCAAAACACTGCCGAGGGGCGAACCCGCTTTGCTTTGCCTGTGGCGTAAACCCAGGATCATCGGTGTGGTAGGCGGAGCATGCTACCACCACACCACGGCGGCCGTAAGTTATACTTACTCCAAACTAGAAAAAGAAGCGGAAAAATGGGTTTGATGGTAAATGAGGACAAAACGAAGTAATTTCTGTTATTAAACAAAGAGTCAGTACATTTGCGCCTTGGCAACTACGTCACTGTTGACCGTTTATTAGGATAGGAGGAAATCCAACGAGTGAGACTAGGTTAAGAGCCAAGCATGTCGATTTTATAGACAAGTAAGGAGCGGCATAATTTATCGAATACTTTACCTACTAAAATTGTATATGACGTCGGTGTGGAGATTTTCTCTGAACCCATTCGAAATGTCCGTTGTGAACTCAAGTAAATTGGTTATGATTGATTTTCCGTTACAAAACCAATGCTGAGAATGGTGGATATATGTTATATATATGACCGATCCCTATGATTCTTTCACACAACAATATAGATATTTTGCATATGTACGATTTTGGTGAAATTTGAAGTTTCAATCTGATAAATTGAGGAAGATATGACAAAAATCCTCTTTTCTGAAAAATAGGTTGTATGGGAGATATATGTTAAAGTGGTCCGATCTGGCCTGTTCCGACAAATGTCTAATCGGACACCTAAATATACCCGCTCACGGAATTTTATCAAGATATCTCAAAAATTTAGGGACTAGTTTGCGTTCAAACAGACACACGGACAGTCCAACATACAGACAGACAGACAGACAGACATGGTTAAATCAACTCAGATCATTATCCTGATCAATTCGGTATACTCATTGGTGAGTCTATCTCTTCTCCAACATTTTAAAAGGTAGAGCCTAATTGTTATAAGATCGTGGGTTTGCTGTTGTTGTTGTTGTTGCGATAAGGCTTTGGGGAGTGTTATCGATGTGATGGTCCTTTGCCGGATACAGATCCGGTATGCTCCGGTAACACAGCACCATTAAGGTCATAGCCCGACCATCTCGGGAACGATTTATATGGCCAAATTAAACCTTCAGGCTATCCCTCCCTCCCCACCCCCAAGTTCCATGAGGAGCTTGGGGTCGGCAGAGCCTCGGCTGTTAATGAAACAGGATTCGCCACGGATAGATGAGGTTGTCAATTGGGGTTGGAGAAGCTATATATTGCGCTGGCAACCTTGAATCTGATGTTTTAGTCGCCTCTTACGACAGGCATACCTACCGCGGGTATATTCTGACCCCCTAACCCGCTGGGGGTCATAGTTGGGCACAGTGTACTTTCTAATGCCACTAAATTAATTTGCAACTAAGTTTTAAATTTAGTAGTGGACCTATATGTTTTATACCAACTCGGCAACTGCATCTGCCAAGCATAGTTGTGCACCTACAAAAATGTACTGGAAGTGGTATTGAAAATTTAGTGCACTGCGCCCACTTTACACTATCGTGTAAAGGGAACTTAGTCGAACAATTACTATGTCGAAGACAGACCACACAAAGTAGCTCCCTATGACGTCATAGGCAATCTTCATCCCAGTACACGTTTTTCACATATTACAAACAAGTACTATTACTCATACTCTTAAGCTCTACGCACTATTCCCTAAACATTTCGGCAACTGTTTAGAACCTTGAAGAGTAATGTCAAAATATTTTTTTTTCTTTTCTTAAACATACTTATGGCCGTTCGCACCATCTTCATTTGGTTATTTATTTATAAGTTATGGCAATTCTCGTTTACTCCATGATAACTGAAACATCGCACAGTGGTCGGTTCCATAGGCCAAAAATAAAAATCAAAGTGAAAAGTTTGTCCCTCAAATTCCTGTGCAGAAAGCTTTCAGTAATTCAACAATCGCATTCGCGCCATCTATCGGTTGATAGCCTAAAATAAATTATACCATCTACGCCTGTGCTGCCACCTGGTTCCAACTCATCTATTTTTTGGAGTATTTTTTTGGAACACTATGTCTCAAAATTCTGGAAAGCGTCGTGGCGAGACCTTGGGCAATGAAGCTGAAACAATTAAAAAGGCTCCTCGTCTAAGCGATACATCTCCTAACCTCATCCGTACAATCGACCAACGACTCATAAAGTACAATGACTCGTTGTCCAATAAAATAATGGAAGCAGAAAAGCGTATGATGGAGTTTACATGCAGAAAACTGGAAGATAAATTTGAAGGCCTGAAGAAGGAGTTAAACGAGTTAAGTGGTAGAATTAATCGCATGGAGGGTATGTTTGAGAGGATTGGGCACCTCGAAAATGAAATAGCCACACTAAAACAGAGAGTATGTAAGCAGGAAAACTTTATATCCAAGCAAGAACTCCAAATTGCTGCATGCGACGTCCGAGTTCATGGGATTCCCTTCGAGGAAGGGGAAAACTTACAAAAGATTTTCCACCACCTCTGCTTCACGCTAAACTTACAGCCACCCCCCCTAAAAAGTGTTTTTCGGCCGAAACGCAAACTACCCCACGGTACGGTTGATCCCGCCGTTATCATTAAATTTTACACACCCGCGGACCGAAATACGCTGTTGAAAACGATTGCGAGCTTCAGGCGCCACAACAACACCAAAGGGCTGCGACTCGTGCATGTGGGAATAAATTCCAATGAGCCTATCTTTGTTAATGCATCGCTGACCAAAAACAACTATGAGATCTTCAAGGCTGCGATCCATCTAAAGAAGAGGAAAAAGGTTTCATCGGTGTTCACAATGCGGGGTGTGGTGCATATAAAGCGAAAATTCGGCGACCGACCCGAAGCAGTCCCCAGCCTGAGTTTTCTCGAGAGTCTCGACCTGGAAAACAATACTTCCTTTCGTGAAGACGTCACGCCGGTTGCGAACAACGCCCTGGAGGGCCACCAAAGGCTTAACTAACAGCCCCCTGCTAATAAATATTTCTCTTTGCTCTCTTCTAATCTATTCCTTCTCTGTCTTTTTCTCCACCTACAACATCACAAAATCATTAATTATGTTGTTAGCCAAATTCAGTGTAAATCATTCACTTAATTATTTTTATAATGTTGGTCTCCGATAATGAGTCCCCGAGTTCCAAAGACTGTCTATCTACTTTGTTGCGCATAGTCAGCAAAAAAGCCAACGGGCTGAAAGTTATTCACATCAATGCGCAAAGCCTTTATAAAAAGCTTGACGAGTTGAGGTTTCTGTCAGAAGGCTCCGATATTGATGTCATATGTGTTTCAGAAACATGGTTTTCTTCGTTTCATAGAAATGATATGGTGAAGATAAATGGCTACCAACTTTTCAGAGTTGATAGAAGTGGTCATGGTGGTGGTGTTGCGATATATGTAAAAAGTAGTGTGTCCTGTAAATTGTGTTGTTGTTCTAGTCCAGGTGATCCTGTGGAATATGTGTTTGTTCATATGTTTTCTGATAATAATAGTAGGCTTCTTATCGGCTGTGCATATAGACCGAATCAACTAGTAGACTTTTCCGCGTTTATTGAATTTCTTCAATCGTTACTATTAGACTATGACAATATTATCATCGCTGGAGATTTTAATAGTAACCTACTGGTGGATGCCACTTTAAAACAAAGCATGGAATATCTGGGACTTTTTCCCACAAACTGTGCTATACCAACGCATTTCACAAATACTAACTCTTCTCTATTAGATTTATTTTTTGTCAATGATCTTCATAAAATGATTCACTACACGCAGCTATCCGCCTCCTGCTTCTCAAAACACGACCTGATATTCCTAAACTACAACTTCCAAATATCATGTAGGCCGAGTTCGTTCGCGTATCGCGATTACAGAAGTATAGATTATTATTCCCTTGCTGAGTCCGTTGAGTCGGTTGAATGGAGCTTGATTCGTACGTTAACATCGGTTGATGACCAGACAAAGTTTCTGCAGGATAATATAAATAAGTTATTCGATGATCACGTTCCACTAAAAATAAAAACACCTAAATACAAGAATAGCCCTTGGTTCAATGCTACATTAAAACACCTTATCCACCTTCGTAACCAAGCCTACTCACGGTGGAAAAGGTACAAAACAGTCGAAGCGCATAGCTGCTTTAAAACAGCTCGGCTTATTGCAAACAAAGCCATAAGGCTGGCCAAGGCAAATTATTTTAAGTATAAGTTTAGTTCTGCTTTGAATACAAAGGAAAAGTGGAACAAAATCAAACAAATAGGAATTGGTAAGCCCAAAAGTGACCTGTCTCATCCCCCTGATGTCGACATCAACGAATTAAATAATACTTTTGTAAGACTACCAAACTCAGCCGACAATGTGTGTATTGATAACTACTCCGTGCGTGTTAATGTTGACACTAGCCCTTTCGAGTTTGTTTGTGTCGATAATTGTGATGTTCTCCAAGCCATACTTTCTGTGAAGTCTAACGCAATGGGGCTTGATGGTATATGTTCAAAGTTTTTAAAAGTCATTCTTCCCAAAATCCTTCCCCACATTACTTACTTGGTCAACTCAATTTTGACGACCGGTGTCTTCCCAATATACTGGAAAGCTGCAAAAGTTATTCCAATCCGTAAACAAAATAATGAGTATCGACCAATAGCCATACTCCCTTTCCTCTCTAAGGTCGTTGAACGTATTCTACATGGGCAAATCGTATCATATGTACATGAATACAAGCTCCTGTCAGATAGTCAGTCCGGTTTCAGGTCAAAGCGGAGCTGTACAACGGCACTATTATCTGTGACAGAAGAAATTCGTTTCCAATGATAATTGTTGTTATTTTTTAAAAATTATTGTTCTGGCCTTGAGCTCGAATCGAACCTTGAATCATTTATCAATAGGCCGATAAAAACAAAAACAATTGTTGTGTTTTGTTTTTTTTTTTTTTTTTGTTATTTAAAATTTCACCAGTGCTTTTATTAGTGTTTATTTGCACAAATATTTCAATTTCAGCTAAAGTTTTAGTTGGGTTCCTCACCGATCCTCACGTTGGGACTTATATCTTATTATTAGTCAAAGTTTTAAGATTCTAAGGTGTTAATATCAGTTGCCACTTTCTGCCACTAACTATGTTTTGCGAGAGTTTTCTGATAGCGTCACACTGATAAATTATTGTCGTATGTTATATGGGCTCACATGTAACATACGACATTATTCTATCCAGTCGACGATATGCAAATGTAAACTTTTGTTTGTGTTTGCTGTTTTATTATTGTTATGTATGCAAGACCTTTTAATAACTTTAATTTCTTTATTTAATCCTATTAAACATTGTATTTGCAATAGACACATCTTACCACTTTTCCCCCACATCTACGTACTTTTTGTATGCATGCGGTGAAAGTGGGTGGTTATGGGTGGTATGAAGGTATCACCCGCACCAATTTTATGAAGAAATAATTCTCACATATTTGTAAAGCCGTGACCAAAGTTTCACGTTGATATCTCTACTGGAAGTATTTTTGGCCTCCAACTCCATATAAGACCGACCAGTGTGCATCGTATCGGTTAAATGTTAGGCAAAAGTGTAAGCAAAAGCCAGCTGTCGTGTATTTACAATAGATTTTTTCGATTTGTTTTAGGAAATATTCATAATTATAGATATAAATGGGAGTAAATCGCTATTACCTATCCCTATTCTATCTATTACCTGTCCTCTCTGGATTATTAGGATAGGAAGAAGATATGAAGCCCCTAATGTTTTTTTTTCAGAGGAGGAAGCATCGAAAGCATTGAAGTCAGTGTAGGACTCGTTCTGCACTAAATCTCCTACCGTCGCAAGTACCGATCTTCCGGCATTACCGTCAAGAAGAGATCTTATCTAAAATCCGTGCGTTCTTCTTTTAAATTATTATCACCTGAGATCTGTATTAGATAGATGGAGAGGATTATCTCCAATCCATCTCATGTTCTTTTTTTCGTTGCCGCTGGTCTCACGTGCCTCAGCTGATCCTGATTAAACGATTAATCAGCACTGCTTCTTAGGCTTATAGATCGATAGGACACATTCCTGCGATTACCAGGGCTGCTTTATTTTATAAAGTTTCGAAGGGGCCTTTTCATAAGCGTACTCTAGGTGGGTTCTGTCTATCACAATGCCCAAATACTTTACTATTATCGACGTGTCGAGGTCATGGTTGCAAATTTTAGTAGTGATCCTGTCTACCAGGTATGTAGGGCGATAATACTTGTCCTTTTGGTCGCTCTTTTTTTGAAAAGCACTTTTACTAGGATTACCTATAAATGAACTATTTATGTACGAACGTGATGGAAGAATATATTTTTTTGTTATAACTACAATAGAGCAGTACGAGCTTCTAGCATACATCTACACAGTTCGACGACCAATATTCCATCGGCCATGCTGGCAGTGTTATGTTATGCGAACAAATGAAAATACACCGGCCTCGAAAGTGTTTCTTTTGGCATCTATCGGGAAAGATCTGGAGGACACTTATTTGCGAGAAGGTCTCAATTATTTTGGACAAGAAAAAACCTGTGTTTTGTAGAACAGGATCAAACTTTCCTGGAGAAATTAAAGTAAATTAATAAGAAGAAGCCGTTTACATGAAATCATAAATGCAGATGCCACTCTCTTAGTTTAAAAAAAATTTGCACTGTTTTCTTCATAATGGTATGTGTCGGAATTTGGCATGAAAAAAGTTGACAGCTCAATCATATTTAAATTGCATTACTTTCTAGTTCTAGACCTGAGGCTACGTTAGGTACAATTTGCTTCGATCACATACATGTGTATGTATGTATGTAGAATATGAGTGTTTGCTTAACTCCTGGCAATTATGTCGTGGTCCATAGATTGCGAACGACTAACACAGCACACCAGACAATCCGCAAATATGGGCTCATGTCAACGATTTATGGCAGACGATGTATACAACGTACACAAACATGCTATTGTATAACTTTTGTCCTCAGGCTCTATTGCTTGCCAAGTACATTTACATAAGTATAAGTTTGAATATTCGTTTGCCTATTTCAATCCAAATGCAGCAACGTCAATTGGCCTATGTGAATTTGCCTAGCTTTAGCGGTAATATGGCGCATAAACCGAAAGGCGCGCCAATAGATAGCCATCGCATAGTTGAAAAAACAGCTCATTCTTATGTTCAACTAGAACGTCGTAGTTTTGTGCTTGACTAGACATCACATGTGATATCGGGACTAATAATACACATTTGAAAAAAAGCCTTCCGATCTCAAAAATTGTGTTAAATTAGATAAATATTTTACGATACGATATGTTTAGGATATCTGCACCCGCTGGTCATGCGTTGGAAGTTATGAAAAGCTTGACAAGGGGAGGATCGGTACACAAACTGTCGGAACAAGTGTCTTAGGCCGGGTTTTTCAGCGCGAGTTTAAACTCCAGTTAAAATTGACCAGAATTTAACCTTGCCACTTCGGCCGCTTAAGCTGAGATGAGCAGCAAAATTTTATGTTATCAAACAAAGTGACAAGGCTAAACTCTAGTCCGCTTTAAATAGGGTTTGAACTCGCACTGAAAAACGAGGCATTAGGCGCAGATTCTAAGCATCAAAAAATGCAGGGTTAAAGTCCTGCCAAGCTTAACTAAAAGGCTAAAATCGCACTGATAATTTGGGTCTTAAAGGCTCCTTAATTGTGTTTCATTATGAAATCGGGGCGAAATATTTAGTCCCGAACTAATCCCTAAATTCGACTACCTTATGATTCGTATTTGTTTGTCCGTATCTGCATATATTTATATTTAACTGCCACTGCGCTGCGGTCAATTGTTGCGGTGACATTTTTATTAAATTATTGAAGAAAATTGTTGACTTGTGCTCTTAATTGTTATTAACTGGACAATTCTTGTTCGTTGGCTAGTTTGTTGTTCATTCATTTATTTATTCGTCTTGTTGTTGCTGTCATGTCGATACATTTCTTGGTTGTTTTTTTGAACTAAAATAGCTGGTTTTTGTTGTTGTTCTGTGGTGTGGTGTCATCGATTGACACTTCCCTTCATTGATTGTGACAAATGTTAGGCTCTTAATATGGTCAAATGTGTTAATTGGTGGTGCAATGTGTGAGGAATAATAATTTGATTAGATACAAGAACTGCTAATAATGCTATCCAGCTTTTTTACGGAAATTTGTATGATATCGGAGTACCTCCACTCCCCTTTGTTTTTCCCTCGTTGTTGCTGTTTTTGTTGTAGCGATAAAGATACTCCCCGAAGGTTTTGAGGAGTGTTTTCAATGTTCTTTGCCGGGTATAGATCCGGAAGTTCCGGTAAGAAGCACCATTAACGTATACGCCCGACCATCTCGGGAACGATCTTATTTTACCACATTGAATCTTGTAAGCCATCCCGCCCCATCCCCTATTTCTACATATAAGAGATTTGGGGTCGCCAAAGTTCCTCCTGCTTAGGAACAAGATTTGCCACGGGTAGGTGAGGTTGAAAATTGGGATGGAGAAGCTATAAATTGTGCTGGCAACCCCTTGAAAAGATTGCCATACACAACTGTTACAGGTATATTCTAAACCCATTAACGCGGCTGGCTGCTCTTCAGTTGTCGAACAAATTGTTTCACTTTTTCCCCCATCCAATCCTGAAACGTATTGATATATGCAAATGAAAGCTACCATATGCCAACTTTCTGCGTCAGCATACTTTCGATATACATACAAACACATTTACATGGAAAAAGCTTATGTTTCATTGTCTTAGCCTGACAAACTGATTTTCTTGGGCCTAATTTGCGAAGTGTTAGTTCTACCGAACATGCTTCCTAAACTCAGAGAGATGCGATCGCATCGTCAACGTCAATGTTACTTTTATTCAGCATTGAGACGGGTTACAGTCGTTGCGGCAATCAGGTAAGGTTCTGTTATGAACCAGAATCTATATTATCAAATAACGTTAACCTCTTCGCAAGCACCAGCTGGTTTTTGGGACCACCTTGCTTACTGGTAGCGGGAGTCTTCTTATGCCAACGAAGGACATAAACACATTATATGCTTAAACGTTTCATTCTGCAGCAATCACTTTCTATATCTGCAATCACTGGCCAGATCTAAATTATGCGCGTTTAATGCGAAAAGGCAATGACTTGTAAGAACGCCCATCATGAGCCTTCAGTCCCTTCTTTTTAATGATAAGACTTAAACATAATCTTCCAGCCTTTCGCTGGGTTTCACGTCTCTCCTCCTGAGTTGATCATGTGCAACTCTGGCCTCCTTTTTATCTCACTCAATCTATTGGGATAGCTACCGAATTTTCAATGGTTGCACTCTCCAGAGAACCCAATATATGTATATTTAAATTCCTCCCTGCCCTTGTTCTTTTCAGGGCTTTTCTGCACTCTAAGACACTTATAGACTGCCACTGTGATGCTTTGATTACGTCTAACATATCAGCCTGAAGGCCATTGAAGTATCTGGCTCATTGTACAATGTGGTCATTACTGGCTGAGCACATTATACCGCAGACCACACCCTTTTCATTAGTTTGAATCCATCTTACGCCATTTCTGATGGCCTTGCTATACCCTTCCACCATCTTAGAGCCATAAGATCCCAATCAGAGCGCAGGGATGATGTCAGGTAGTCTGTCTGACCAACGTAAAACAAAGCCGAAACAATAAGCTAATATAATAGCTATATGTGTTAACGGCCACTAGATCTACAGGCGGTGTGTTCATAATTTTGTACAGTTTGTTATGGATATCGCATTTTCGATGGAAGTAAGGAAGGCGGTCGGCATGATGTGGTGGTGCACATTGGCTAGTCATTGTCGGCTGGGGCGGGTCCTTGCCAACCTTACTGTTCCTGCGCCATAAACAGAAAAAAAGTCATATCATGCCTATCAAACTAGCAGCTGTCAAGTTCAAAAAATAACCGACAGAAGCGCAGAGACCGACTCAAAACGCTTATAATTCAAAATAAAACAACATCCGGCCGAACCGGACGTAGGCTTGCTTATCATCGAAAGTGAATTTGGTTTTGATTGTTAATTAGGATTATAGAAGAAAACTGAGTCTGTTTAGATGTTGATTTTGTAAGATAATATTCCTTGCAAACGTTCTGACATAAAACCTAGATACATAAATTCAAAGAATTAGGTACTCAGACGTTGCATACATCAATTTCACATTTCAGGTTGATAGAGCGAGAGCTAAGGTCATCTCGATACAACTGTGATCATGATAGTTTGAAACCTTGTTTTTAAAATAATAGTCTGAAGACAGTTGACTTGAAGTCGAAACACCGGATCCTGTCGCTTCGATCGCAGCCCGACTGGTCTACATTGGTCAACTTCAAAATCAACTCAATTCTTCCTTTGGTTCCCTTTTCCTTTGAACTTGGTGTAAAAGCGTTTAAAGGTTACTGCCAATGTGATTTGGGAAGTTAGTTGCTAACTGGTTGGAGCAAAAAAAAAACTTTCTAGAACATTGATCAAAGTTGCATCAATTGGCCGACTACTCATAATTTCCTCACCTACTATACAAATTTACTTATCACTATTACATTGTATGTCTGTGTTGCTATTGTTCTGCACCGCACTGTAGGTGCTTGCGACCTTTGCACTTATCTAGGCCCTGGCCGAAATACCTACTCCGAAAAAAAAAATATTGGTTGCTAGGTTAGAGGAAGGCCCTAGATGTAACCAGTAAGAAAGGGAGGGGTACCTAAAAAAAATTTTGGTATTTTATTTTAGTTTGTTTTGCGGTAGTTTATTTTATTTTATTCTGTTTTATTTGAGTTTTATTTCTTTTCTTTATTTTATTTATGTTAGGTTATTTCCTTTAGTCTATTTTATTTCAATTACTTTGTTTTAGGTCAGGTAACTTTATCCTGATTTAATATTCATTTTTGTTTGATTTTACCATTACTTTCATTTTAACGTATTTTCCCCCTCCTTTTCCCCTTTTCCCAGCTATAAACATTTCCTTGTCAATAATTTATATTTTCATCCAAAAAAGCTTTTATGTTAACTTAGCAAAATTTCGCAACGGTAAGAACCTGTATGCACCTATAAATTCATTCTTCTCTAGAGTACCAATTCATCCGTGATTTAGACTAATAGCTATGTATGCTTATCTAGGTAGTAGGCCGTGCGTCAATCGCGTAGACCTACTTATGCGGTTTTCGAGATAACTTAATAACCAAGTTAACGTTTATAACGCACATAATGTATAGTTTGAAAATAATTTTTTTTTTTTGCAATTTTCTTTTAGTGTATTCCTAGTAAATATATATTCAGTTAAAACTTAAACTTTTAAATTTGTGGTAAATCATACTCCTTGAAGAAATTGGTTTACATATTCAGGTAAAACGTAAACTTTAAAAAAAAAAAATGTAAGGCGCGATAACCTCCGAAGAGATCTAAGGCCGAGCTTCTCTTCCAATTTGCGTCGTGCTCCTCTTGATTTTCCCTACAAATTGGCCGGACGGGACCTACATGATTTTATGCCGACTCCGAACGGCATCTGCAAGGCAGATGAGTTTTCACTGAGAGCTTTTCATGGCAGAAATACACCCGGAGCGCTTGCCAAACACTGCCGAGGGGCGACCCCGCTTAGAAAAATTTTCTTCTAATTGAAAAACCTTATTTCTAAAATTTTTGATGTTGCTTTGCCCGGAGTTTTAACCCAGGGCATCCGGTGTGGTAGGCGGAGCACGCTACCATCACACCACGGTGGCCGCCGAAAACTTTTAAATGTATAGTAAATCATACTCATTAACGAAATCGTTTTACATATTCAGGTAAAACGTAAACTTTTAAATTTATAGTAAATCATACTCATTAACGAAATCGTTTTGCATTTAACAGTCAGTGCTGGTATTGTTTTGTTTTTTTTTCTTGCTTCTAAATTAATTAAACTTCTTTAACTTAACTTTACGTTACGTCTACATTTTTAACTTTGCAACAAGTGGATGCTGCTTGCTCTCTTTAACTTAGGTATATGCATGTATGTATGTATTACGTGTTAAGATTCTATACTAGGGTTGTAGCCTTAAATTTTAATATGTTTGTATATTAATACTATACGTTGTTGCAGAGTCAAAAAATGAAAGAACAAGGTTGAGAGTACAAATACGTATATTTAGTCAGTATCGGAACGAACTCACCGCTTTAACCGCAGATATTCGTTCGTAATCGGGATGGCCGCAGACCTATGTTCGCGGCCTTGCGGTTGTTGTTGTAGCTGGTATTGTTACGCTGGGATTGTTGTAGCCGGTATGGTCGTAGCTGATATGGTTGCGGCTAGTATTGTTGTCGGTGGTACCGCCTGTTGTTGCTGTTAACATTAGTGGCCGCAGGCCTATGTTCAGCGGCCCTGCTACGTGCGTTGCAGCTGGTGGTGGTGGTACGTCTGGTGGTTGTCGCGCTCGTGGTTGGCGCTATTGAAGGGGTTGGGGGAGGTACTACCGAGGGTGATGCTCGTGGTAATAATGGTCGCGGTTGATGGTGGTTGGCGCGCTGAAATGGTTGTGGTTGTCCTGACGATGGTGATGCTCGTGGTAATAATGGGCGCCGTTGGTGGTGTTTGGCGCGCTGAAATGGTTGTGGTTGTCCTGACGATGGTGATGCTCGTGGTAATAATGGGCGCCGTTGGTGGTGGTTGGCGCGTTGAAATGGTTGTGGTTGCTGGTGGTTGTGGCAAGTATGCGCGTTATCAAAAATGATTGCGTCGCGTTGATTTTGATAGTGAACGGGAGGGTTGGTTCTACGCCCCAGATCCCAATTGACACCTACTGTTTCCTGGCGATGTATAGATTTAGGGCGTCTGGGTTTCAGGCATGGCGCGACAGGGACGAAACTTGATAGGTCTAATGCCTCAATATAATGTACGAATTCTTATCAAAATCGGTTCTCAGGTCCAGGTTGCCGATTAAAATTATTTAAGTGCTCCTCGAAAATATCTTCTGCGTACGGTTACCCTTGCCCAGCTTTTGCAAAATGCTTTTACCATCTTGTAGCCAAATAAGTGAACCACGCAAGAATTGGAAAACAGTAGTGCCTGCGTTGTTTTATTAGCCGTAGCAAAATGTGTGAATCAATATGAAATAGAAAAAGAAATGTAGTGCCTGCGCTGTTTCGTCAGCTTCTAGCAAGAATAGTGAGTCACATATGAAATTGAAAAATTGTAGTGCGTGCGATGCCTTGTCCGCTTGTAACAAAATGTGTGAATCAATATGGAATTGAAAAATTGTAGTTGCACATCACTTGTTTGTGCTGATCACCATAACCATGGAAGCGCACCATCCATGTCTTGGTCAAATCCACCACTTATTCGTGAAATTATTTTAGCATTCTCAGTATAATCTTTCTATGTGTTAGATTGCTGTTTCCAATGCCACTTACACGCAATAAAAATTTAGCTTGACCACTTACTTGCACCTTACTTAAATTTATTAAATTTATTTTGTTGACTCAGCCTTGGTAGTACCGGGAAGAAAAAACCCCAACCTCTCGAGTCGAATCCAGCAGAAAAAGAAAAAACCCAAGCCCGCTTCCGTATATGATTCCGCTATCTATCCCACCGATCAATCGATACTTCGATGTTTTTATCGGTTCGTTCAACCCACGGTTGGCTCATGTCCCTGTCACACATACCATGTTCCGATTTTAAAGTCGTCGTGTTGATGATAGGCGTATGGGATTTAGGGGAAACAACTTTTGTGTCGTGAGAGAATAGTGACTACCAAGGTGTTGATTATGTTTTACTTTTGCCATCTCTTTGTGGCAATCTTTGTACCAGTGAAAATACAAAAAAAACATAGAACCAGCTGATGAGATGAATTACCCAGCAAAGTGTTGAACCACCCCAGGCAACCATGAGTGAGGGTGAATCCTAGCCCTTTTCCTATCCTCCGCCAACTGGTACGTTCCAATGGTGACTCTCCCAAGTGGACCATAACAAGTTTTTGTGTGGGAGCGATTTTAAATGTCCCATAATTCTAATCATTGTTAGTCTGCATACTCACACTAATTAATTAGTATATGCTTTTTTATGTGGTTGTACATCAAACAAGCACTCCCCATAAATGGCTGTGTATACCTTACTTACTTACTTAATTGGCGCTTAACCGTCTAAACGGTTATGGCCGTCCAACAAGGCGCGCCAGTCGCTCCTTCGCTCCGCCAACCGGCGCCAATTGGTCACACCAAGGGAGTTTAAATCGTTTTCCACCTGGTCCTTCCAACGGAGTGGGGGCCGCCCTCTACCTCTGCTTCCATAGGCGGGTTCCGATAGAAACACTTTCTTGGCCGGAGCATCATCTTTCATTCGCATAACATGGCCTAGCCAGCGCAGCCGCTGCGTTTTAATTCGCTGGACTATGTTGATGTCTGCGTATAGCTCGTACAGCTCATCATTAAATCTTCTTCGGTACTCGCCATCGCCACCGCGTAGAGGTCCATAAATCTTTCGAAGAACTTTTCTCTCGAACACTCCCAAAGCCGCTTCATCTGCTGTTGTCATGGTCCATGCTTCTGCCCCATATAGCATGACGGGTACGATAAGTGACTTGTAGAGTATGATTTTCGTTCGCCGAGAGAGGACTTTACTTTTCAATTGCCTACCTAGTCCAAAGTAGCATTTATTGGCAAGATTGATTCTTCGCTGGATTTCAGCTCTGATGTTGTTGCTAATGTTGATGCTGGTTCCCAAATAAACGAAGTCTTTTACTATTTCGAAATTATGGCTGCCAACAGTAGCGTGGTTGCCAAGGCGCATATGCGCTGACTCTTTGCTCGATGACAGCAGGTACTTCGTTTTGTCCTCATTCACCATCAAACCCATCTTTACCGCTTCTTTTTCCAGCTTGGAGTAAGCAGAACTAACAGCGCGGGTGTTTAGGCCGATGATATCAATGTCATCAGCATATGCCAGTAATTGCACGCTTTTATAGTATATTGTTCCAGTGCGGTTAAGTTCTGCAGCTAGTATAATTTTCTCCAGCATCAAATTAAAGAAATCGCACGATAGGGGGTCACCCTGTCTGAAACCTCGTTTAGTTTCGAACGGCTCGGAGAGGTCCTTCCCAATTCTGACTGAGCTTATGGTGTTGCTCAACGTCATTTTGCACAGCCGTATAAGTTTTGCGGGGAAACCAAATTCAGACATAGCGGCATATAGGCAGCTCCTTTTCGTGCTGTCGAAGGCGGCTTTAAAGTCGACGAAGAGGTGATTTGTGTCGATTCTCTTTTCACGGGTTTTTTCCAAGATTTGGCGCATTGTGAAAATCTGGTCGATGGTAGATTTACCAGGTCTGAAGCCGCACTGATAAGGTCCAATCAGCCGGTTCACGGTGGGCTTCAATCTTTCGCACAATACACTTGAAAGGACCTTATATGCGATATTAAGAAGGCTGATTCCACGATAGTTGGTGCATTTTGCAGTATCCCCCTTCTTGTGGACTGGGCAAAGAACACTTAGATTCCAACCGTCGGGCATGCTTTCGTCCGCCCATATTTTGCTAAGAAGCTGCTGCATGCGCCTTACCAACTCCTCGCCGCCGAACTTGAATAGCTCCGCAGGCAATCCATCAGCGCCCACGGCCTTGTTGTTTTTCAATCTGGTTATTGCTATTCTAACTTCGTCATAATCGGGCGGGGGGACATATATTCCATCATCATCGATTGCGGGATCGGGTTCTTCATCTCTGCGCGGTGAATTGCTGCCTCCATTTAGGAGAGCAGAGAAGTGTTCCCTCCATAATCTAAGCACTCTCTGGACATCAGTTACAAGGTCGCCGTTTTCATTCCTACAGGAGTTTGCCCCGGTCTTAAAACCTTCCGTCTGTCGCCGTATTTTTTGGTAGAATTTTCGGGCGTTATTCCTGGTGGCTAGCAGCTCAAGCTCCTCGCACTCACGCCTTTCTGCTTCTGCTTTTTTCTTCCTGAAAAGGCGTCTCGCTTCCCTTTTCAACTCACGATAGCGTTCACACACTCCTCTTGTCGCGCTCGCTTTTAACGTAGCCCTGTAGGCAGCGTCTTTTCTTTCGGTTGCAACGCGGCATTCTTCATCATACCAGTTGTTTTTTCGTGGCCGCCGGTAACCAATTTTTTCCTCGGCGGCAGTATGAAGTGCTTTGGAGATATGCTCCCACTGCTCCTGTATTCCTTCAGGATGAGTTGTGCCCTCAGAGAGCAGGTGTGAGAGTCGAGTTGCGAAATCATTGGCAGTCTGTTGTGATTGAAGCTTTTCGACGTCTAGCTTTCCTTGTGTTTTTTGTTCCTTGTTTTTAGCCGCGCTGAGGCGGGTGCGTATATTGGCTGCAACGAGATAATGGTCCGAATCGATGTTAGGTCCTCGGATCGTTCGCACATCTAAAACACTGGAGGCATGCCGTCCGTC
The DNA here is from genome assembly GCF_040869045.1 of Eurosta solidaginis. NCBI lineage: Eukaryota > Metazoa > Arthropoda > Insecta > Diptera > Tephritidae > Eurosta > Eurosta solidaginis. The sequence continues at coordinate 176,010,571 of NC_090321.1, read as the reverse complement.
TATCACAACGTGATCGATCTGATTGCGAGTATTTCGATCAGGAGACAGCCATGTAGCTTGATGTATCTTTTTATGCATGAACCTCGTGCTTGATATGACCATGTTTCGAGCACCGGCAAAGTCAAAGCTGTGTATACCTACTCCTAGATATTTTGTACTATGCAACTCCGACTGGGCTATCCCTCCTATGTTATGTTTAGTCCAATTCGAGACCTTATACCTCCTAGCAAACGGGACCAGATCCGTCTTCTTAGCATTGGGCGGTTCGCTATGGCATATCTTAAACTTTTCAGTCGAATAATGTTTTGCGTTTTATACCACGCCCTCAATGAGTATTAGGTGGGCTATTTATGGGACTGGTTGCGTACCCATATGGACTTGAAAAGAGGCGATTAATAGGCTTTTATTGCCTGTGTAAGGCTTACAAGAAAATGTCATCTAGAAATTTGAGTTGAGAACGTAAAGAACTTACTGGTTTATATACATAATGTTCAGGGTGATTGGAGCGTTGGCGAGCACTCTCCGATGGGAATCCATGCGGTGCAGCTCAGTATTCTGTAGAACCTCAGCTGTGTTTGTTGCATATAGGATGACGAGGTGGAGTTATTAAGACATGTGTCATCATGCTTAAGATGCGCAGCTTTTGCAAGAACATGGTTTAAATATCTCAGTAGGGATGTTTTCGAATGCCCGGAGAAAATTTCGTGGATCGATGCTTACCTTAATCAGAATTATATCGTTGTTATGCATAAATTCACTTACTGATCAGAAAGAAGTGTCACAGTAAATTATTACAACGGACCGTTAGTGTTCAAGTGAGTTGTTTCCACCTAATTGAAGCAACGGCCTCCTCACCCTGTCTCTAAATATGAACGCATCTTCAATAACGATGCATCTGAACTCTTTAGCATTCTTGAAAAGCAAGAAAAGGTACAGCGATCTGCCTTCAGCGCAGCCTTCTTCCCGACAACACCAACTCTTATACAAAGCATAATGATGTAACAGCTTACCAAGAAGCTTAAAGAGAACACTTAAAGCGGGACTATACAAATGGTGAATTAAGAAAAATATATGTCCAAAAAAAATAACGAGTATTAAGCTCCGGAGTCATACAAAATCGGGTACGCATAACTTCCTCTTGAACATTGAACAATATAGATTTAGTCAATCAGAACAAAAAATAATGATCGACGCAACAATCGTTACTGGTTGCAAAGCAGACTACTCAAAGTGCGTTTCAAACGAATCGAGTTTCCAACGGGGCTAATCCGACCTAAGCATCCACAATGTCGTATAACAATAAATTCAATTTTAATTTCAACGACATATAAAACATAAATTTTAACACCGTCTTCGCCATCGCCTCCTGTGTACAGTGTACACATTTTCAATTTGGCATAATTCACGTAACAAAGTGAACAATCAAAATCAGTGAGATGGCAGGACAACATAAAGATGTAGAAGCAGTTGAGCAACAGAGTTCTGCTACACTGAAAGAAAAATACTGGTAAAATCAACCGAAATACGGGTCAATTCAACCGAAATTTCTGTCAATTTTTATCCATCGCAACAAGATGTTGAATCAACTGGGTCAATTCAACCGAAATTTCTGTCAATTTTTATCCATCGCAACAAGATGTTGAATCAACTGCGCACATATCGTTGATTCGTAATTGACCGTTTTAGCAGTCAAATGAACAAAAAAAGTTGTTGTGACTGCTTTGTACGAAAGTGCCTATTTTGCCATATACATACATACATACGTAAATATGTGAATACATATATACGCACTTACTAACAGAACTTCAATTGGGCGTACATATTAAACATTATACACTTTATTATTTTGTTTTATTAAACGCACTTTCAACAAATTTTATATATTATAATTTATTTAATTTATAGTTTTGAACTTCGCTTTGCAAATAGAAATGAAAAGAGTAGTCACAAAACTGATTCTCAATTCTTTCAGTTGCAGCTCAGCTCATTCTCAATTTCTTCTCTCGCATGTAGTTGCCACACTTGATTGTTTCGAACAAAACTTTTAGTATAAATGTTTGACATAACATTTTAAATAGAGAACTTGTAAGTTATAGAAAAGTAAAGAATCAAATCGCTAGAAGGTAATTCCCCACTGGAGTAACTTTACATGTAATTCGACAAGTTTAATTTTCGTAACACTTTAAGTTGAAACGATTCCAAAACAACCCAAACTTTTATGTTGTCGGAAACATCAACATTAAAAAAGGATGTTTTTTATGATCTTATTAGATTCGTTCGCGATTCGTAAAAACTTGAACAAAATGTTGACTAACTTTGGAAAAATCCTGTTCGTTGCAACAAGAGGGCGCAATTTTGCATTTCGCTTGGAAGAGAAGTTGCAAAATTGTACCCGATAAATAGGTGTCCCGGTATCTCATAATTTTTTGCACAGTAAATTCAAAAAAGGGTTTTTCGTTTTGTATTGATAACTGAAAAACTAGTTTTTTATGTTTTCCCATTTTGTGTGTTTTTTCGATTTGGTGGTTTTCTTATTTTGGTGTCTTTTTTTTTAACAAGGGGCACCATCATAAGTACAAAGTAGAGAGCGCAGTAAGCGTAAAATTCTCTTTGAAATTTGCTCATGCATTGACTGTTGATCGCTGTTGAAATGACCACTGAGATCAGTTGCGTTAACAGAAAAATGAGTTAGTTGATTAGGAATCTGTCAATTTTACAGAATTTTGTTAACTTAAGAGCGACAATTTCTCTTCTGTTGAAATGACTAAACTAATTTGTTCGCTTGACAAAGAACTCGGTCGAATTAACCATAATTCGATCAATTTCACCGAATCTCCGTTAAGTCAAGAACAACAGAACCGATTTGTTGATTTTACTAGCACCATTTCTTTCAGTGTAGCAGAAAAGCATTATAATGACAAATTTTGTATATGAAAACATAAGAAATTTACGATGCAAGTGCTAGTGGCACCGAAATTAAAGTTAGGACAATCAAGTGAGATTTAACCGATTTAACCGATTCTCCTCCTTTGCTACTTGAAAATAAGGGCTTCCCACTTAGATGTAGTTACTTCTCACATTTGTGACAAGTATTTTGTGAGAGAAGTGAACAACCCTTAAATATTAATAATATTCCCGTATTAAATTTTAATTTTATCATTTCTCTCTTTCACAGATTTAATCTTATTCAATCAAATAAAACAAATACAGCAAGAAGATTTACAACGTCAAAAATACGAAATTCAGCAACAAGAAAAAATTCCTTTTAGAAAAATTCTAATAATAGAAACAAACAAAAATTTGGAAATATGGTGTTGGTATTGAATGGAGTTCTACAGGACGATTGTCCAATGGATACAAACAGTCTATTCCTACAGCACCCTGTATACAGAGATTATGCCCAACAATTACTATCAATACCGACAAAATCAGTGGGTCCAGTGGGTTTATTATATGTGGGCCAACGTGAAATGGCCGCAGCTGCGCCGCACGACAAAAACATCAATATTATTGGCGCTGACGATGCCACAACATGCATTATAGTTGTGGTCAGACATTCAGGTATGTAACGCACATATTATTTACAAAAACATTGAAAGCTTAGACAGTAGTTGAAGCCTTTGTACAAATTGGCTTCATTTTATCCAAGACGTAAGATGATTTTCTTTTCTTTTCTTATTTACTTGATATTCATGTAACAAAAGTATTTCTTATGTCTGCCCAACGTTGATCCTTTTTAATAATTTTCATTTTATTATTATTTTTTTTTGTCATTTTTGATATTACACAGGTTCAGGCGCTGTAGCTTTGGCGCACTTTGATGGCACCGGTGTAGATGAGGCTGTTTGCACAATGGTTGCACGCGTACAAGAGCTGGCCATAGGTTATCCAGAAGGACGTATTGAGTTGCAATTAATTGGTGGCTATCGAGATCCTCAAGGATATGGCGAGGATGTTTTCTATAGCATAATGCGTAAGTAAATTTGTAATGTGTATGTAGTGCAAGTGTTATTTGATGAAATAAGAAAAGAAGCTTGAGCAAATGAAAGAAAGCGAAAGAAGTTATTACAAAGATACATAAGTAAAATATTATCATGGAGTCAGGTCAATATTTAATGTAAACCAAGGACGTGAACCGGATCTGAGCTGATAAACTGTTTTTTTTCTATTAAACAAATGAAGCATTAAGCGAGTCGAAATCGTCCACAAATATTTGATCCGAATCGAAAACCGAACCACTTTTCGTTGCGGTTCAGTGGTTCATTCAATAAATTTTTGATAGATACTTTTACAATTTTATCATTTCATTTTGTCAATTTGTCATTTTCATTCATTCACCACCATGATTCAACTACTCAAGGCGAATCCACAGAAGAATGTCAAGTCAAAAAAAAAATTTCATTGATTTCGATTAATTCTTCTTTGTTCTGTCGTTCGGCTATCTGAAAATGTTTCAACAATGTTGTCCCCGAAAGAGTGTTGTTTTTTGCATTTTTCGGGAGTAAATTGTGCCACTTTTAGTACTTTTTCACATAAACGTATAAGCTGAATACCCATCCCCCACATATTGCGGTAAAATTGGTAAATATACATATCTTGAATTCAACTGGCGAAAGTTTTTGGAGGATCTTCTGATAACGTTTGTATTACCTATTAGAGGGACAAATGTCTTACTTTCTACAAATCAACAAATTTGCTCGAAAGGTGTAAAGATTTTTAGGGATAAAGACATTTGAAAGGATTACTTTCACCATTATTACGACATCAGTAGTCGATCCCGAAACTCATTCTAGTGCCGCAAAAGGCAGTAAAGTTTAACTCAATAATAATAAAAAAAACCTCCGTACATATAAATGCATGACGACTCTTCCTATTATAACCGGTTTGCGAGTGGAAGCTTGAACTGAAGTTGAAGTTGCGCTCAGTTTACATGAGTTTTGATTTTTTTTTAAGCTAACAGTAATTTAAACTCACACTGGTATTTAGTATCCACTTTTGCACTGGCTTTAGGTAGTACAGCTAAGCAACAAAATGCAGTTTTTAATGTCCATTTATTTTTCTACTCCTATTTTTTCAATGCGATTAAAAATGTTACCCTTGTCTAAACGTTGAAAATACACCCGTGCCGTTTCAGATAGCGTACTTGTTCTGTGTTTTTATATTTACTTCACCTGGTCATTGCACCATGACCTCTACTACCCGAGGGGAATCATGTAACAAATATGAATGTGTCCTACAAACATTTAGCAGGCGAGGCTCTCAAGACGCGGAGTTTCTCATGGAACTCATGTGGGGATAGCCTAGAAGGTTCAATATGGTCATATTAAATCGTTCCCCGAGATGGTCGGGCTTGTACCTAAATGGTGCTTGTTATAGTACGTACCGGATCTATGTTCGGCAAAGAACCATCAACATCGATAACGCTCCCCAGAGTTTCTATCGCGACAACATCAACAACATGAACTTGTAAGCTGAGAAATATTTTAAGTGTATATGCACCTTCTTTTCTTGACGTGTTGTTATCGCAAATGATGGTGTTTTATTTAAAAATTCAAAATATCTTTCACAAATTTTAAATATTCAAAAATTGTCTGAAATGGGCTAATATTTTTATCTTTTTGACATTATAGTCCAATTTTTTATGAGACTTGGTGTAATGTAGGTGAAGTCATTCACAAAACCTAACTTTTTAAGCAGATCTATTTTGATTGCTTCATCTTTCGATGGCAATTTTCCTGAGCGGGGTGTATGAAAAGCCTATAAGCTATGCAATCATAATGGACTTCGAGTTATAACCAGTTAAATAAATGTTTCGCCTTTGGGCGTGCCACGGTCTACTTTGGAATACATTTTTCTAAATTGGTCCAAATTACAATCGGTTTAATTTCAAGACGTTAAGCAACCACTTCATTCTACTTCTCATTAATTGATTTACTTTCTTCATTCATTTATTTAGAATCATTCCACAAGCATCATCTTGAAATCGACCTGACTCAAGCCTGCGTCGGTGAGCTAAATACATTACTACGAGGCGACATCAATTTCCCCATAATTTATGGTGTTGGTGTGAATATTAAAACCGGGGAAATATTTCCAGCTACATTCCCTGATCGAGGACCAGATAGACAATTGCGTGATGCACGAAACTTTATGGGTGCCCAAACGGTAAGTGAAAATTAAAAGTATTTATTTTTTTAAATAAATCTTAAAAGCAGTACAAATCCCAAGTTATGATATAAAAACTGCATCAAGCAGCTTTGGAATTGTAGTGTCTCACTATAGTGCCAATCAAAAAAAACTTACAATGCACTGAATATGGGAGACAATCAAGCGAAACGACAATTTCGCTCTACTGGTTATTGTCCATCTCTGAACTAGTGCTAATCAGTTGCCCAGGGGGGGAACAGTTGATAGCCCCACTTGTATGAACAGCGCTCAACTCTGAACTATATGTATTAAATTAATCCACCAAAGGCAACGACTATCTCAGAACCACCTACAACTGAACCAGTTGAGAACGCGTGCTAAAGGTCAGCATAGGGGGTAATTTCCATTTCATAGGACAGCAAAATGTTAAAAGCATTGCGAGGGGACATACTTAGTACTATAGTTTTGCGCTAAGTATACCCGGAAAACAGTTAGCGGCCAAGAGGTATATAATGGCATCGACTGGACAGTAAATTAGATCCTGCTGTTGCTGTTCTAGCAGTGTTTTCCTCATTCAAAAGCACAACCACTGAAGAATATTATGCAATATTCTCCAACGCAAGTCCAAGGAAACTGTTATTCAGCAGTTTTGTATTATAGAGAGGTGGCTGTTAGAAACCCTGGACCCTGGTCTTCGCCACGTTGGGGTTATGGGATGTGATTTCAGGATGAACAACTTTTCCGAACTAACTATGGACGATCTCTCGTCAATGTGCTTGTACATATTGTTACGAATATTAGCAACACTGAGGGGTACTGTCATCTCTAAGCCGATGCTAAGAGTGACTTGTATGCACATCCATAAATCAAACCTTATGTATCTACATCAGGGCTATTCATTTCATAGCACAATTGTGCCCTCTCAATTCACACGCATATGATTCGCTCTGTCGGCGCTTGGCACTTGGCGTAGCAACATCGGTGGTGGGTATCGGCTGATCGGTATCAAAATATGTATGAAAAAAATTATGGGCGATACATATGCTTGTTGTTAGCTCGTTGCTTGCTACTAAGCGACTAAATGAAAAATCAATTCACCCGCATGATTGCGCTCTCACTAATACAGGTGCACTTTCAGTTTTGAATAGCCCTGATCTACATAAACGAATCAATCATTATGTCTACACATATGTACGTACACGCAGCCGAGAAGAGATGCACAAACACATGCAGATATCTTATCTGAGATGCTCCCAAAAGTATGCAATTGTAATTGGGGAAGTGTCGCTCACAAATACACGCGCATATGAGAAGCTATACACGTGCATCTGTAGTTATAATTATATGGCAGTAACTAAGTAAATTCTGGAAGCGCCTAGAAGATGCAACGAGGAAATCACAGAGTATAAAAGCACCAACAGTAGAGGCGCGAAAATCAGTTTCGATTAAGCACGCTATCTGTCGAGCAATAAAAGTGTTATTTTGAAAGGCCATTTGGCATTATTAAATATTGGAGGTATTTATTCAACAGTTTAGTGATTCGAACTTAGCAGAAGGTTGCAAATAAGAGGATTTGCAGTAAATTCTTTACAATTGGTGTCAGAAGAGGAATTGTTGAATAAATTCCGAAGATTGGGAATACAACTTGGACATGGCAAAGTTGAGTGAATTGAGGATCCAGCAACTGAAAAAGCAGTTGGAGGACCGTGGATTGAATACAACCGGCAATAAGGTCGAACTTCAAGCACGGCTACGAGATGTAATGGAGTCGCAAGGAATTGATGTGGACGAGTATGTCTTTTATCCTGATGGAGACGAGACAACAACAAAAATTGAAGAGAAAAACGAAACATCGCAGACAGTTACGAGCACAGACTTGAACATGATTTTGGCTGCAATATCTGCACAAACATCGACAGTAACATCAATGTCGTCGCGTATGTCAGAAATGTCGACACAGATTACATCCAAGATGGAAACTCAACTGGAAGAACAGAAAACATATATGGCATCACAATTGGAAGTACAGGAGGCACGCATTTCAGAAATGTCGTCACAAATGTCGTCCCAACTGAAATCGCAGGAGACACGCATCACATCGAAGATTGAAGCACAATTGGATGAACAGAAAACACACATGGCGTCACAAATTGCAGAACAATTAAAAGAGCAAGAGGCACGCATAACATTACAACTCGAAGCACAGGAAGAGCGTATCTCAACGAAGCTGGAGGCACAGGAAACAAAAGTCTCATCGCATCTGGAGGCTTTTAGTGAACGACAAGATAAAGTGGAGGCCGAGATGGATGCTTTGAAAGATCGTATACAGGAGTTGCAACTAAATCGTCCAGCAGTTTCAGCGAGTAATCCAAACGTAAAAACACCATCCTTTGACGGTTCTGTTCCTTTCCAGGTCTTTAAGCTACAATTTCAGAAGAGCACAACCGTGAACAACTGGAGTGCTGAAGATAAAGTCGCTGAACTCTTCGTAGCATTGAAAGGACCAGCTGCCGAAATCTTACAGACTATTCCAGAGTACGAACGGAACAATTATAACGCATTGATGGCTGCTGTAGAACGACGTTGCGGAAGCGAACACAGGAAACAAATCTACCAAATAGAATTGCAAAACCGCTACCAATTATCTAACGAGACTTTGCAGGAGTTTGCTTCAGACATTGAAAGATTGGCTCATCTTGCAAATGCGGACGCACCTGTGGAATACACTGAAAGGGTTCAGAGTTTTATAAATGGCATACGGGACGTCGAAACAAAGCGAGCTACATACGCAAGCCCAAAGCAAACATTTGCTGAAACGGTATCCTATGTACTGACTCAGGAAAGAGCGTCACTTTTGAGTAAGCCTGCATACAAAGCTCATCGCGTGGAAGTGGAAAGGACAGATTGGGTAGACACAATTTTGGAAGCACTGAAGGGATTACAACAAAAAAATGCCGGAGTTATGAAATGTTTCAAGTGCGGTAACCCAAGTCACATTGCACGTCGTTGCAGCACCGGTCATGGTAGTTCCAACTTCGCTGGTCGTAAACGCAAAGCTGGAGGAGATAAGCAAGAGCGAGTCAAATGTAAAGATCGAGAACTTGCCCCAGCTATTGAATGTCGTGTGATACCTATCTCGCAAGCTGGAAGGAAATCGAGCAGTCTTACCGTCAAAGGAAATGTGGATGGCAAGGAGAGTGAACTGACTGTAGATATAGGCGCATCTCATTCTTTAATCCGATCCGATTTGGTCAACAGGAGAGTAAAGCCATTACCTGGAGCAAGATTGCGTACGGTTACTGGTGAGTATAACCAAGTACAGGGAGAAGTGGTATGTGAAGTTTTAATTGGTTGGGTTGGAGGTCATGGTTCTACACAAATTCGTTGTGGCAGAGATCGTTGATGAAGTCATATTGGGAGTCGATTTCTTAGTTGACTATGACATCAGAATCGATATGCAGAGAAGGATTATGCAGTATAAGAACAAGGATATGCCACTTAACTTCAGTTTTAAGCAAGGCTTCAGCAGTAAGCGAGTGCTGGTGAAAGAGATTTGACAAAAACCACAAAAGTCAAAGGCAGCAGATCGGGCAAGGGTTGATGGAACGAATGGGCCAAACAAATCAAAACCGAAGGTACCTGCGAGAAAAACACTGGCATTGAAAAACCCTAATGGACGCAATGAAACGACTGAAAGAATTTTCCAGAAAGAATGCAAGGGTGGTTTCAAACCAGCGCGTAGTACTGTTGTGAAACGTCAAGACGATACTGATGATACAAAGTCAATCCGTCGAGATCAAGCTCTGCGAAGTAGTTCTTCATTGGCTAAAGAACAGAGTGTGAGGAACGGCCCAGGGTAATGAGTAGTAAGATGAAACACTGGCATGACAAGAACTTTAATTTGGAAGGTTTCTTGGAGGGAGATTTGGTACTGCTATACAACCCTCATCGGCGGAAAGGTGTTCCATCCAAATATCGGTGCAGTTGGGAAGGCCCGTACAGAGTTGTAAAGAGGATCAGTGGTGTCATCTACCGCATACAAACAATTGGGAAACCACGAAATAGAAGGGTGGTTCATTTGGAGAGGCTAGCAGTGGTTAGATCGAGAGATTTGTCTGATCGGTATGATCAGACTTAGGTGGAGGGCAGTGTTACAAATATTAGCAACACTAAGGGGTACTGTCATCTCTAAGCCGATGCTAAGAGTGACTTGTATGCACATCTATAAATCAATCATTATGTATCTACATAAACGAATCAATCATTATGTCTACACATATGTACGTACACGCAGCGGAGAAGATATGCACAAACACATGCAGATATCTTATCTGAGATGCTCCCAAAAGTATGCAATTGTAATTGTGGAAGTGTCGCTCACAAATACACGCGCATATGAGAAGCTATACACGTGCATCTGTAGTTATAATTATATGGCAGTAACTAAGTAAATTCTCGAAGCGCCTAGAAGATGCAACGAGGAAATCACAGAGTATAAAAGTACCAACAGTGGAGGCGCGAGAATCAGTTTCGATTAAGCACGCTATCTGTCGAGCAATAGAAGTGTTATTTTGAAAGTACCTGAATAAAGGCCATTTTGCATTATTAAATATTGGAGTTATTTATTCAACAGCTTAGTGATTCGAACTTAGCAGAAGGTTGCAAATAAGAGGATTTGCAGTAAATTCGTTACTCATCAATTACCCACCTCAAATACTTAGTTAGGATTAATAGTTGACTTAAAATGTCTGCATTCGCACTGCTAAGGTTCATACAGATCTTTGACCGTAACTATCAGTATTTCTTACAATATGCTCCTTATATTCGATATTCCAAAACTGCTACCGCGATAATTGGTCTTTTTATGGACTTCGTAAGGCACATTATAAAGCGATCGCGAAGCGTTCATTCAACTGACAATAATCTGCACAAAGGCTTGGTACATGCCCTTTATCAACTCTTCCGGTAACTGCTTGAACAGCTCGGTGGCTAAGCCGTCTTTTCTCAGTCATTTTTTCAAGCTGATTCGGTTAGTGTAACGCAGGCTTCGTTGTTTTTCGTTTGGGGTATCATGTTCATTACCTATTCCGATAACTAGCAATTACTTAAGTACTGAATGTCGGTAACCAGGTCGCATTATTTTTGCGTCGGGAATTCGCCGCCTTCTGACATCGATCGAATTTACTGGTAAACTCATCCTATTGGTCGGCATCTAACTAGGCTTACCGCTCCCCTTAGTGTGTAGTGTGCTCTTACCGCTTAGTTATATCGTTCTGAGCAGATTGTGGACGTCATCCTTTCAATGGACTTACAACATCTTCTTCTACACGGGTGTGAATATCTTAGCTGCCAGAAGATGCTGTTTATAGTCGATATTACCAACATGAACCGGCAGATAACCTTTTATGTTGGGTCCTTTGGTCCAGATCGGGGGATATTTTATTGAAGAGGCTAAATTTTGTAAAACTACAGGCATCTTGGCCACAATCTTGCAAGGAATCCGTGGTCGCATTGACTTTCGCATACTTTGTGGAGTAAATACTAATGCACAATGTGTTATGTACATTGATGCAAATCATGGCGAGCTCTCGCCCTTCTTGTAGTGATAAAGACATTCCACCAAGATTTTGGGAAGTGCTGTGGATGTTGGTTATTTGCCGGATATTCATCCGGTACTCTTCGGCAACTAGCACCGGTGAGGTTCCAGTCCGCCCATCTTGCGAAAGATTTGATATGGCCACGTCCAAACTTTTAGGTCATCCCACCACCTCCTTCCGCTGTCAAATTTTGGTCGTTACGTACACGCCTACTAAATACGTGTATGATACCTTATATTTGTAACAGGATTCGTCACGCGCAGGTGAGGAAGCCATAAATTACACGGAACAACCCCCTCAATTATATTTTCTACGACATTCAACTGCAAGTTGTTCTATTCCCTATGCGCCTATAGTTGATCTCCCCATGCCCTTTCCAAGTAAGGGGCCGGTTCATCAAAAAGAAGGTGGTATAATCCGATGTTTTGCTTTGTTTTCATTGGCCTTTACGGCCATTAATTTGCCAGATACATATTTCTCTATTATTTAAATAAATTTCATCTTCTTTGTTTTCATTGGCCTTTACGGCCATTAATTTGCCAGATACATATTTCTCTATTATTTAAATAAATTTCATCATCTTTTGCAGGTTTTGGACATTTATGATTCATCATTGGGCATGTTGCGCATCGGGCCCTTCAACTATGATCCATTAAGGGGCGCCGATTTGTGGTTATCACAGACAGATGAATTCTTGCTACAGCATCTATCAACAAGTCCGGATGTCGAGCCGCCCCATTTCACTATGCAGGTTGGAATTTTTCTGTTAGTTTTATAATTTGCATCTTAATCAGTCCAATTTTTCCTCAAATAGATACGTGCAACTATCAAATTCATACAGGATAATCAATTCCCCGCAATCACAGTTTTTAGGGACAATCGGCCACGTTACTATCGGCGTGATGAGACTACGGGCTGCTGGACTTTGGTTAGATATTAATTACAAAAACAAAATATTCTCGCATATTTGCGTATTTGCTTAAAACGAATTCACTTAGTGCTGTTAAGTTGCTTTAGTTTTTGTATTTTTTGTTTTTATTTTTTTTTCTGTTGTTTTGACTTTGTTTCTGCTGTACTTTTGTACTTGAATGTAAATTTTATTTTTTTTTTTTTTTTCCTTTTCTTATATGAATATACATACATACTATGTTAAGCACTAGAACTTGCATCAATATGCATGTATGTATATGTGCTTAAATCATGTCAATTAAATGTAGTAGAAAATCGTTAAAATTTTTATTTCTTCAATTATTTTATTTTTGTAGTGCAAGTACGTAGATACACTGGAGACTGCGTACATCGTTTTGCGTACTTTGTTGGTGTACACTGGCGTCCAGGCAAACCATGTATGTAGTAGGGTTTGCCAACCCAATCGATGCCATCGATAGTTTTGAATTGTCTATCGATAGTTTTCTTTATAGTTTTTATTTTAGACTAACTGGGATGGGTCACTACTCTGCAGTACTTAAGAAAAAGCAAAGAACCAAAAAGGCATTCGGTAGGCTGATGTTACACTTTGCGTTGTTTTTAGGGTAGAACGAACGGAAGGGACGAAGTTGAAAATCGGTCAGAATGCCACTCTCAGAAAAGAGGGATAGTTTTTCGAGACAAAGAGGCTGCGCACGCAGACGTAAACCCTTTATTTTTTATCCTAGTGGTCTACGCATTATAGTAAAAATTCCCAAGTAGACCGATGAAATCGGACAACATTGAAAGCACCAGCATTACCCGCCGGTTTATCGTCAGGCTCGGTGTGGAATGTTGTTGTTGTTGTAGCGATAAGGACACTCCCCGAAGGCCTTGGGTAGTGTTATCGATGTTGATGGTCCTTTGCTGGATGCAGATCCTGTACGTTTCGGTAACAAGCACCATTAAGGCACCTGCCCGACCATCTCGGGAACGATTTACTATGGCCACATAAAACCTTCAAGGCCATCCCGCCCTCCCACCACCTAAATCCATGATGAACTTGGGGTCGCAAGAGCCTCTTCTGTTAAGGTAACAAGATTCGCCACGGGTAGGTGAGGTTGACAATTGGGTTGGAGAAGCAATACTTTACGCTACACAACTCCTTGAGTCAATTTGGTATTTTAGTCGCCTCTTACGATAGGCATACAATCCGCTGGTATATTCTAAGCCCCTTAACCCGCTGGGGCTCGGTGTCGAATTAAAGTACTTATCGCCAAACGCAGCATATTCCAAGAGACACAGGCGCAATCTGGATTTCAAGTATCTAAAAAAGAGGATATATATAATACGATAGTGGCCATAGTTACTAAGTTACCATACTGCCCCTATTTTTCTCAAAACAAACTTATACGGCTGCTGGCCAATCAGAACTCAGCAATTCATTGCACCAAGCTTCGCTCTGGATGCAAGGCACAAAACGGAACAAAAAAAAAACAAAACACAATAACAACAAGAAAATAAAATATGTATAGCCAAAAATGTTCTTTTGTCCAACAACAACGAAAACATCGATAGTCACACAAAACTATCTATTGCGGCGATAGTGCCGGACTATCAATCCTATCGATAGTTTGCCAACATTAGTATTTAGGTCCGTTAATTTGTAGGAAAAATTAGTAAAAAGTGCATCATCAATTTGAAGACAATCTCGGTCTTAATATCATTGGACGTATATCGCGCCAAATTTTTATTATTATTCCATTGAACATGTTATGATTAACCTAACCTTAAATGTAGAGTGGAAGAAAAAAAAAATAGAAAACGACATCCGAGGATTTGCGTAGCCTTTAGTGTACTTGCAATTCTTTCAGTTTGTTTTTTTACATCCATTTGAATTCAACCTAAGTAATTTTTTTGGTTTTGGTGTATAATCATAAATTAAGTTTTTAATTTAGGTTGTATTTGATAATATTGAAGGAGTAAAGGAGTGGAAAAACATACATGAGCTTAGCGCTTTATACGATTTTAATCAAATATATTTGTAGCTAAACATAATCTTGATAACAACATTCATGAAATTAAATTTCTAATTATATATGAACGCTTAAATGTAAATAGGTATGTAAGCTAGTAAAATACTCTAAAGTTTCTGTTAAAAAAAAAACAAATTCCCATAAAAATCAAGCACACATGCAGAATCACTGCATCGATTCTGTATCTTGACAATGGTAAAGAAAAATTGTACTAATTTCATTTATGAACGAAGCTTTACTTTATTTCCTAGGAGATGATTAGTAGGCTTCAAAACTGAGTTTCTTACGCAATGGCCCCGTGGAGCAAGGTGACTGGAAAACATACGATACATCAGCTCTGAACATAAATATTCAGGCCCCTTCCAATTCCTTCACATTTTTTAAACAAGCCTGAACTGGCCGCTTTTAACTCAAGACCTCAAATATTATTTTAAGAAAATATTGAAGTTTTGTTGTTGTTGTTGTAGTAGCAGTGCTTCGCCCCATCCAAAAGAGCTGGATTTCGATTCGATTCTTAATCGATTTTATCGATCTTTTTTTTAGTCTCAGTCTGTAGATGAGCGAAAAAAAACAACTGGATTGTGCTTTCATTAGAATGATTGCCACAGATATGCAACCCTTTAGGATTGTCGAAGATAACGGATTAAGATCTTTTACACAATACTTGGATCCTCGGTACGTTTTGCCTTAACGAGTAACATTAAGATCGATTCTATTGCCGTAAACGAAGCGAGAACATTATACATATTGTAATAATAAGTATTAAAGTAGAAAGTGTATTGGTTAATGTTCCCAAGGTTGGTTTCCCTACATTTTGAAATAAGAGATTCAAAAAAGCACAAAAAGTATGACATTTCGGTAAAGACTATGCTAACAATCTCACTCCGATGAAAGGATCAAGTGAAGAGCCATGTGACATTCCTTGATGCTTCCAATTTTGTCGGCAGGCAACGAAACGAGAGAGAAACTGTTCAGCTTTATTTCTCGGGAAAAATCGTGTAAATGGTTAAGTACGTAAGCAAGTACGCCGTTACAGAGAATAAGCAAAATTTAAATAAACTTTGTTTGGTTCGATTTAATCGATTTTTTATGGAATCGAATCGAAAAAATCGAATCCAATCCAGCTCTACCATCCAATAGGTGCGACTACTCACAAATTACCATCAATATCCTCTAATGCGAGTCCAAGGAAACTTGCTGTTCAACAGGGGTGCATCAGAGTGAGAGGGGTGTTAGACACGTTGGTTCCACATAGCAATTAAAGAGATGGTTGTTGTCATGTGGGGGCACATTGCAAGCAGGACATACATTATGAATGTCTGGGTTGATTCTGGATAGGTAAGAGTTTAACCTGTTGCAGTATCCAGATCGAAGTTGAGCTAGAGTGACGAGCGTCTCCCTAGGAAGAGTGATTTTCCTCTACTGCGAGTTGGGGGTATTTATCTTTAGGGATGGTCCGACGCCTTTTTGTTGATATCAGTTTTATTTATATATCTATGCGTGAGCCTATGAACAAGTGCCTATTTGACCAAAACTGAGTTAACTGCACTTTTTGAAACTTCAGCATCATGCCTACCTAGTGTGCATTATTTGTAAGCGAGTTATCAATAATGACGGCTCAGAAGCCAGTGGAAATATTGTTAACGTTTACAGGCAATCGCCTCTAAAAGACAAAATATGCTGTCCTGAAAACCTTGAAATTTGTCACTTATCACAAGTGTGCGCTCACCCATCGATATGCTCAGAAGTATCGAAACCTAGATCCCTTAATGTAGGACAATATCTACATTACTTGTATAAAGTAAACTTTGAGCTATAGTCACCAAAGCAGGCCTGCGCCAGTAAGTATGATAATTCAATTTACTGCACACCTCTTTATTCCCTTGGTATGTTGGTAGCTCTGTATTAGCTTACCGATCTCGGCTACTTGTTCAAAAACACCGTATCTCAGAAATGGTTTAAAGCCGAGCTGGATTTTGATTCGATTTTCAATCAATTAAACTGATCTTTGTTTAGCGAACGAATTTTATTTTATATTTTATAAATTGAGCTTTATTGGCGCATAGTCATAGTCAAAATAAAATAGTTTTTCAATTTTTGACAGATAGCTCATAGGACCTTATGTCAAAAAGCTGCAATCCCCTCACCATCGATCTTCGCTCAACAGTCTAAGAGATTTTAGCGTTGTGTGACAAGTCACGCCATATATCCCCCTTTAACATGACTGACACCAATTGCGAACACCAATGAAAATCAAGTCTTGTTGGTGGTGATCTACCCCTTCGCCTGCTTCCAAATGCTTCTCCTATTCGATTTAGAGGAAGCAGAACTTACGTAAGAAATTCCTGCGCACACAATTGGTTTTTCTTAAAAAAAAGTTGTATATGCTCCTTGGTACCTGATACTCGATTTTATTGATTAAGTTGATTTTTTTGAGTATCGATTCAAAAAGACCGATTCTCCAAAAAAAATTTAATCGAATCTAGCTCTAGCTTGAACAGCGCATTGTCTGAAAGTTGCCCATTCTTTTATACCCGTTCGTTTTACGCCGCGAACGTATTCATTTGCTTCAAGGCGAATTCAGTACCAGGTGTTGTTATCTCAACAGCTGATTGCTTCTTCTTGCTTATTTTCCATACAGCGCCTTGTACTTTAAAATGTCAGTTAATCGAAATCAATTAAAATTTTCTTTTGACTTGACATTCTTCTGGACGGCGAATTGGTTGAACTCGCTTTGCCATCACCTTGTATAGATTCGCCTTGCTTTCAAGGACCGGCCACATAATTTTTTATTTGAATGGCAAGTCAAGAGAAAATTTTCATTGCTTTCGATTAACTGACTGAATTCGTGTTGCTAGAAAGGCAACTTCTGTGGCCATCTGTCGAGGGTCCAACTTGGCTTTTTCCGTCGTTAGACAAAACTAGTTTGGCCTATCCGTAAGCATTACAGAACTGTAATGGCCTTGCTTTGCTTTCTTTCGTGGAAGGCCCATAATTTTAATTGTTTAAAGTTAATATTTGTGAGACACACTCCAGACATCTCAGAGGCGTATCATGTTAAACGATCCGTGATCGAGTGTAATTTCTTAAATCACAATAGATCCGAAATGATAAATCTGAATAATGAAATGTGACTCAGACAACGAGTAGGTACTAAGTAGATTCATAATTTATTATTATTTTTCTAAAAAGTTTGACAGTCTCGTATTTACCGCTCGAGTGAAAATAGCTTTCGATTCGTGATCGTAAGTGACGATACGGCCCAGGATTTATTATTTTTTTTTTTTTCAAAATCACTCCGTTATTTTATACACTCCTTTGCATTGACTGCAATTTTAGTTAAAACAAAGAGGATAAATACAATAAGAGCCGTCACTCGTTATATTTTTGGCATTTACTTGATGTATACTGAGAGGTAGTCGCTACTTTTTTTTTAGGCGAGATGTTTATAAATGTCTTCTATACATTTTCATGGGGTATTTGTGTTTATTTTTCGACTGTATTTAATTAATTTATTTAATTCTCTTTCCAAAAATCACAGTTGCACAAGGGGCCTACACGGCATGGATAAGGCGAATCCTGTTTCACTAACAGACGAGGCTCTGGCGACCCTAAGCTCCTTATGGAACTTGGGGTTGGGGAGGGAGGGGATGGCCTGAAGGTTTAATGTGGCCACATAAATCGTTCCCGAGATGGTCGGGCCAGCACCTTAATGGTGCTGTGGTACCGGAGCGTACCGGATCTGTATCCGGCAAAGGACCATCACATCGATAACACTCCCCAAAGCCTTCGTGGAGCAACCTTATCGCTACAACAACAACAACAACAACGGCATGGATAAATGCGAGACAATTAAAAATGTCCCTCTCAGAAAACATTCGGCATCAATTTTTTCAATTTCCAGCGAGATACTCACCACAAAATAACGAGTGACGGCTCTTATTGTATTTATCCTCTTTGGTTAAAATAAAAAACAATTGCCGGTACACTTTGGCTACGGTCCGGTCCGTTTCCACCATATCCAGTTAACGCCCTTTATTTGACAGAAATCGTTCGGTGATCTGTCAAATAAAGTGTCAGTTAAACACAAATGGTGAAAACGGCCTAATAACGTCCAACTTTTTACCACAAGTAAAAGTCCTATCCTATCAGCTGGGGCATTACCATACTTTTTTTGGTTTCCCTCGTAAATACTTCTACTATGGCAATGACGGCGCTAATTACACTTCCGTCACCTGAAGGGTATTAAATGTACAGATACAACTTTAGAGGGAACTACAAATTATTAAAAACGTTTTTTTAATACACAAAATGCAATAAAACAAAAACTTTGGATTATGATTATGTACATAATACATTGGAAAGTCACTTATTGCATAAATTCAGTGTAAACTTTAATTTAGATCTATGTAGATGAAAACTTTTGTAAATAGTAAAACCCTTGCAATGCTTTTTTTTAATTTTGCAAAATTAAATAAAACCCAATGAATGTTTGATTTTAGGTCAGTGAGTGAAACAAAATAAGCGTACATCGCGAATAGTTTCTATATATGTAAATTTTTGCCACGAGCCTTGAAAAAATGTAAATTTTAAAAATCAAAAATTTTATTAAAATAAAAATTAGTTAAATATTTTGCGAGGAGTAAATAAAATTTGTAATTGCTATTATAATAACAAAGATATTTACAAAATATTTACAAATGTATGCACCTGCATTGAAGTGAAAGCAAACTTTGAAAAAGTTAGTTGGAAATTTGTATACAAATTTATTGCAATTCATTATTATTATAAAATAATTATTTATGAGCTCAATGTAAGCCTTTAAATATAAAGTGTTCTTTTGGATAATATATGATTAATAAACGTAAATTAATTATAATGAAATCAAATCTAAATTCTTTGATATAATGATAGTTTGATCGCTATTGCAGCAGTATATGTGGCCCAGCCTATGAAAAGGTGGCTTATGACTCAAACAAGAAACAGCTGTTAAAGATAAACGATGCATTTCTTCAGTTTCTTAGTTTTTTTTGCATTATTTTTTTTTGGGTCATAAGCCACCTTTTCATAGGCTGGGCCACATATATCTAATACTGTGGCGAATGTTGACATCACTAAGCTGTTAGTACCCTGCAAAAAAATTATGCGATTAATCCCTAAAAATATTGGTCTCTGATTGATCTATTTTGTCTACATTTGTGCATAATAGTCCCTTTCGGGTACAGTTGAGATTAGTGATTTTGAAATCTATGTAACCTATTATAAGAAATATTAAAAAAAAACGGCAAAAAAATGAGAAAAATATAAAAGATTACACGGGATTGAATCGAATTATTGAAGAGCCCTATACCGAACCTAAATTACTAGGACTTAACGACCACGCCGAAGTTAGGGTTAAATTTTCAAGGAACATTTTTTTTTATTCCTTATGAGGTGGGTTTTGTCTAAGGCTGGGGTAACGCTCAGTCAATCCAGAGTCGAGTAAAGGTCCCACAAACCCCTACTGAATAAATACACAATATTTATGTGTTACGAACACACAGCTGGCGATAGTAGGCGGGCAGCAGCTTTACGTCGCAAGATGGCGAGGGGCGGAGCGGCGGCTAACGGTCGTTGGAGTAGAGGCGGTTGAACGGTCGGGTAATGGACGGATTGGTACGGTTGTACGGAAGCAGCGGCTTAGCGGCGGTAGGATGGCAGACGGCGAACGGTCGTCGTAGCAGCTTAACGGCGGTAGGACGGCGGACGGCCAACGGTCGTCGTAGCAGCGGCGGGACGGGTGCAGCGGCTTAACTGCGGTAGGATAGTGGACGGCCAACGGTTGTCGTAGCAGCGGCTTAACAGCGGTAGGATGGCGAACGGCCAACGGTCGTCGTAGCAGCGGCGGCTGAATGGCGATAGGACGGCGAACGGCCAGTGGTTGGGTTTGCAGCGGCGGCACCAGCAAGGCGGGATGGGTACGGCGGTAGTATGGCGGACGGCCAACGGTCGGCGTAGCACCGGCAGGATGGAAGCAGCGGCGGCACCAGAGGGGCGACGATGCGACGGCAGCGGCGGTGGGCTACGGAGCGCGTACCAGGGCCGTGGTGAGAGGGGAAGTAGGCTAGCGATGGTGTTTGCCTGGACAGTGGCGGCTCGTTCCGGGCGGGGTCGGTTGACGGTATCGGATTGATCGGTAGTCATCGGCCGGATCGGAAACGCTATTGGTTGTGAATTATAATTGTGAAATACTACACTCAAAGTAATCTAAATAAAGATCAGTTTGCAATACTGAATATTGGAGTGATTTATTCAACAGTTTAGCGATTCTAACTTTAACAGAAGGTGCATAAGTATCAGAAATCCGCAGAGTTCGTTACAATAGAGTTAATTTATAAAGTGTCGTCGAGTGTTTGAATATGATGTCCCATTCATATTTCAGACTCCAATTCATCATTAGTTACCGCATAACCGACTGAGTGATCTGGCAATTTCTCAACAAGTCACACCAGCTATCCCTGTTTAATGTATGATAAGCGACTTGTAGAGCGTGATTCTTGGTCGGGAGAGGACTTTACTTATAATTTGCCTACTCAGTCCAAAACAGCATTTCTGTGGACTTTTGGAAAAACAACTTAAGTCTAAAGCTCAAATTTTACAGGAAAGCGTAAAACACCTCTCGCTGCGTACAAAATCGTTGTTGGTAATGAAATAGAAATAAAGGCATTATATGATGAAACCATGATCTTCCATACCTCTTTTAGTTAAATTTCTTTTCTATTCTATACGTAACGTTTTTTTTTTAAACAAATTTCAGAAAATTTAGTTCTTTTGCCAAAATGATTTTAGAAAAAAATCACTTCTTGTAACATTTTTTTAAAATTTGGTCACGTAAGATGACTTGGGTTTCTTTTGCAAACAGAATATTGGAAGAATAGACAAAATAAAATACATATATAACTTATAATAGGAAAGAAAATAAAATGTTTTAATCCAATACTCTTGAAATATACATGCACATAATAATACATTGATAATTGTTTTAATTTCCATCGATTCAATTATACATGAGTTATTTTATTCAACTTCATCCAAATCTGAATCTATTTCAACTTCTTGTTGTTGTCCTTTCACCTTAATGTTTTGGTAAAAATTATGCAGCTCTGGTTTGATCAATGGCTACATATCAAGTAAATCGCGCTTTTTGTTAACAGAAATCGGAGGAGGACCTGTATAACATTTGAGAGCTCGAGAACTCTTTGAATGAATCGTTCATTTCAAGAGAATATTTGTACCGTATCAGTACAGGTTCCTTTTTTGCATAACGCAACCACCTTACCAGCTTCCACTCAAACTTTTCACCTAAAAATACGAATAATGATTAAACAAGTAAGGATGTCTAAGATCGGGTGAAACCGAACATTACATACCCAGCTGTACACTTGAAATGCTGTTATTGTTTGTTTTGTGTGCTTAATAGTGTTAAAAGGCTGCTCAATAATACATATACATACATATGGTTCTAATCTGTATTAATTTTTCTTCGAGTTATGGCTCCCGAAACATAGAAAACTGCTTAGCACATTTTTTTAATTTGAAGTTTTTCCTATTTATTGTTATAAATCCACTTGGGAAATGAAATACCATTGATATAAAGCTCTTTTTTGCAAAGATGTAGCTTATTTTATTCGTCCACGACCCTTTTAAAAATCTTTTATATAAAAGTGGGCGTGGTCCTTAACCGATTTCGTTAATTTTTCTTCAAAGCATTTCTTATAGTAAAGGCAAACTCTCTGCCGAATTTTGTTACGATAGGTTTAACGATTTGTAAAATTGATTTTATCACAAGTGGGCGGTGCCACGCCCATTTAAAATTATTTATTTTTTTTCAAATTTTTATCAACAGTCTCAACCAGTCCACACGTCAAACTCCAACATTCTAGGTGTATTATTTACTAAATAGTCAGGTATTTTGTGTTTTGCAAAATGTTATATATATAAAAAGTGGGCGTGGTTATCATCCGATTTCGCTCATTTTCAATACCAATCTATTCTGGGCCCAGATAAGCTCGTGTACCAAATTTGGTTAAGATATCTTAATATTTACTCAAGTTATCGTGTTAACGGACAGACTGACGGACGGACAATCAAATTTTTTTCGATACTGATGATTTTGATATATGGAAGTCTATATCTATCTCGATTCCTTTATACCTGTACAACCAACCGTTATCTTACTTACTTACATAATTGGCGCTTAACCGTCTAAACGGTTATGGCCGTCCAACAAGGCGCGCCAGTCGCTCCGCCAATTGGTCACACCAAGGGAGTTTAAATCGTTTTCCACCTGGTCCTTCCAACGGAGTGGTGGCCGCCCTCTACCTCTGCTTCCATAGGCGGTTTCCGATTGAAACACTTTCTTGGCCGGAGTATCATCTTTCATTCGCATAACATGGCCTAGCCAGAGCAGCCGCTGCGTTTTAATTCGCTGGACTATGTGGATGCCTGCATAGAGCTCGTACAGCTCATCATTAAATCTTCTTCGGTACTCGCCATCGGCAACGCGCAGAGGTCAATAAATCTTTCGAAGAACTTTTCTCTCGAACACTCCAAAGCCGCTTCATCTGCTGTTGTCATGGTCCATGCCTCTGCCTCATATAGCAGGACGGGTACAATAAGTGACTTGTTGTTATGATTTTCGTTCACCGAGGGAGGACTTTACTTTTCAATTGCCTACCTAGTCCAAAGTAGCATTTATTGGCAGATTGATTCTTCGCTGGATTTCAATGCTGATGTTGTTGCCAATGTTGATGCTGGTTCCCAAATAAACGAAGTCTTTTACTATTTCGAAATTATGGCTGCCAACAGTGGCGTGGTTGCCAAGGCGCATATGCACTGACTCATTGCTCGATGACAGCAGGTACTTCGTTTTGTCCTCATTCACCATAAAACCCATCTTTACCGCTTCTTTTTCCAGTTTGGAGTAAGCAGAACTAACAGCGCGGGTGTTTAGGCCAATGATATCAATGTCATCAGCATATGCCAGTAATTGCACGCTTTTATAGAATATTGTTCCAGTGCGGTTAAGTTCTGCAGCTAGTATAATTTTCTCCAGCATCAAATTAAAGAAATCGCACGATAGGGGGTCACCCTGTCTGAAACCTCGTTTAGTTTCGTACGGCTCGAAGAGGTCGTTCCCAATTCTGACTGAGCTGATGGTGCTGCTCAACGTCATTTTGCACAGCCGTATAAGTTTTGCGGGGAAACTAAATTCAGACATAGCGGATATAGGCAACTCCTTTTCGTGCTGTCGAAGGCGGCTTTAAAATCGGAGAAGAGGTGATGTGTGCCGATTCTCTTTTCATGGGTTTTTTCCAAGATTTGGGCATTGTGAAAATCTGGTCGATGGTAGATTTACCAGGTCTGAAGCCGCAATGATAAGGTCCAATCAGCCGGTTCACGGTGGGCTTCAATCTTTCGCACAATACACTTGAAAGGACCTTATATGCGATATTAAGAAGGCTGATTCCACGATAGTTGGTGTGGACTGGGCAAAGAACACTTAGATTCCAATCGTCGGACATGCACTCGTCTGCCCATATTTTGCTAAGAAGCTGCTGCATGCGCTTTACCAACTCCTCGCCGCCGTTATTGAATAGCTCCGCAGGCAATCCATCAGCGCCCACGGCCTTTTTGGTTTTCAATCTCATTATTTATATTCCAACTTCGTCATAATCGGGCGGGGAGACATATATTCCATCATCATAGATTGCGGGACCGGGTTCGTCATCTCTGCGCGGTGAATCGCTGCCTCCATTTAGAAGAGCAGAGAAGTGTTCCCTCCATAATCGAAGGACTCTCTGGACATCAGTTACAAGGTCGCCGTTTTCTTACGAAGTGCTTTGGAGATATGCTCCCACTGCTCCTGTATTCCTTCAGGCTGAGTTTTGCTCTCAGAGAGCAGGTGTGAGAGTCGAGTTGCGAAATCATTGGCAGTCTGTTGTGATTGAAGTTTTTCGACGTCTAGCTTTCCTTTTCCCTTGGTTTTTGTTCCTTGGTTTTAGCCGCGTTGAGGCGGGTGCGTATTTTGGCTGCATCGAGATAATGGTCCGAGTCGATGTTAGGTCCTCGGATCGTACGCACATCTAAAACGCTGAAGGTATGCCGTCCGTCTATCACAACGTGATCGATCTGATTGCGAGTATTTCGATCAGGAGACAGCCATGTAGCTTGATGTATCTTTTTATGCATGAACATCGTGCTGGATATGATCATGTTTGGAGCACCGGCAAAGTCAATCAGCCTCAGTCCGTTAGGAGAAGTTTCATTGTGTAGGCTGAAATTTTTAAAACCTAGCCCGAATTCATTCAACGTCTTTAAATTGAATCTACACCAACTGTTTATCTAGATTTTCTAAAATTTTGAAATAGAGTTAAAAAGAGCTAAAAAAAATTTTGGAAAAGGCGGAAAAAATCGTAAAGCTAAATCGCAATTTTTCAAGCTTAACTGAGAAAAACGCTAAATCTAGCTTGAAAAAAAGCTAAAATGGCAACACTGGTTACTACTTACCTATAGTGGTCTGTACCAAAATCCTAAAAAAAATTGTTCCAAAATAATTTTTAGCACACAAAAAACCTTAAATAAAACCAATTTTTGACCGGCCCACTTTTTGGGCAAATTTCACTAAACACGTAAATACATAGGTCTTTGTTGGAAAAAATTTAAATACTTTCACACACGCGAAATAAATCGTGACTTTAGGGACGTTTTCACCATCTCCAGTTAAGTTAGATTTTGCCTGGGGGATAGCCTACTATCAAATACCCTCCCTGCAAAAATTGTTGGATTACGTGTTCCATTTTCTTCATGTTGGAGTACTCTAACAATACTCCTTTGCAATGCGTTTGCGGACCACCATCAGCCGATCATTGCTCGTTTTTAACGACTGTGATCACGACACGATGACGATCGAACAGGGTTGCCAAAAGTAAAATATTGCATACAAATAACTGATAATAAAATTTTACTATGGCAACTCTAATAAATAGCAACCGCTTTATGTATACATACTATAGTATAGAGAAATATTGTTTTCTTTATTAACGCAAATGCTAAATAACATAAGAATATTTGTAGTAAAATATATAAAATTTGTATTGCCCCTCTTCATTTACTTTCATTTTAAATTAAATTCACTCCGATATTTCTTTCCGACACAATTCCTCTTTAGTACTTTGGCACATGATCCTCTGTGGGTGCTCCATGGAGTACTACAGTGAAAGTACTTTGAAAAGTACTCTCACGAATGTACTCTATGGAATACTCACAAACAAAGCGAGAGTGGGATCACCTACTCCTCTCCTAGGACATCGCAATGTTAATTGGAGCACATTTTTTGTATGAATACAGATTAGTTTTGGAACACTCCTATACTCCTAAAGGAGTATTCCTTACACTATTTATGGTGTACTCGCGTTTTGTGTAGGGTTCTTTTGAAATTTTCGTTTTTACCACACTGGGTACCGTTGTTAAATCGATAATTGAGATTATTTTGTGGAACAAATCGCAGAAATCGATTGTGAATACACGAAAACTGGCTAAACAGCTGACTTTTGTTTACAGGTCATCAGTGGTTTACAGTTTTTCCATGGATTCAACTGAAACACGGAGCTTCAGTCATTGTACAGGTCTACAAGTAGGATATGTAGCAGCACGCACATACACAGCCACGCTCACCTGATAAAATGCTTGTTCTTGTTCGTTTTTTTTGTGGATGCCATTTGGCACTGTTGTACTTCTTAGGACCAAAAAAAGTTTAGTAGCTGCTATCGAAAACTGCTTAAAATTTTTTTTCTTATATTGCAAAGAAATATACTTATTTACTTTCAAACGAGCACTTAATTACATCTCTCTTTAATAACCATATATTTTGGACAATTTTAATTAACAAATTGTGATACTTTATTACCGGGGACGTTTGTAAAACACGACCAAAAACGTCGGGGGAGGTATTAATAGACGCGTTTTGGCCTCGCTTCAAATAATTCGAATACTTTTTCTCTTCGGACTATTGACAACAGGACAAAACGCGTCTATTAATTTTTCTTTCCGCTTTTTTGGACGGGTTATTGCAGTCGACCTCGGTTTCAAACTGTTTTTCTCGGAGAACTTTTGAACGGGTAGAAAAACTTAACTCACGTGTTTGTATTCTTAATACTGAAATAACTACGCGTCCTCAGATACCCCAATTGAAGACTTTTTTATAATTTTCTGAAGGACCCATATGGTGCACTTAAAATTTCCTACTAAATTCGTTCAAAAAAATTTACCATCACAGCAACCCATATCTGATATTCCGATCCCTTTTTTGCTTCCCTGTGTCGCTTTCGACGAAGCAACCCCGGTAATTTTGACACTTCGTTCAGTGTCAAAACTCATGTTCCACGCAGGTTCCACTGGGTTCCACGCTAGTTTGACACTGACCGAAGTGTCAAACTGCCGTGTGTTAGAAAGGGAAAGAAATTGTTTCCCTCTCATACATATCATACTTGTAAACCTGTACAATGGCTTCAGTTAGCATGGAGAAAACAAAAATTTCCATAACTTAAATATATATGAACAACTGAAGATGGTGAAAACGGCGCTTAGACGCTAATTTGCTCGTAAGGACGAACTTAAGCACTTTCTGTTGGGCATAAGCAAATATACCAGGTGACATGTTGGTAATTTGTATTTGAGTTCTCATCTTCACGAGTCTTGGGAAGACGATTTGGTACTTCATATTGGGCACTTCTCCAACCAAGTGCTACTCACTCGTAAACATTGGTACTAGCTTGCCCACAACTGCACAGTTGGAAATTATGTATCGTTATTTAGCTTTATTTCGCAGTTTATGTAATTTTTTTTGTTCATTTTGTAAGATGAGTGTGTAACATGTTCATGTTTATGAACATGCACGCATACAGCCCGTTTGTTTACCTCAATGTGCACGACGCTCAGTAATGCGCATATTACTTGTCGGTCTTCCTACTTCTCTGCGGTGCATTTAATTCAGCGCCTTTAAGGGGCTACTCAATTTTCCGTGTTGATATTTATTTATTTATTTATTTCGAGATTCGTCTCACCTCTTATTAATTTCTGCAGCTTGTTTTGTTCCCTGTGCACTATGAGTTCCGAATTGTTTAGATGGTTGTTGGCGTTAGTCAGGGAAATTTTCACGTGGCTATCTCTTCATTGTGTCTTATGCGAATTATCTTACTGCGTTTTCGCGAGTGTCAAACCACTTTATTGTTACGCGCGTACTTTATTAAACGTTTAAATTTTCCTTTAAGCACTAATTTACAAATTGCAAATTGCAGAGCGCCTGTCCCCAGTTCTTTATGGTGCGATTTGATTTTTCTTTTCCCTCACACATTCTCGCATTTCCCCCTGTTGCAAGTGTCGATCGCAGTAGATAGTCGACCGCTGAGCTATAATAGATTATATTTATAATGAAAAAAAATATTATATATACATCAAAATATTAAAAACAAAAATATCAAAATCTGTTTCGTATACGCTGTTTATAATAGTTCGAAGATTTAGCGATAAGCTTCCGTGCCCTGCAAAAACGCTCCACGTCATTTTACTAGTCATTTTACGGTCATTGTGACTTTCTGCAGCGGTTATATTCATAGTTACGTTTGCATGGGCGTGATGAACTTTTGTGACCAAATTTTCCGTTTCGTTCCTATTGTGATCGTGCATTCCGCTCCCACTTATAGGATGTGAGCATAGCACTGTGCTGCTCACACACGTCACAATGCTCGTCAAATGGCGGTCATTTTTCCGTCATTTCACTCTACATTTTCGAGCCATTTAACAATCAATTTTACTGCGGTTTTACCATTTATATAACCGCCATATAACGTGAATTTTACCTGCAGATTTACTTTACCTGGAGCAGCCATATGAATAAAATATAAACCAAAAAAATTGAATTTTCAATATTTATTATTTTCAATATTATTATATATGTACATGAAATTGGAACTTATATTAATCCAGTTCATATAAAACAGAAGAACTTTAATAATAAATAAACTCGCTTAATTGGTTTTTGTTTTCCAATCTCTTCTAAGCGAGCAAAAAGATAATATTAAGCTTTAGAAAAAACTCCAATTATTTGAATAATCTACAACTTAAAGCTTAGTAGAAATTCAGATCAAGAATATTCAAAGGTGTCGTGGATCCGATTGCTGTCTTAATTGAAGAACTTAAAAATGTACGACTATTAATTGAGTCAGACTTATTATTGTTCTAAATCTAATCATTCAAGCAATAATTCTGCAACCCTTAGCAGGAGTATTGATTGGTTTCAAATCTAATTCCGACAGCAATCATATCACGACATCCCTTATTATATATGCACATGAAATTGTAACTTAAATTAATACAGTTCATATAAAGAAAAGTAAGTATTTTAATAATAAATAAACTCGCCTTATTGGTTTTTATTTTCCAATTGAAATCTTTTCCAAGCGAACAGAAAATAATTTTAAGCTTCAGAAAAACTTCCAATTATTTGAATCAATTTAAATCTACAACTTAAAGCTAATTAGAAATTCAGATTAGATTTACTCTTTTTTTTCAGATCAAGAATATTCAAAGGTGTCGTGGAATCCGATTGCTGTCGTAATTGATGAACTTAAAAATGTACGACTAGTAATTGAGTCAGACTTATTATTGTTCTAAATCTAATCATTCAAGCAATAATTCTGCAACCCATAGCAGGAGTATTGATTGGTTTCAAATCTAATTCCGACAGCAATCGTATCACATCCCTTATTATATATGTACGTGATATTGCAACTTAAATTAATACAATTGATATAAAGAAAAGTAAGTACTTTAATAATAACATAAACTCTCTTAATTGGTTTTTGTTTCCCAATTGAAATCTTTTCTAAGCGAGCAGAAAATAATTTTAAGCTTTAGAAAAAACTCCAATTATTTGAATAATCTACAACTTAAAGCTTAGTAGAAATTCAGATTAGGTTTACTCTTTTTTCAGATCAAGAATATTCAAAGGTGTCGTAGAATCCGGTTGCTGTCGTAATTGATGAATTTAAAAATGTACGACTTTTAATTAAGTCAGACTTCTTATTGTTCTAAATCTAATTATTCAAGCAATAATTCTACAACCCTTAGCAGGAGTATTGATTGGTTTCAAATCTAATTCCGACAGCAATCGTATCACATTCCTTATTATATATGTACGTGATATTGCAACTTAAATTAATACTGTTGATATAAAGAAAAGTAAATACTTTAATAATAAATAAACTCTCTTAATTGGTTTTTGTTTTCCAATTGAAATCTTTTCCTGTGCAAGCACATCGCTAACCTGTGTTGGCAAAAGACATGATTATACTGTCTTCGATAGATAGTCGGACGAGCCGTTACTCGACGAAGTAGAGATGACCGTTGTTTCGGTGGCAGCTGTTACAACAGCAGTTTCTAACTTTACACCATCCGTACAGTGTGATGAATGCTTCACTGCCTTTTCCAATTGCTTGGCGCCAGCAATTTTTGCTGTTTGTAAAGCTTTAGCTGTAATGCAAATA
Organism: Eurosta solidaginis; assembly: GCF_040869045.1. Lineage (NCBI taxonomy): Eukaryota > Metazoa > Arthropoda > Insecta > Diptera > Tephritidae > Eurosta > Eurosta solidaginis. The sequence continues at coordinate 175,980,301 of NC_090321.1, read as the reverse complement.
TATAGATGGGTTAAAGTGGTTTTCGTATGTTATTCAACAACTCACCCTATACCATCATCACAGCCTCCTCATCGATTTTGAATATGTGTACTGTTTCAGTATTCAGACCCAGTTCGTTTGATGCAATATTTTCGATTTGATGAATATGTATACTATCCGTTAGGCAGACAATTAGGTGCGTTCGATTCATTCATATACTGTGGGTATTTGAGCCGTAGACACAATTGATATATTGTAACATTTGTAAACAGTTGGGTTTCTCTGCTGTCACCATCACCACTAGAGAGCTATTGAAGAAACGCTCGACCAAGATATGTTGCGATTTACGCGCATAGATTTTTTCCACCTTGTCACAGTTATTGATGGAGAAAATGCGAAAGCCATATTTACCATCCAATACGGAAATGGAACTGTGGAGGAAGAAACATTTTATAAAATTTAATAAAATCAATAAATGATAGTTGTGTTAAAATGGGGTAAAGTATCGTATGTTAAAGTATAGCGAAGTTTGAATAGGTCTCATTATTCATTCTTAGAAACATGTACGAAGGTACCTCGTAAGATATTAAAAATCCTCAACGCTTTTTTGCAATAACTTAAAAAAAACTCATATTCATCAAATTTCTGTTTAACTTCTACATATCAATAGCTACCTTTACCACCAGAAGGAGTCACTATTGCTTCTACACCTATGCTATTGTTTCCTACACCGATGAGCTTTGTGATAAAATAAACAGCTATCTCCCCAAATCTCTCCAGTTTTGTCGCCTCGCGAAACCTGATATTGTAACCAACCAAATCATCGGTGATCTTATTTAAAACATGGCCGCGCCAAATTTCGACCATATGACATTACCCTACCGACTGTCTTACACCTTAAAATTTTGGGTGTGACTTTCATCAGGATCTACATTTTGGTGAGCACGCAGCCGCAAATGTTCCGAGAATTCAGAGTCGTACCAAAATCCTCAAATCCCTCGCTGGCAGTACCTGGGGAAAGGATAAAGAAACGCTCATGACTACACACAAAGCAATTAGCCAGCCGATTAAGTGCTATGCGTCACCCATATGGTCGCCAAGCCTAAAAATTACCCACTGGAAGAAGCTACAGGCCTGCCAAAATACCGCTCTCAGAATTACCACTGGCTGTCTTCTTATGTCCCCAGAACACCATCTGCATAATGAGGCGAGAATACTCCCCATCAGGGAGAGAAACGAGATGCTGACCAAACAGTTCCTGTTGAATACCCAGAAACCTGAGCATCCCAACAGACATCTGATTGGCCAACCAGCACCGCCTAGGGGCCTAAGGAATCATCTCCGTAAGCATTTTGAGGAAATACGGCTCCTGAGAACCCAGCCGTATGAAGCGAAAAAACACAAGCAGGTCCTTGGTGAACTCCATAAACAAGCGTCGGACCTTTATGCTAGGAATTGCCCGGTGAATCCAGTACTCAAAGAAAAGTATCGAAACCTCGCGGAAGAGGAACGCATACTCCCAGAGAAAAGCGAGTCACTCTAGCTCAACTTCGTTCTGGATACTGTAAGAGGTTAAACTCTTACCTATCCAGAATCAACCCCGATATACAAAATGTATGCCCCGCTTGCAATGTGTCCCCACATGACACCAACTTTTGAAAGCTTATGTGTGATGATGCATCATCACCACCCAAAGAACTATTAGACTGATCTTCGCAATTTTCCTCTAGTATAGTAGATGGTCTGAGAAGTCTCACCATTTTCAAAGGTGAAGTTTGTAAAGTGGTATCGCCCACTATTGTGGAGTCCCACATTTTAGATGGCGCTTCAATATCTTCTAGGAGTGTTACATCAATACTTTTTAAAGGAGTTTCATTATCCAATTGATGCTGCTCCTGTACGCATAAGTCATGCAATAGACGTTGCAGTGATTGTGCTTCTTCATCTATTTCTTGTAGTTCTAAGATTATATTATTAAATTTATACCACGCAATCTTATCAACTTTCAATATGTTGTATATTCACTTACCTTGTTTACAAGGGATTTTAATATAGTTTCCATCGGCGCTGCGCTTTTTAGCATCTTCTTTAACCATATCCTTGTTCTCGCTATGTATGTACTTAAATAGTGTGCTGTCAGGATCGGATGCTGTTTTATCACACATTTTTTCCAAACCCATACAACTTTCATCAGACGTACGTTGCTGTTGGCATTCGAATATAGTTTTGTCACAAGATGCCTTAGTTGAAAAATTATAAGGAATCCTCTTTATAGTGTTTGCATTGTTGGATTTATTTTCATCCTCTATTTCAAATATTTTGTTCATTTCATTTCCGCTAACAGCAACGTTAATTTCGTGTTGATCCACATTCGCTACACGAGGAGCTGCGCGTGCTTCTAGCAAAGTTTGTAGATCCTCCTCTAAATCCAAGCTAAAGCGTTGGCAAGATACCGGCTCTTTAGCAGGCGTTGTAACCTTTCTAAATGTGTTCGTGAATCGAGAAAAAAATGTTGAAGATATTGTTTGTATTAATTTTTAATAATTGGTATATATTACCATGCTAAAGTGATTTATCTTTTTAAAAGTAAAGTAATAAAGTTCTACAAGCTAGTAGCTACTTTTTAGTCAAAGATCTGGAAAAATTTCAAATTCTTATATAGTAAGCCAATTTACTCTACAGTATTTAAAACATCCATCTCCATGCTCACTCGAATGGCTCATCATAAACAAGCATACAATTTTAATGATATATTTATAAGCATTTACCGTTGCATGACAAGTAATTTCTTGACTTTTGCACGCCAAGCTTTATTTGCTTGAAATTTTTCCAATCCAGACATTTGTATTCAGGAAAATTGAAAAAGAGCAACAAACATCCAAGTTATATTTTGTTGAACCACAGCAGACAAGGAGCGGTAATCTTCCAGGGTTTTCGTTACGAAATATCTTTTCCAGATAAGCTTATACCACTTGAGCACGCTACGTTGTGTTATTATTTTATCCAATAGTTTCTTAATGGTTGCCCCATCATTTGAAATTGTGGCCTTACCACTGGAATCAACAATATGCTTGTCCATGTTACGTGAACCCAATGTAGTGCGTACAGCGTCCACAATTGAATGCGAGGTATTGATGTTGGATATGATGAATATTTTTTACATAAAAACTCATGTACCCAATACAAGTTCAGGCATACCGCCGATAACACACCTTTTAAACGACGTTGTGTGTCCAAATCACTTAGCGGTTTTTCTTCTATGATTTGTAGCAATTCTTCAACAAACGTTGGATCATGTATGGGATGCGACCAAAGTGGACCGCCCATCTATATTTGGGAATATAAGAAACAATTTGGTGTGAACAATTGGTGCCAGTTAACCCTCTGAAAAAGCGACTGACGCGCCTTTTTGAACGGACATAACCGTTTAAACGGTTAAGCACCAATTAAGTAAGAAGGAAATAATTTGATTGTTTCGAGTTTAAATACTTAAGTGGGATAGTTGAAACTTACATGATGTTTATCACCGCAATGCGCACAATTTGTATTAACATTTGGTCCAGTTGGTATACCGAATTATACTTCCGCATTGCCTTTATCTGAGATCTTGCTTTTACAATACCCATAGGCTCTAGCGTATAGGTATCACAACCAGTGCATTGATATACCATTCATTGTTTGCTGTGTTCATAATATAAAGATATGGTAAGTAATTGGATTGTGGTAAAAGACCAAAATGCTGTATACCAACCTCATGCTATATTTACACTTCGCTTGACTACTATGCATACGCACAAATACGCGTATATAAAAATTTGCAGAAATGCTCAAAAGTGGCTCAATATATTTTCCATAACGATTAGAGTGCGTTTTAATGCAATGCAATAGTATACGCAATCCCATCTCATGGCAGCATTTCATACGCAAAGGCACAGAACTATATTTGGCATTGCAGGCTTCTGGCGTGTTGCCTCCAGCACAGCCATATCATTCGCAGTTACAAGTAATGAACCCCAACTCGTCAGTGATTGTATAGCGCCATCCAGAAAGCGATTCGGACAACCATAAGGATTTAGGTCTATAACATCGAAACGCTTCTCATATAAGTTGAAAGGTACATGAGAGTCCTATTGCGAATTTTATTATTGATTATTACAGTTAAATCACTAGCTATTGATTCGTATATCAAACCTACATTGCATCCCCTTCGCTTGGCACAATTAAATGTTCCACTCCATTGTGTTGCATATTTACGCTAATGGAATCTACTGCCACCTTAGATAGATCATTTGCAACAATTTCACGCACGCCTGCTACTTCTTTTGCATAACTAATGGTACGTAAACCTGTTGCAGCAAGCGTTTCCAATATTCGCAGTCCATCGTCGTATTTTACACCACCAGCCGTGTTTCTTGTCATTAGCATTGCTTGCTTTCCTTTGTATTTTGTGGATTTTTATGCGCCGCCGCTTCCCGCTCTCTTATCAACCGCTTTGAGTATACATTAAGTACTGAAATACTTAAATCACGATTAAATTCTTGTACTGGATTGTAGAATACGGCCCCGCCGGCAATAATTTCTGTAGTGCTTTCTTTGATCACACGTTCGGGTGCTTTGTCGTTCGTAGCGATCTGTTAATTCATAAAATTTAGGGCGATTTTGTTAATAAGGCGAAACATATATTTACCTTATTTTCAGATATTTCCTCAACTTCCATTTTGGCTTTAAACTGCTGTGCATTCAAGTTTTTGTTATCAGCTGTTCGGTGGTAGCATACACTGGCTGCTGCTTTTGTTGAACAGTGAATCGTGGACACTGTTTCAACAGAGGAAATATTTAAGCATTAAAGATGCACAACACTGTTTTTTTTATAAATCAACGATGATAGCCAGCCATGGGAGGTTGTTGCTGCTGCTATCGTGGCCTTGCATTACCCGGTTGCTGTTGTGGTATATACCTTGGTATAACTGGATGTGGCGTCATTGCCCCACCTGGTCCAGTTGATGCGGACCACGAACAACAACCACCACGACCTACACTGTTTGGGTTCACTTTGCTGCTGCAAACACACCTCCGTCACAATAATTAATGGAGACCATGGAGGGGTGTCTCAACAAGAGAGGCTATTTTATTGCACACATAGCCGTTTTTTACACCGAATTTTCTAATCTTTTTTTTTCAATTTTGGATAATAAATCTTAATGGTAACAAGAATTTTTTTCTTGTATGTATGTATGTGGAAATCAAAATTTACTATTCTGCATTAGAATTGCTCACGATTATTTATACTATGCAATTACATATTTCACTTTTTTTCTTTATAAACATGCACACATTGATATGAGTTTTTTTTGCTAAAACACACTTTAGTAGACCAAAAAATATTAAAGAATGCGTATATTAATTTCTGCAAAATGTAAATCACACAAATTGAAAAAATTGTCCACTTTTCTGTAGAATTAGAAATGGCGTAAAAATGACGTATTTTGTTATCCCTATGAAAATAATAGGTGCGAGAGAGCAGGATACATTGTGGGAAAGCAAAATTTGTCAGCATGCTATTTCATTTGCACAATTTTTCCTTCCAAATCGTCACCCCTGTCAAAAATTCGTGTGGCTGTGTGCGTTTTTGGTCACACGATTTTTGCAGGGTGGTAACAAAATTAAATAGAAAGGACATACACCCTCTCGATGATTTTGCGCACCCTCTCGTCCCTTTTCCACACCCTTAACTCTACCTGACATCTGGAAACCTCTTACCACAAAAGCTCTTTCATGTCACTTTTCTCTGTTTTGTCATTCCTCCATCATTAACACCAGGTGGTGGCAAAGCGAATTAAATCAATTCGCCGTGCAGATGAATGTCAAGTCAAAAGAAAATTTTCATAGATTCCGATTAACTGACATTTTGTTGTACAGGGCTGTGTATGGAAAATTATCAAGAAGAAGCAATCAGCTGATGGGTTAACACCACCCAAGGCGAATCTATACCAGGTGGTGGCAAAGCGAATTAAATCAATTCGCCGTGCAGATGAATGTCAAGTCAAAAGAAAATTTTCATAGATTCCGATTAACTGACATTTTGTTGTACAGGGCTTTGTATGGAAAATTATCAAGAAGAAGCAATCAGCTGATGGGTTAACACCACCTGTAATGAATTCGCCTTGATATTACTCTTTACATTTTAGCTGTATTTTATTGTTTTAATGTTATTATTTTCAGGTATGGGAGCGGGACAAATAATTGGGCATCTCTGCATTTATGACAGGATAACGTGGGGAGCACCCACAATACTGACATGCTTTGCAGTTCAACTAATTCGCCGTGCAGAAGAATGTCAAGTCAAAAGAATATTTTAATTGATTTCGATTAACTGACATATTAAAGTACCAGGCGCTGTATGGAAAATAATCAAGAACAAGCAATCAGCTCTTCGGATAACACCACCTGGTACATAATTCGCTTTGCGTCACATATATTTTATATTCGATATTTTGATAACAAGGCGAATTCTTGAATTCTTGATTATTTTCCATACCGTGCCTTTAATATGTCAATATAGGTGGTGTTATCCCATTAGCTGCTTGCTTCTTCTTTATAATTTTCCATACTAAGCCTTGAACAACAAAATGTCAGTTAATCGAAGTCTATGAAAATTTTATTTTGACTTGACATTCATCTGCACGGCGAATTGATTGAATTCCACCACCTGTTATAGATTCACCTTGATGTCAGTTAATCGAAATCAATTCCGCCTTGTTTGATAGTTAACATCAGTGTTGTGAAGTTGATAAAAATTATGAGATAGTTGAATAAAATACCTACACCTCTATTATGAACTCATACGATACACGATTAACGCTTGCAATCTGTTATACCGTATTAGGAAATAAATTCTAGCGTGTGAAACCCGATCGTTAGCGTTTATCATTTATCGTGGTATTGTCATACGCTAACTATCGCATCAGCTGTTCAATTTTCTGCGCTACTGTCGTTGATAAATTTTTGCAGGGTTGTCAACCTCACCTTCGAGCGGCGAATCCCGTTTCACTAACAGACGAGGCTCTGGCGACCCCAAGCTCCTCATGGAACTTGGTGGTGGGGAGGGAGGGATGGCCTGAAGGTTTAATGTGGCCATATAAATCGTTCCCGAGATGGTCGGGCCAGCACCTTAATGGTGCTGTGTTACCGGAGCGTATCGGATCTGTATCCGACAAAGGACCATCACATCGATAACACTCTCCAAAGCCTTCGGGGAGTAACCTCATCGCTACAACAACAACAACAACAACATAAATTTTTGCACGATATGTTGGGAGCTTTTTAAATAAAAGTAAATATAAAATTTTACAAAATCCAAAAGAATTCAACTAAAGCCTTTGTTGTATAACTGACTGTTGGGGTAAGGCGGAGGTGGCATTTGGCATGCTGGCAAGCCCCTGCTAGCTCGTCGGGAGGGGTGAGTTTTTGCTCACTCGCATTACCTACAGTTATACAAGCAAAAAGAGGGGTTCATGCCTGAAATCTACGAAAGAAAAGCTGCAAGAAAAGGTCTGTCCGTGTCAGGTGGAGTCATCCCTCCCCTTCTGCGTAAAACCTTGACGCAGCATTGGGCGTTGCACTGACTCCGAAACTTTAGCAACGCCCCCTTTGCCTGACATTTGTCTGTACGTTACGGTCCCATGTCCCTAGTCTATCTAGTCTGTCACAGTCGCCTCACACCCACGTCCCCTACATTGCGCTCGTTTAACACCCACACCAATTTAAAGTATTTAGCTGCTCATTCTGAGATAGGCTCAACCCATTTAACTAATGAACACGATAGTTGGAATTTCTTCGTAAAACGTTATAAAACTCTTTATTAACTAGTTATACTAAAATAATGATCACAACAATTCAAAACTTCCCTGATATCGAATTTTCCTTAAGGGTAATGGTTTGAAACTAATTCTATCTAATTATATGTATAATAAAAAAATATAAATGATGAAGGTAAGGTTGCTAAATTGAAGATAATAGAGAAAAGGAAGTGGAAGCTGGGTTGTAAAATTGCCGCGAGAAGCACGTTACGTAATTCAAAAAAATCAAGACATCGAAAGTCAGAACGATCAGTTTGTTTGCTGGCAGAATTGAGAATGAAAAACAAAAAATTAAAAAAACCCAATGGAAAATCAAAAATGAAAAGGGTTTTACGTAAAAAAGGAAAATTGGACAGTGCACCAAAACTGAACTTGAAAATTACCGAATAAAAATATGAAACTCTAGCGTACAAAAATTAAAATTGAAAATTACTAAATGCTAATAAGACTGTCGTTATCGGACCGCCACTGTATCCCAATAACTCCTTAGCCTCTGCTGGCTTCCCGCAGGTTTGTTTACAATTTGATATATACGTATGTTTGTATTTAAACCAGGGATGCACCTTAACGTTAAGCTAATCGTTTATCAAAAAATTTCCACCGTTTCCGTTGAAACACTTCGAAATATTATCGATAAAGAAATTATCAAGATAAATTGTCTCTCGTTTTTAACCGAAACGAAAAGCTTTCGTTAGCGTTAAAAACGTTAACAGAAACGTGATACTTTATGTTTGAATTGTGCTGGCAATGCTACAGCCATGATGAAGCCGTAAGGTGGCAACAACGAGCGCACATACACACATAAACTCTATGTAATTTGTTTGTGTAATTCGTTGGTGGTAATGTCAAAAATACTCTGAGAAATGTTCGTACTGTCAAAATTCATGAGAAAAGTTGCAATCAGCTTGGATAATGCTTTCACCTTTAATGACTCCGCCATCAATCAGCTTTGCCAGCATAGTTTGAAATAAATAATCAACATAAACGATTTGATTTCGTTTTGATATGGCAGAAAACGAAACGAAATCATTTCGTTAATTTGACGATCTTAACGTTAATAAACGAAACGAAATGACTTCGTTTCGTTTATTAACGTTGATTATCGTAACGAAATGATATCGTTTCGTTGGTTAAGCATGCCTGATTTAAACTATTTATGTAGGTAGTTAATAACTTATAACTCTAGTGCGGCAGTTACCCATAGTGTACAAGTACAAGTGTGTTGACTTATCTGTCAAGCATTCTGACAGGCACTCGCTGGATTCGGAATGACAGCGAATTCAAAATGGATACCATTACCGAGTGCGCCGAATGATTGAAAAATTGAAAAAATCGATACGATTGGTAGTCAAAAATGTTGTCGTTGAGACCAAAAATGCGACTCTAGACCTGAGATTTCCATCAGGTGAGCGAGGCTGTTTGTAGTTTTGACGTTTATCGCTTAGTGAACACACTTGGTATAGGTACACTATGCAGTTACCCACCGACGTGTGCCGTACGTACGGACGTTTGTCGTACGAAACACGTTTGACCGAACTCTCAAGCCCGTATGAATCAATGTGTGCGTCTGTGTACATGTACATAACATATTTGTGTGTGTATTGTTTACAGATAAGCACTGTTGCCATTGACCATTTTGCATGTATGCTTATGGAAACATCAACTTTTTCCAATTTAATTTTTGATATTGTAAAAGGCCGGAATACATATTAAATAAGTATAAATAGATTGCATATTTATAATCAGCACTTTTACATAATTATTTCGAATTATTTTCAGAATTTTTCAAACTTTAATTAGGTGTTTTTGCATAAAATTGCAAACGGTCAAAAATTAGCGCACAAAAGTTTACTAGGCAACTCTGTCTAGTGAGAGAGCGATCAGCTGACACGTTCTTACGGAAAAAATCAAAATTGTTTTGATTTCTACGTTCCGGGCTACGTACGTGCGGGCGTTGTACGTCGTTGAGTTTTCGTTTACATTGCACACTCATAAGATAGGTCGTGTCAGCTGACACGTTTTTGGTACGTACGTTCGTGAGTAACCACGGCTTAATGCCGCATAGCACTTATGCGGCAGTTACTCACGAACGTACGTACCAAAAACGTGTCAGCTGACACGACCTATCTTATGAGTGTGCAATGTAAACGAAAACTCACCGACGTGCAACGCACGTACGTACGTAGCCCGGAACGTAGAAATCAAAACAATTTTGATTTTTTCCGTAGGAACGTGTCAGCTGATCGCTCTCTAACTAGACAGAGCTGCCTAGTAAACTTTTGTGCGCTAATTTTTGACCGTTTGCAGTTTTATGCAAAAACACCTAATTAAAGTTTGAAAAATTGTGAAAATAATTCGAAATAATTATGTAAAAGTCCAGATTTATATTTATTTAATATTTATATTTATTTAATATTAATTCCAGCCTTTTACAACATCAAAAATTAAATTGGAAAAAGTTGATGTTTCCATAAGCATGCATGCAAAATGGTCAATGGCAACAGTGCTTGTCTGTAAAAAATACACACACAAATATGTTATGTACATGTACACGGATGCACACATTGATTCCTACGGGCTTGAGAGTTCGGTCAAACGTGCTTCGTACGACAAACGTCCGTACGTACGGCACACGTCGGTGGGTAACTGCCGCATAACCGATCAATCCCGCGACGGAGGCGCCTGCGTCGAAGAGAGAGCGTGGCTGCAAAGAACGTACATATACATCTACCTACAAACCTATGCTGGAAAGTCGATCGGTGGAAGAGGTGATAATGAAAGATAATAAATTTATTCGGGCATGCGGTTGCGGCCCGGATCAAAGAATGTATGCGCGTGAAAGATAATTCAATAGTGCGACACTAAATATAACTTGAAATCGGAAATTTAACTAATATGTGAAAAAAATGAAACTGAGGGTAAACAAAAAAATCGAATAGCCTTGCAAAAAAAATATATAAGCGCAAAAAGAAAACGTAACGCAAAAGCTAGAAGTGAAAAATAGCAGAAGAATGCGCTTATTAGAAACAACAAAACGCAACACGTACAAAAAGGCAAAGAGATAAAAGTGTTAGGAAGATGGAACCGAAATTGGTAATCTTTAAATTAAATGCAAAAAAGTGAACGCAAAAAGTGGAAAACTCATGTAGAAACAGAATGCTTAAAAATTAGGTATTTTAGAGGAGAAGCGGTACGCGAGAAAAAGGTTAAATGTGCGAATGTGTGGGTGTGGGAAAATAAGTTAAGGAAATAATAGGTAGATGGGTAACAAGTGGGATTTTGAAAGGATAGAGAAAAATGAGAAGAAGTAAGAAACTGGAATGAATATGAAGGTAGAAATGCTTATAATTATAAAGTTATAAAAATTTCAAAAATAAATTCATCGCAAATGGAAAAAAAACTCACAAGCAAATCGGAAAATAATTAGAATTGAGTTAAATTAAACCTTAACGAAAATAAACTAAAAATTCAAATTAAACAATATCGTAGTCTACTGATTAAAAATTAACAAAAAAAAAATAATGATCCCTAATGAGTTCAAACAAATTCAACTGAAAACAATATAAATTCCGGCAGCGGCGCACGGATAATTATGTTCCCCTTTTAGGCTCTCTCCTTGACTGTTTTTCTCCTCCAATTAGTGATTGTATCTGCAGCTCCAATTTAATGATCGCGGTGCCAGGACAGGAGCGCTCAGATGCCCCTTTACTCCCTTGACGTCTAGCCTGGCACCGTCTGTATGCTTCCCTTTCCTCTATATGAAATACTACCCCGCTTTGTGTATTTCGGATTGTATTGGTGGCTGGTGGTGCAAGTTCCTTTAACTTAAATACTACCCCGCTTTATTTTTGCGTTTGTGGCTGGTGATGGTGGACAGCTTAAATTTTTGCACAGCAATCTAGATGTGTAGAGGGGAAGAATATTAGGGACAGGGGTCATGGCGGCAGAGGAAGACACATTAGGGTGCATGTGACCTTATTTTATTTAGTGACTTTTATCTACTTATTTCATTTTACCTATTTATGTCATTTTATTTATTCATTTGGTTTTATTAATTTTACTTGATTTTATCCAATAGATTTTTATTAAATATCTGGCTTTATTTATTTATGTATGTAATTTTAGTTATTTTAATTAGTTTTATATGTAATTTTATTTTATTATTTTATTTAACTTATTTTAATTTTATTTTATTTTTAACTTTCATTATTTTATCTAATTTTTTTACTTAATTTTATCTTTGTATATAATTTCATTTATTTCACTAAATTTTATTGATTGTAGGTATGTAGTTTTATTTAAATTAATTTCCACTTTTAACATTTTTTTTTTTAATTTATTTTCACTATTAGTCCACATGCACCCTGGACTGGGGAAAGGAGTTTCACTGGACTCACCTGGGGCTGTTGTCAAGCAGGGTATGAGATCCCGGTTCATCCTTGGGATTCCCCTAAATTACCCGTTAGCACGGTTTTATGAAAAAAAAAATCGCGAACTTTTTTTTTCGCAAAAAAGTATATACAATTAAAACTTGCTTCCGCACTCACTTAAGTCAACTTTTCTTTTGAGACATTCTCTGCAATCGTTTGGCGGTCGTACCCCATAAATCAAAAGCCTTTCTTTCTCACCACTTTCACTCAAGAACGGAAGACACCAATACATACTGTAACGAATTTACTTGCAAATCCTCTTATTTGCAATCCTCTGCTAAGTTCGAATCACTAAACTGTTGAATAAATAACTCCAATATTGAATAATGAAAAAAATGGCCTTTATTATAGTACTTCACAATGACACTTATACTTTGCTACTCGCTGGCTTAATAACCAAACTGATTGATAATTCAAATTGAACTCTACTATTGGCCGCCAGATCGCGTGCTTAATCAATAACTGATTGATTGCTCAACTCAAACTGAATTACTTCTTAAGCCCCCATTACTGATACTTAGCATAGACTTGACTTGACTTGGCGTAAACTTGGCAACTTAGCCACGATTATACTCCACTTGGCGCATAAAATCTGGCATCATAATCAGCGTTGAAATTTATTTTTAAATAAATGTCAATTTGTATGACAAAATGTCAAAATGAAATGGAAACAAACAAATGGCATCTCAAAATGTAAACGTCACTTAGAACTTACATAGAAAATCAAAATTCAACAGACTTCTAAGTCAAGTTAAGTTTTGAGTAATCAGAGTCAAGTCTATGCTAAGTATCGGTAATGGAGCCTTTACTCGCTTGACCCGCTTTTATAGTTTACGCTGCATACTTCTAGGCTCTTCGATTTCCAGAACTTACTAGTTGTTTCGGCTACAAAATCGCCAGCCACAACTACGTGCACAAATTATTGCTCTCTCTTGTGACAATTCAGATAAGATATATGCATGTGTTTGTGCATTGCCGCTCCGCTGCTCGTATACGTACATATGTGTAGACGCAATTATTTATTCGTTTATGTAGATACATAAAGATTGAAATATTGATGTGAATGTTTGTAGTTTACGGTCTCTCGCGCGCACATAGGCATATAAGTAAATGCATCTGTGTGTGACATCTCTCTGGGCTGCCTTATATATGTGTATACTTGATTTAATTATTAACGTAAATACTGCTTGGCATGGCCTTAAGCCGTGGTTACTCACGAACGTACGTAGAAAAAACGTGTCAGCTGACACGACCTATCTTATGAGTGTGCAATGTAAACGAAAACTCACCGACGTGCAACGCCCGTACGTACGTAGCCCGGAACGTAGAAATCAAAACAATTTTGATTTTTTCCGTAAGAACGTGTCAGCTGATCGCTCTCTCACTAGACAGGGTTGCCCAGTAAACTTTTGTGCGCTAATTTTTGACCGTTTGCAGTCTTTTACAAAAACACCTAATTAAAGTTTGAAAAATTGTGAAAATAATTCGAAATAATTATGTAAAAGTGCAGATTAGAAATATGTAATCTATTTATATTTAATTAATATTAATTCCAGCCTTTTACAACATCAAAAATTAAATTGGAAAAAGTTGATGTTTCCATAAACATGCATGCAAAATGGTCAATGGCAACAGTGCTTATCTGTAAACAATACACACACAAATATGTTATGTACATGTACACAGACGCACACAATGATTCCTACGGGCTTGAGAGTTCGGTCAAACGTGCTTCGTACGACAAACGGCCGTACGTACGGCACACGTCGGTGGGTAATTGCCGCATTAGCATCGCCTTAGTGATGGGATAATTTAGTGATGGGATAATTTAGTGATGCTAATATCTGTGACAATACAATCCTATTTTGGCGGGAAACGACAGATATAAACTTTCACGAACTAACTTCACGCATACTAACAGATACATGTTCGAACATCTATCCAAGTGTTTACTAACACATGTAAACGTAGCTATGCTGGTATATGCACACAGATACATACGTAAATGTTTGAACATCCTTACCATCGCATTAACCCACATGCTGCCGCTACACCTTATTCCCAACACTCTGTTGCAACACGCTGGGCAAGAAATCTTAAAGTAGCACAAACCTTCAAAATATTTCCGATGGATGACCTATTTTTATGCGCGCAAACTGCCTTCTACCTCTGTTAAGACATCTTCTGAAATCTATTTTTTTATTAAATTTTTTTCACTTTCAGTATATCAAGTACTTACTGTGTAGAGTTCATTTCAAGAAGATTGGAAGGATCTCTCAATTTTCTTCTTTCTATGGCCTCTATACGAGTCTCGTCTATTTGTTCATTTGAGTTTATATAAAAGGCATCAAAGGTTGCAGAAACCATTTTATTAATGGCGGAAACACAATCAAGTTTTTCATACAGATGCGTTCAACGCAATGTTATGCATGCCAGTAACATCGCCCCAAATAACGCAAGATGTTGCGTTTTTGAACATGACGAAACTTCAGCAATTAAAGTTTATTTCGCCTTGCCCATTCACATACAAAATTTTGCGAATAACTAACTGTGTTTTTTTTTTTACATCTATAGACGTTTACGCTTAAACTTTATATGGAGTGCTAAGCGTCAAACCATAGCTACTGCTGAAATTGCCGCGCGTAAAATTAGTACTACTAAATTTCAATCCGCATTATACTCAGAGGGTTGTTCTTCGCTTTTCGGTGCACCCTGTGCTGTACTTAGTTATTTAACCACTGCTGCTAGATGGGTCTCCTAAGCATTTTCTAACCGAAGATAAGATAACGTATACACATGTAAAAAACACGGCTACGGTTAGAAACATTCTCACTGTACAAGAAATATGCTTGCCAGCATATTTTGTGTCATATTCATTTGCTAAATTACAGTTTTTAACTGTGAAAAATGTTAGAAAACTTACCAACGAGTGGGAGAAATAATTTCACTTGCAAAGTGTGAACGCACCCTTAGCCAAACAAATGTCAAATTCTTCTTCATATGCTTTGCTTGCAACAAAAGTTGTAAGTTGGCTACTTTTTCATGTCAGATGGCGCCAGTGTCGATCAATTTGTCATTCTCCATAAAAATACGTGCAGTCTACACATAATGCATAAGATTGAGTTAAACGCATCTATATGAAAACCCGCTTATGTGACGGTGCTTTAATTATATAACTAGATTTCCCACATAAGTTTTTCCCTTCTATAATTATGATCAAGTTTTAGAAATGCGAATTTCTTAATTGAAAAAGTTCAACCTCTAGGGTGTAATCTCAAATCGGAAGCACAAAATAAACAAGAAATCTAGTCCTCAGTCATATGTCATATAATTGAAAAAGTTCAACCTCTAGGGTTTAATCTCAAATCGGAAGCACAAAATAAACGAGAAATCTAGTCCTCAGTCATATGTTAACATGTTGACTATCTATTAACAATTTTTTGTTGATTAAGGCAGGTGTAAATTCGTTCTAAACCCCTTGATTATTCTTTTAAAAGTTGCTTGCAAAAAATCACAACTACTGATTCTTCTGGCGATAAGCCCAATGCGTCGATCTTAAATTCAAAAGCTTGTTGGGTATTCATTTCCGCATTCACCACAAATCACACATAGAAGATTGCGCATTTCGCATGTAAACAAAAGATCAGCTGTTTTTTATGGGCAATTTAACGTCATTTTACTTTAGCTCTTGTTTTTTCTCTCTTTCTTTCATTTGCTCAAGCAGTCAAGTGTGACCAAGGCGAATTCAGTAGAGGTGGTGTTATCCCAACAGCTGATTGCTTCCTCTTGATAATTTTCCATACAAAGCCTTGTACAACAATATGTCAATTAATCGAAATCAATGAAAATTTCCTTTTGACTTGACATTCTTTTGCACGGCGAATTGGTTGAATTCGCTTTGCCACCACCTGGTATGGATTCGCCTTGAGTGTGACGTAAATGCGTAGAACGAAGCAATTTTGAACTCGTGAATTCGCAATCTTAAAACTGTGATTTGTGCCCATTCACAATCAATCTGTAGTTGGCATCATTGTGAATGATAACTAAGTGTGATATCTTATCTGTCAAATGCATGACAGGTTGTTCAATATGGCTACTTTTAAGCGTTTTGACAGGGTGTTCAATATGGCGGCGCCTATCTTCAGCGGGTGATAGAGAGAGATACAGAATGAGACAGCGATAGTCAAATACAAATCAGGTGATCCAATCACTTTGGAATTTTGACGTCTATGCAGAAGATATCACACTTAGTTATCATTCACAATGGTTGGCTTATGCAACATTGTAAGATAGAACTGTCTACTATAACTTCTCGAAACCCGATTGCTTAAAGATAATTGACTATCTTAAAATGATGCAAACGAAATTTAAAACATGCATATCTTTCGATAAATTTAATGCCCAAAAATTTGTCCACTGAGGGGCCTTTTTATCTACAAATGGAGACATTTTTCATAGCGCCAGGTGATCTGGTTCTAAAGTTAAAATTAAAGAGGGCAACATAAGGGTAAAATTTTTTTCCAGAAAAGGAAACGCAATGGCGCATAGTCATAGTCAAAATAAAATAGGTTTTAAATTTAGTTACAGCTTTTTGACATAATTTTCTATGAGCTATCTATAAAAAAGCTATTTAATTTTGACTATGACTACCCTGCAAAAATTGTTGGATTACGTGTCCATTTTCTTCATGTTGGAGTACTCTAACAATACTCCTTTGCAATGCGTTTGCGGACCACCATCAGCCGATCATTGCTCGTTTTTTAACGACAGTGATCACGACACGATGACGATCGAACAGAGTTCCCAAAAGTAAAATATCGCATGCAAATAACTAATAATAAAATATTACTTTGGCAACACTGATAAAATGCCACAGCGCACTGGTTTTATGTATACATACTATAGTATGTATAGAGAAATATTAGTTTCTTTATTCACGCAAATGCTAAATAACATAAGAATATTCGTAGTATAAAATATAAAAGTTGTATTGTCCCTCGTCATTTACTTTCATTTTAAATTAAATTCACTTCGATAATTCTTTCCGACACAATTCCTCTTTAGTACTTTGGCATATGATCCTCTGTGAAGTACTTTGGAAAGTACTCTCACGTATGTACTCTATGGAATACTCAAAAACAAAGCGAGAGTGGGATCACCTACTCCTCTCCTAGGACATCGCAATGTTAATTGGAGCACATTTTTTGTATGAATACAGATTAGATTTGACGCAGTCCTATACTCCCAAAGGAGTATTCCTTACATTATTTATAGAATACTCGCGTTTTTTGAAGGGTATGCGCCCATAAGTTTATCAAATTTAATCGACATTGTTCCCGATAGAACCGATAAAAAGTTTCACAACTCTAGCTGGCAGTCCATTTTGTCCATAGATGAATGGATTTGCAACTCTTTGTTTCGAGAGAGCGCTGTCAAAATGCACATTTTTTATAACATTTATCATATATTATAAATGCCACTCCAAACAAAATTGAATAGATCTGAAAATGGGGATTTTTGACATACATTTCGGCGATTATAGTTTCAATCATTTAATAATATGATAGTCGTAAAATATTTATTTCCTTAAAGTTATTTCACAATTATACGACTAGTTAGAGTTAAATATAAACAAATCTAAGTAAAATTTACATTTCGATTAAATTAATTAGTCAAATATTGTAACGCATTTAACTCGCAGTGAAAACCATCTATTCTTTTGAAATTTCAGTAAATCGGACCTATGATATAATAGTTAACATTATTTGATGGATAGGGCTTATCCTGCATGTCTGGCGTTCCACGTTCTGTGATCAAAATGGACTGGTTGCATCGGGAGTTCATATTTACAAAACCTATTTTTAGTGATAACTTTTGAATGGGAAATAATATTTACCCTCCGCCTTCGAATTAATAATACTTACACCAAAACAAGTATTTTTATCCTTTTTCCCATAATTTTTGAACGCTATTCTACAGTTGTAGGTCAAACTAAAGTTTACCAAAATTTATGGCACGTTTTTCGTTTTGGCTGGCAAATTTTTTGTTCTGGCACCCGCTTCAGCTGGCGCGAGGGATTTATCTGTGATTGTTGCCAGCAACAACTAGAAGATAAATCCCTCGTGAGAGCGAAAATATGAGAGCGTAAGCAAAACATAGTGTACAAGTACAAGTGTGTTGACTTATCTGTCAAGCATTCTGACAGGCACTCGCTGGATTCGGAATGACAGCGAATTCAAAATGGATACCATTACCGAATGCTCCGAATGATTGAAAAATTGAAAAAGTCGATACGATTGGTAGTCAAAAATGTTGTCGTTGAGACCAAAAATGCGACTCTAGACCTGAGATTTCCATCAGGTGAGCGAGGCTGTTTGTAGTTTTGACGTTTATCGCTTAGTGAACACACTTGGTATAGGTACACTATGAAGCAAAAGATTCGTATCAATCTAATCTATGATTTTGTGATTCGCAGCCATAGTGTACCTATACAAGTGTGTTCACTAAGCGATAAACGTCAAAACTACAAACAGCCTCGCTCACCTGATGCAAATCTCAGGTCTAGAGTCGCATTTTTGGTCTCAACGACAACATTTTTGACTACCAATCGTATCGACTTTTTCAATTTTTCAATCATTCGGCGCACTCGGTAATGGTATCCATTTTGAATTCGCTGTCATTCCGAATCCAGCGAGTGCCTGTCAGAATGCTTGACAGATAAGTCAACACACTTGTACTTGTACACTATGTTCGCAGCTAGACGTGTGTGAGAAGCGCAGGTGCATATTTCTTTTGTTTTACATTTGTGTTTTCTTCCAAAAGCTTTTCGAAAAGTGCAAAAATTATTTATATTACCATTTAAAAGTTACTAGCAATATAAAGAACATAACGTTATTTAGAATAAAGTGTTGTGCATAATCGGTTTAATAGCGCTTGAGTGCGTCAATGCGGTCTTCGTCATGGACATTGCCATTACGTGCCCATACAAAAAAAAAAGAAATATAAAACTTATAGACTGCAAAAGTGGCCATAGGCAACCAATTTAACTGACTACTAAAATATCTCGTACAAAAGGAAATATTGCAATAAAATTAGTACTTCAATTGTAATTGCATAAAAACGTTTTTGTAGGTGAAATTAATCACTTCTACAACCCACTTGATGAGATGACTTTTTACTGATAGATAACAAAAGAAAGATAAAGGAGACGCAAAAAAGTAAATGGAAAAATCTACAAATAAGCTCTACAGAAGAAGAAGCTACGAGAGGGAGCAATTGCATCAGTTGATTGGATTGTTTGCATTGTGAATAAGTAAGTTGACAGACAAATGAAATCAAAATTCGGTAATAGTCTAGTTGAGGGGTCGACTGCTAATACGCTACCAAAAATATCGAGAGAGGTGTCAAATGACGCGTCTTGACATCAACTGAACCGGCCTTGACCGAAGGCCGCCAACGCAGAAAGGTGTTCTGCGCAAAAATACTATGGATCCGACCCTCGGTTTCGGAGGCACCCCCGGGTCTTTTTTCGGTTTTTGAATATCTTTTGAACGCGTTAAACTTTTTATTTTCCGCCTTCGGATTATTAATACTGATGTCAAAACGCGTCGTTTGACATCTCTCTCGATATTTTTGGTAGCCTATTAGCAGTCGACCCCTCAACTAGACTATTACCCAAAATTTTTCAGGTATGCAGTAAAAAATGGAAGCTTTCAGCTAACACATTTCTTATAGATACGTTGCAAAACAATTACAAGGTATAGCCGTAGGTAGACTATACATTAAGGGTCCAAGAGGAAGCGGTTGATGGTTGGGGACGGGGTGGGGCGTTGATTCCCGATCCTAAAAACAGCTCCCCAACCACAGGATGCTTATAGTCGCAATTTCATATTAAAGTTGCCAAAAATGTGAGAAAACGCAGTGAATTGAGCAAATATGGTGCTACCAGACTTCAAAATATGTATAAATAAAAAACGACTCAATGTGTTTTAATCGCCCGATTTTATATTCCAATTTTTATTTTTTATAAGCGCGTCTGAAGGCCGCTAAGGCAGAAGTGTTCTGCAAAAAAATACATTGAACTGCGTTGAAGCCGATGCTTACTTTAGCATCTGACCACCTGCCATACTCCTTTCAATACAGCGACCGGCCAATGTCATCAGCTCTGAAAAGCGGAATTTTATTAATTTAAAAAAAAAAAGCTAACTGGGAAGGCTACACAACCTTCACAAGTCAATTTTTTTCTGCTCTCCCAATTCCGAATGATGTCCTGCAAGGCGAGCGTGGGTTCTGCACGGTCAATCGCTTCAGCTTCTGCACGCTTTACTCCGGCCGGTAGAATACCTGAAATAATACCGCATTTCCCGGCTGGAGCTGCAAACTTAGCAAGAGAACGTGACCTGGCGAGAAATCTTGACCCTAGATACCCCATATTAGGAGTCTCAACTTGGATATTATGCGGCTGGTAGATGCACACAAAGGTACCAAATGGGAGGAGCATCTAAAGAACTGAGGGCGTTGGTAAATTGTGGTCAAACGTCATATCCCTGTCCAATCCAACTCAACGCAACGATAAAGTATCCATCGCCCAGCAGGTTAGGGGGCTTAGAATATACCCGCGGCTGGTATGCCTGTCGCTCAAATTTCAATCACTTTCTACAAACCTTCTGTAATTTCAGACTTGTATTGCCACAATCAAGGGATGCGGCCAACCTTTTCAACTGAGAGGTGTCACACCGCCGTCATAAGAGGCGACTAAAATATCAAATTGATTCAAGGGGTTGTGTAGCGCAACCCTCTCAAGGGGTTGCCAGCGCAATATATAGCTCCTCCAACGCAATTTGCAACCTAACCTACCCGTGGCGAATCCTGTTTCATTACCAGCCGAGGCTCTGGCGACCCCGAACTACTGATGGATCTAGGGGTGGGAGGGCGGTATGGCCAAATCGTTCCCGAGATGGTCGGGCTAGTACCTTTATGGTGCTTGTTACTGGAACGTACCGGATCTGCTAAAGCTTTTGATACGGTCATCCATGACACTTTACTGCAAGACCTGGAAGGGTCTCCCCTACCTCCAAGTCTCAAAAGGTGGACCGCAAGTTATCTGTCTGGTAGGCAAGCATCGGTGCAATTCAGCAACGTAACATCCAAACCATGGAGTATTAAAGAAGGTGGTGTCCTCTCCCCACTTCTGTTTAACTTCTACGTATCAAAGCTACCTTCACCACCAGAAGGTGTTACTACCGTTTCCTACGCCGATGACTGTAGGATAATGGTCACAGGCCCAGGCCCACAGATGTTGTTGTTGTTGTTGTTGTAGCAGTGCTTCGCCCCACCTAACAGACGCGACCGATCACAAACTGTCATCAATATCCTCTAACGGGAGTCCAAGGAAACTTGCTGTTTCAACAGGGGTGGACCATAGGGAAAGGGGTGTTAGAGGCGTTGGTTCCACATTACAATTAAAGAGATGGTTGGTGTCATGTGGGGACACATTGCAAGCGGGGCATACATTTTGTATGTCGGGGTTGATTCTGGATAGGTAAGAGTTTAACCTGTTACAGTATCCAGAACGAAGTTGAGCCAGAGTGACACGCGTTTCCCTGGGGAGTATGCGTTCCTCTTCCGCAAGTTTTGGATACTTTACTTTGAGTACTGGGTTCACCGGGCAATTCCCGGCATAAAGGTCCGACGCCTGTTTGTGGAGTTCACCAAGGACCTGCTTGTGTTTTTTCGCTTCATACGGCTGTGTTCTCAGATGCCGTATTTCCTCAAAATGCTTACGGAGATGACTCCTTAAGCCCCCAGGCGGTGCTGGCTCGTCAATCAGATGTCTGTTGGGATGCCCAGGTTTCTGGGTATTCAACAGGAACTGTTTGGTCAGCATCTCGTTTCTTTCCCTGATGGGGAGTATTCTCGCCTCATTATGTAGATGGTGTTCTGGGGACATAAGAAGACAGCCCGTGGCAATTCTGAGAGCAGTATTTTGGCAGGCCTGTAGCTTCTTCCAGTGGGTAATTTTTAGGCTTGGCGACCATATGGGTGACGCGTAGCACGTAATCGGCTGGCTAATTGCTTTGTATGTAGTCATGAGCGTTTCTTTATCTTTTCCCCAGGTACTGCCAGCAAGGGATTTGAGGATTTTGTTACGGCTCTGAATTCTCGGAACAATTGCGGCTGCGTGCTCACCAAAATGTAGATCCTGATCAAACGTCACACCCAAGATTTTGGGGTGTAGGGCAGTCGGTAGCGTAGAGCCATCGACGTGGATGTTCAAAATGGTCGACATTTGGGACGTCCATGTTGTAAATAAGGTCGCGGAAGATTTAGTCGGTGATAATGCCAGGTTTCGCGAGGCGAAAAAACTGGAGAGATCAGGGAGGTAGCCGTTTATTTTATTGCATAGCTCATCGATCTGTGGGCCTGGGCCTGTGGCCATTACTGTGCAGTCATCGGCGTAGGAAACGATTGTGACTCCTTCCGGTGGTGAAGGTAGTTTAGATATGTAGAAATTAAACAAAAGTGGGGATAGGACACCACCCTGTGGCACCCCTTGTTTAATTCTCCTTGGCTTTGATGTTTCGTTTCTAAATAGCACCGATGCCTGCCGACCACCCAGATAATTTGCGGTCCACCTTTTAAGACATGGGGGAAGGGTAGACCCTTCCAGGTCTTGCAGTAACGAGCCGTGGTTGACCGTATCAAAAGCTTTTGATAGGTCTAGCGCTACGAGTACTGTTCTATGGTGGGGGTTTTGATTTAAACCGCAATTTACAGGCCCACAGATCGATGAGCTTTGTAACAAAATAAACAGCTATCTCCCTGATCTCCCCAGTTTCTTCTCCTCGCGAAACCTGACATTGCACCGACCAAATCATCGGCTACCATATTTAGAACATGGACGCGCTTAATGTCGACCATATTGAACATCCACCTCGATGGCACCGCGCTACCGACTGTCTTACACCCTAATATCTTGGCTGTGACGTTCGATCAGGATCTACGTTTTGGAGAGCATGCAACTGCAATTGTACCGAAATTCCAGAGCCGTAATAAAATCCTCAAGTCTCTTGCCGGCAGCACTTGGGGTAAAGATAAAGAAACGCTCATCACCACTTACAAAGCAATTGTCCGGCCGATTGCATGCTACATGTCCCCGATATGGTCACCAAGCCTAAAGACTACTCACTGGAAGAATATACAGGCCTGCCAAAATACTTCCCTCAGAATAGCACATGACACCAACCATCGCTTTAATTGTATTGTCAAATGTGGAACCTACGCCTATAACACCAATCTCTCTATGGCCCGCCCCTGTTGGAACAGCCAGTTTCCTTGGACTCCCCTTAAGGACTTTGATGACAAGTTGTGGGTGGTCGTGCCCATTGAATGGGGCGAAGCACTGTTAACACAACAACAACAACATACTATGGATCCCTCCCTTTTTTCGGAGGGACCGCATCATTTTTTGGTTCATCGTTTTTGGACGCGTATTAGAAGTCAATCCCTGCTTTGTACTTTTACCCTTGATACAATAAGGATTAAATCATATAAATTCTAAGGCTCTGGCGGGCAATAATTTAAAAATAAGGTCGACTGCAAAAAAGCACAGCTACAACAACAGCTGCTAATAAGCGTCCAAAAATATCGGGAGACGTATCAAAAGACGCATCTTGGCCTCATTTTAGTCGTTCAAAAGA
This sequence comes from Eurosta solidaginis, assembly GCF_040869045.1. Taxonomy (NCBI): domain Eukaryota; kingdom Metazoa; phylum Arthropoda; class Insecta; order Diptera; family Tephritidae; genus Eurosta; species Eurosta solidaginis. Next base: position 175,956,334 of record NC_090321.1, on the reverse strand, counting down.
TATTAACAAAAAACGGAAAAATGATCCCGGTATCCTCCGAAGCCGAGGGTGGAATCCTTATTTATGTGCAGAACACCTTTTTGCGTTGGCGGCCTTTGGCCGCGCTCCACCAATCGTGGCCGCGCTCCAAAATCGTGCAAATCCCTTTGTACACAAAATTTTTTCCTGTGTACAACAACCAAAAGAAGTATGCCAAAATCAACTGCAAACTATCCAAAGTCAAAATGTGTATTTTTCGCCTTCGGATTATTAATAATGAGGTCGAGACGCGTCTTCCGACATCTCTCCCGATAATTTGGACGCGTTTTGCAGTCGACCGCTGTTCTAAATACATATCGGGAGGGTGCCAAAAGACGCGTTTTGCGAATCTGAATTTAGAAGCTAAACATTTTGAGTCTGTGAATTGATATTTGCAAAAGAAATTTAAACAAGAAGTATACAAGAACATCTAAAAACGTTCACTTACAGGGGGGAAATAAAAAAATTCTCCACCGTTTTCTTATGATATGGATACCGGGCTTTATTAAAAAGTTAAACAGACCAATTCTAAATATTCTCGTGGAATTTTGTTCTCGCGGATTTTTGTATTCCCGCGGAAAAATTCCTCCAATTCTTTTCTCCTAGGGAGAAGAATAATTGGGGAATAGGAATTTCGAATTTTCGAAGTCAGCTGTTTTGTCAATTGAAATTTCGTTGCGCATTTCTTATTTTGTTTAAAAAACTGAAAAGTTTAATTATTGTTGCGAATTTGTTTGAAATTAAGAAATAAGGTATAAACAATGCACATTATTGCATTTCATGTGGTATTCACTGAAATGAGTAATGAATTAGTGCCACAGCAACATCAACAGAGGAGCATAGGAAGAAGACGGCGGGATAACACAAATCCGCCGGAGTTGCCTGCTTTCATTCTGCAAAGCAATTTTCTGGCGGCCACGTCGAGTTGAGTTCGCCTTTCGCCATATGCCAAAATCTATTTAAGCCTTCTTAAAAATCCTTGCGCAATTTCTGGATGGTTGCATCAAATATACAAAGAGCTCTTCCGTTGCTTATGATATACTTTTCGACTTAAAATAAAGAATATTCAGCCCAATTCTAAACGAAAATTCCGTGCGAGTTTTCTCCCTTCTCCCATTCCTGTTATTCTAAATAAAAATTCCTTGTGAGTTTTTTCACTTCTCCCTTTCCTCCTATTCTGAACAATGTTCGAAAAAGCGGAAACCGGTTATGGGAGAAAAGTAGGTATTCAGCCCAATTCTTAACGAAAATTCCGTGAGAGTTTTCTCCCTTCTCCCATTCCTCGTATTCTAAATAAAAATTCCTTGTGAGTTTTTTCACTTCTCCCTTTCCTCCTATTCTGAACAATGTTCGAAAAAGCGGAAACCGGTTATGGGAGAAAAGTAGGTATTCAGACCAATTCTAAATATTCTCGCGGAATTTTGTTCTCGCGGATTTTTTTATTCCCGCGGAAAAATTCCTCCAATTCTGTTCTCCTAGGGAGAACAATAATTGGGGAACAGGAATTTCGAATTTTCGAAGTCAGCTGTTTTGTCAATTGAAATTTCGTTGCACATTTCTTATTTTGTTTAAAAGATTGAAAAGTTTAATTATTGTTGCAAATTTGTTGGAAATTAAGAAATAAAATATAAACAATGCACAGTATTAATTGCATTTCATGTGGTATTCACTGAAATTAGTAATGAATTGGTGCCACAGCAACATCAACAGCGGAACATAAGAAGAAGACGGCCGCATAACACAAATCTGCCGGAGTTGCCTGCTTTCGTTCAGCAAAGCAATTTTCTGGCGGCCAAGTTGAGTTGAATTCCTACTTCTTCATATGCCAAAATCTATTTAAGCCTTATTAAAAAATCCTTGCACAATTTCTGGATGGCTGCATCAAATATGTATACCAAGAGCTCTACCGTTGCTTATGATATACTTTTCGACTTGAAATAAATATTGTGGTTGTTGTTGTTGTTGTATTAACATTGAGAATATTGGGGTAGAATGTAAATACATATTTTAGCACAAGTTTGTACAAATAAGTGTTCTTTCTTAAAAGAACCAATTTCCTTTAACTATTTTGATGCATTCCCTTTAATTTAACTAGTGAAAAAACTCCTATGAAATGGTAGAGAAATCTCCCTCTCCCTCACATTCATAATCAGCCCAATTCTAAACGAAAATTCCGTGCGAGTTTTCTCCCTTCTCTCATTCCTCGTATTCTAAATAAAAATTCCTTGTGAGTTTTTTCACTTCTCCCTTTCTTCCTATTCTAAACAATGTTCGAAAAAGCGGAAACCGGTTATGGGAGAAAAGTAGGTATTATGAATGTGAGGGAGAGGGAGATTTCTCTGCCATTTCATAGAAGTTTTTTCACTTGTTAAATTAAAGGGAATGCATCAAAATAGTTAAAGGAAATTGGTTATTTTAAGAAAGAACACTTATTTGTACAAATTTGTGCTAAAAGATGTATTTATATTCTACCACAATATTCTCACTTCTAATACAACAACAACTACAACCACAATATTCTTTATTTTAAGTTGAAAAGTATATCATAAGCAACGGTAGAGCTCTTGGTATACAAATTTGATGCAGCCATCCAGAAATTGCGCAAGGATTTTTTAATAAGGCTTAAATAGATTTTGGCATATGATGAAGGACGAATTCAACTAAACTTGGCCGCCAGAAAATTGCTTTGCTGAATGAAAGCAGGCAACTCCGGCAGATTTGTGTTATGCGGCCGTCTTCTTCTTATGTTCCGCTGTTGATGTTGCTGTGGCACCAACTCATTACTCATTTCAGTGAATACCACATGAAATGCAATAAATACTGTGCAATGTTTTATTTTATTTCTTAATTTCCAACAAATTTGCAACAATAATTAAACTTTTCAATTTTTTTAACAAAATAAGAAATGTGCAACGAAATTTCAATTGACGAAACAGCTGACTTCGAAAATTCGAAATTCCTATTCCCCAATTATTGTTCTCCCTAGGAGAACAGAATTGGAGGAATTTTTCCGCGGGAATAAAAAAATCCGCGAGAACAAAATTCCGCGAGAATATTTAGAATTGGTCTGAATACCTACTTTTCTCCCATAACCGGTTTCCGCTTTTTCGAACATTGTTCAGAATAGGAGGAAAGGGAGAAGTGAAAAAACTCACAAGGAATTTTTATTTAGAATACGAGGAATGGGAGAAGGGAAAAAACTCGCACGGAAATTTCGTTTAGAATTGGGCTGATTATGAATGTGAGGGAGAGGGAGATTTCTCTGCCATTTCATAGGAGTTTTTTCACTTGTTAAATTAAAGGGAATGCATCAAAATAGTTAAAGGAAATTGGTTATTTTAAGAAAGAACACTTATTTGTACAAATTTGTGCTAAAAGATGTATTTATATTCCACCACAATATTCTCACTTCTAATACAACAACAACTACAACCACAATATTCTTTATTTTAAGTTGAAAAGTATATCATAAGCAACGGTAGAGCTCTTGGTATACAAATTTGATGCAGCCATCCAGAAATTGCGCAAGGATTTTTTAATAAGGCTTAAATAGATTTTGGCATATGATGAAGGACGAATTCAACTCAACTTGGCCGCCAGAAAATTGCTTTGCTGAATGAAAGCAAGCAACTCCGGCAGATTTGTGTTATGCGGCCGTCTTCTTCTTATGTTCCGCTGTTGATGTTGCTGTGGCACCAATTCATTACTCATTTCAGTGAATACTACATGAAATGCAATAAATACTGTGCAATGTTTATATTTTATTTCTTAATTTGCAACAATAATTAAACTTTTCAATTTTTTAAACAAAATAAGAAATGTGCAACGAAATTTCAATTGACAAAACAGCTGACTTCGAAAATTCGAAATTCCTATTCCCCAATTATTGTTCTCCCTAGGAGAACAGAATTGGAGGAATTTTTCCGCGGGAATAAAAAAATCCGCGAGAACAAAATTCCGCGAGAATATTTAGAATTGGTCTGAATACCTACTTTTCTCCCATAACCGGTTTCCTCTTTTTCGAACAGTGTTCAGAATAGGAGGAAAGGGAGAAGTGAAAAAACTCACAAGGAATTTTTATTTAGAATACGAGGAATGGGAGAAGGGAAAAAACTCGCACGGAATTTTCGTTTAGAATTGGGATGAAAATAATTGATATTATTCAGGTTGTAAAGTCGCCGTTTACACACAAAAAATTGTGTTGCTGCCATAGGGCCATAGTTCAACTCATTGTTTACTATATAGTTTGGCAGCTTAAGTAGAGGTTATGTTCGAATAGAGTGGAAGGCAGTGGACTAGGCAGTCGAATGTCATATAATGAAGGAATGGTGTTCGGAGATTTTTCAAAGTTAAAAAAAAAAATGATAAAAGCTTTAATATAAATAAGGTAATAGTGCAGTTTACGGTACCCACCGAAATTTGGGCCAAAATTTTCGAGTGAGGTATCAAAAGACGCGTATTCACGTCTGGATCAAGAATCCGAAAGCGGAAGTTAACTTTGTTTACCCGTTCCAAAGATATTAGGGGGACTCATGATAGCATATAAACTTATAAGGTGTAAAATTATATCCATTTACACACGCGGTTATATGAACGCACCTAGTAATACTCTTGATAAACTTGATTGTTTTTCAGCTGTATTATTTCCAAACAAATTTTTTTGATTGTTATACAAATTAAAAAATACCGAGATTAAGTGAAAAATCAAAACTAAAACGCCTTTACTTGCTGATGTTGGAGATTTTTGATGAAAATGCCGTCTGTAATGTCTGCAAGGTTGCATTCCTTTGAGTTTACCGCGTTTACACAATGAAATGTGCGCGTAAATTTATACAAATTGTGTAAATGATTTTTCATACAAAATTTGACAGCTCGTGCGTAAACTAGATAAATTTATACGTTTACACACTTTATAAGGCATTTATACGGTTACATGAGTCCCCCTATTAACGAAAAACCGAAAAAAGACCGCGGGTCCCTCCGAAACCGGGGGTGGGATCCATATTATTTTTCCGCAGAACACCTTTCTGCGTTGGCGGCCTTCGGCCGCGCTTATCAAAAATAACCCTGGGCTACCCCATGCCAAGTCCGGGTGTGGCTACCGCCACGGTGATGCACTATTTTTTTTGTAGGTATAAGCACAACAACAACCACATTAAAGTCGCCAACTTCAACTACAAATATCTCCGGACAGACATACAATTTTTCTTTTCCGCCTTCGGATTATTGTTCTCGAGATTAATACGCGTCTTTTGATACCTCACTCGAAAATCTTGGCCCAACTTTAGGGTGGGTACCGTAAACTGCACTACTACCATAAATAAAACTATTTTTTTAATAACAACAAAAACGCCATATATATTCTGTATACATAAATTTTTAAGGATTATATCACTTTAAAATTTGAATTAAATAATCTAAAGTTTTTTTTTTGAAACTGAGTCGAGAACTGTGCGTGTGAATGTGCGAATTTTCACCGATCAGCTGTTAGTTGCGCTACTTGGTAAAATTTACAATGGTTCAACTATTGATGACTATTGCTGATTATCGTCAACTTCTCTTTTAGAGTTGCGTATCATATCATGGTGAATGATAACTCATTCACAATGTATCATATTTACACACGGCCATGGCGGAACGATACAAGGTGGCAGCATACCTACAAACAAATGAAATTTCCATGTAAATTCGATGGACAAATGTCAAAATCGTACTGCGCCGGAAGTTCATGTATCAAATCAAAAAAAAAAGTTTATAATCAGCTGTCCCATGCTGCAACCTTGTATCGTTCCGCCATGCACACGGCGACTATTTATATGTAACAATTGCCGGCTTTCAGTGAGTTTTACAGCTCCGGCTCACGCTCAATTCTCACGGGAATGCTCTGGATCATTTAGAGACTTGAGAAGCAGATGTGAAATTTTCGCACACGTGAAATGTGATAAGCAGATGTCGCCGCTATGTGATAGGCAGATGTCGCTGCTGTTTTTCATTTAACTCATACGGCGAAAGGCTAAGCAGCGACATCTATTTTTGAAAAAGTAGGTATATTAAAGGCCGCGTTGCCAACCTAAAAAGAAGTAATTAACAAATTATCTGGCTCACAAATTGAACCAGACTTCTTTCTGGATTTATCTGGCTCAAATCGTTGTTGTTGCATTTACATGCAAAATTATTTATCTGGCTCAGGATTTTGCCACCGGATGATAGCTAATATGACAATCATACATTTGGGTAATTGTGCAGTTTAGGGGCTCCACCCTAAAATAGGGCCTTTTTTTGAGTGAGGTATCAGAAGACGCGTATTCACGTCTAGATCAAGAATCGGAAAGCGGAAGTTAACTTTTTTTACCCGTTTAAAAGTTATGTCCGAAAAGCTGGTTCGTCTTGTTCATATTGTTCTCGCACATTTACAATCTTTTAATCACATTCTGTTTTGCTTTTCAATGGATTAATACAATTTGATATTCACGAATAGGAGAAAAAAATGTGTCCAATTTTTCTAATACATATGCAATTAGCTAATAAATATACAGAAAATACACTCTAATCACTTGATTCGATGTTGAAGAAAAACACCTGATGGTGAAGAGTGCTGCCAGATGAGCAATAATAGAAATTAACTGAACAAAAAATTACTCTTACTTTTCTCAAGTCATCTGCGTAGAACACCCTTAGTCGATCCAACACCGGCTGCGCCATGCACAGTAATTCTGCGTAGAACACCTTTCTGCATAGGCGGCCTTCGGCCGCGCTTATAAAAAATAACCCTGGGCTACGCCATGCCAAGTCCTGGTGTGTGGTATAACCGTGTGTTGGATCGGCTAAGGGTGTTCTACGCAGAATTACTGTCTATGTTTAATTAAGCCTTTTTTGAAAAAAAAAAAAAAATAAAATTAAAGTATTTTGTCAATAACACATTTTTTCGACTTATTATTCGATTTATGATAAGCTAGCAATCATTTCCCCATAAAAACATAATTTTATTATAGAAATTTCTTCTAAATATAGATGTTTTACATATCAAACAAAACCTTTTTTTATTACCTGCTGAGCTGGCAACACTGTTCACTTTCATATGTTTTCATTTGGACAGAAATTTTTTGCAATATTTGTGTTGATATTTTATAAGTAAATTAGTGAAATTTAACATAATTTTTTCGTTAATTCGTGCAAGTTGTTGTTGTTGTAGCAGTGCTTCGCCCCACCTAACAGACGCGACCGATCACAAACTGTCATCAATATCCTCTAACGGGAGTCCAAGGAAACTTGCTGTTTCAACAGGGGTGGACCATAGGGGCGTTGGTTCCACATTACAATTAAAGAGATGGTTGGTGTCATGTGGGGACACATTGCAAGCGGGGCATACATTTTGTATGTCGGGGTTGATTCTGGATAGGTAAGAGTTTAACCTGTTACAGTATCCAGAACGAAGTTGAGCCAGAGTGACACGCGTTTCCCTGGGGAGTATGCGTTCCTCTTCCGCAAGTTTTGGATACTTTACTTTGAGTACTGGGTTCACCGGGCAATTCCCGGCATAAAGGTCCGACGCCTGTTTGTGGAGTTCACCAAGGACCTGCTTGTGTTTTTTCGCTTCATACGGCTGTGTTCTCAGATGCCGTATTTCCTCAAAATGCTTACGGAGATGACTCCTTAAGCCCCTAGGCGGTGCTGGCTCGTCAATCAGATGTCTGTTGGGATGCCCAGGTTTCTGGGTATTCAACAGGAACTGTTTGGTCAGCATCTCGTTTCTTTCCCTGATGGGGAGTATTCTCGCCTCATTATGTAGATGGTGTTCTGGGGACATAAGAAGACAGCCCGTGGCAATTCTGAGAGCAGTATTTTGGCAGGCCTGTAGCTTCTTCCAGTGGGTAATTTTTAGGCTTGGCGACCATATGGGTGACGCGTAGCACGTAATCGGCTGGCTAATTGCTTTGTATGTAGTCATGAGCGCTTCTTTATCTTTTCCCCAGGTACTGCCAGCAAGGGATTTGAGGATTTTGTTACGGCTCTGAATTCTCGGAACAATTGCGGCTGCGTGCTCACCAAAATGTAGATCCTGATCAAACGTCACACCCAAGATTTTGGGGTGTAGGACAGTCGGTAGCGTAGAGCCATCGACGTGGATGTTCAAAATGGTCGACATTTGGGACGTCCATGTTGTAAATAAGGTCGCGGAAGATTTAGTCGGTGATAATGCCAGGTTTCGCGAGGCGAAAAAACTGGAGAGATCAGGGAGGTAGCCGTTTATTTTATTGCATAGCTCATCGATCTGTGGGCCTGGGCCTGTGGCCATTACTGTGCAGTCATCGGCGTAGGAAACGATTGTGACTCCTTCCGGTGGTGAAGGTAGCTTAGATATGTAGAAATTAAACAAAAGTGGGGATAGGACACCACCCTGTGGCACCCCTTGTTTAATTCTCCTTGGCTTTGATGTTTCGTTTCTAAATAGCGCCGATGCCTGCCAACCACCCAGATAATTTGCGGTCCACCTTTTAAGACATGGGGGAAGGGTAGACCCTTCCAGGTCTTGCAGTAACGAGCCATGGTTGACCGTATCAAAAGCTTTTGATAGGTCTAGCGCTACGAGTACTGTTCTATGGTGGGGGTTTTGATTTAAACCGCAATTTATCTGGGTGCTAATGGCATTTAGCGCGGAGGTAGTGCTATGGAGTTTTCTGAAGCCATGCTGATGGGAGGCTAGTTGCAAATTTGCTTGGAAATAAGGGAGCAAAATGGCTTCGAGCGTCTTTGCTACTGGCGATAGGAGAGATATCGGACGATACGACTCTCCTATGTTAGCTGGTTTACCAGGCTTTAGTAGCGGGACCATCTTGGCCATTCTCCATTTCTCGGGTATGACAAAGGTGGAAAGAGACAGGTTGAAGACCTGCGCTAAATATTTGAAACCCTCTTTCCCTAGGCTTTTAAGCATCGGCATGGCTATGCCGTCTGGGCCCACTGCTTTGGATGGTTTAGCGCGACCAATGGCGTCCTCAACCTCTTTAGCGGTGATGGTGATTGGTGACGCGCTGAATTTGTGTTTATGTGCGTGTCTGTTGGCCCTCCGTCTAACTTTGTCGACCGTAGAATGCATTATATATTGTCGGCAGAAAGCGCTCGCGCATTTTTTCGCATCCGACAGCACTTTGTCGCCAAAGGCGATGGAAACTTTGTCTTTGTGCTTAGTCGGATTCGATAGGGACTTTACGGTGGACCAAAGTTTACCCACACCGGTAGAGAGGTTACAACCTCTTAGGTGCTCCTCCCATTTCGCCCGCTTGTGTCCATCCACAAGCAATCTGATGCGTTGGTTTATATCCCTTATTTGGGGGTCGCCTGGATCAAGCTGCCTTATAAGGTCACGTTCTCTCGCTAAGTTTGCGGCCTCCGCCGGGAAGTGGGGCCGGATTTCGGGAATTCTCCCGGCGGGAATGAAACGTGCCGAGGCGGATTCAATGACCTTGCGGAAGGCACGCTCCCCTTGGCGGGCATCAGTCGGGATAGGGAGGGCAGCAAAGAGGTTGTCTGTAAAGGATTTATATTCTTCCCACTTTCCTTTTTTAAAGTTTATGAAAGTGCGTTTTTCGGTGACGATGAAGTCGGCGGTACGCTCGAGCGAAACAAGTATAGGCAGGTGGTCGGATGCCAATGATACCATCGGCTGCCAGTTGACGCAGTTTACGAGTTCTGCGCTCACGATTGAGATATCTGGCGAACTGTGACAGCTTCCTACCATACGTGTGGGGGCGTCTCCGTTTATTGTGCAGAACGTCGTTTCTTCTATTTGATCCGCCAACATCTCGCCCCTACTGTCCGCCCGCAAATTTGAATGCCATAGATCATGATGGGCATTGAAATCGCCTAAAATAATGCGATTGTTTCCAGTGAGTAAGGCTCTGATATTGGGGCGGTATCCACCGGGGCAACAGGCGGCAGGGGGGATGTAGATGTTGATGATTTCTAGGTTTGCATCGCCTGACCGGACAGATAGGCCTTGACGTTCTAATACGTTGTCCCTGCGGTCGATGCCAGGATCAAATATGTGATATTGCACAGAGTGGTGTATTATAAACGCGAGGCCGCCTCCATTTCCGCTCTCGCGATCTTTTCTGTGGACATTATACCCAGAGCAGGTCTGTAATGCAGATCGTGCTGTGAGTTTAGTCTCTTGAATCGCAGCAATGCGGATGTTGTGCCGCTTCATGAAATTGACTATCTCCGTAATCTTCCCAGTTAGTCCATTACAGTTTAACTGCAGAATTCTGAAGTACATGAGGGGAGACGTCGCCACTCTGGGGGTAAGTGACGGGTGACTACGCCTGGGTTGAGGAAGGCCAGGACGCAATTGCTGTTGTGGCCCTGGGACTGGGCGTCCTTGGGCAAGCATTGGGGTACCCGGATGATTTGGGTTTGCGACCTGGCAACATGGCGCGATGAAACCCGTCGAGGGGTTGCCGTCGCGGAGACCAGAACATCTAGGAAAGTGGCACCACCCAAGGCAGGAGCTGCATTGGGCGGATGTCGCAAACATATATATTCTGTGCTGGCAAACGGTGCAAACGGAGGTAGGGACTAAGAGTCTGTTTCCCTGACCTACACGATTGCTGCCGGAAAAGAGGGGGGGGGGGGGGAGACGGGGGCAGGGGATGTTGCTCAGCATTGCTTCCGACTCTACTACGAAGATTGTAGTTATGAGTGGTAGCAGCTGTTTGAGTTGTTGGCGCCGTAAGGCGCGAGCAGCAGCGGGTACTTGTTGTGGCTTGCTGAGCAGCGGGGCTGCTGGAAGGTAATGGGGGGGGGGGGGGGGCGCTTAGACGTAGACTACGGGGCGCCCTTGGGCGTGAACAGCAAGGAGCCACAAAAGATTTATAAAAGTTACGTGGACGTCGGGTTTTGGGATCAAGCCCAGAACAACCTGTCCGATGCAACCATCCCTTACACGAGACACACTGAACAGAGTATGACCGTCCTAAAAAGATTCTTTTCCGGCAGATGCAGCAAAACCATTTCTCAGGACCGGGGTCAGGAGACGGACCCGGATTGGATTCGATACCTTCCCGGAGCAAGAGAATATGGAGCAGTCCTGCTGCAAGGAGCTGCTGGGAGGATGACAATTTGTGGGAGGGACGAAACAAATTAAATGGGGTTACACTGAAATGACAGTCCTTGGTCGGGAAAAATCCCGAGTCGCTCCGGTACATAGAACCGACTGCCTTGGGAAGCGCGTGCAAGTTAGATTATGTTAATATACCAAGTATAAAAAGTAAAGTGATGTGTGCGCTTAAAAGATTGCAAACATGCGGGAACAATATGTATCACACAAACCTGTTTTGTCCGATAACTTTTGAACGGGTGAATAAAGTTAACTTCCGGATTCTTAATCTAGGCGTAAATGCGCGTCTTTTGATACCTCACTCGAAAATATTGGCCCAACTTTAGGGTGGGGCCCCTAAACTGCACTACTACCAACATTTGTTTTATTTATTAAAAAATTATTAAGAAATATTAGATATATTAATAAAAATTATAAAGTTCCTCGATAAAAAAAAAACTCAAAAGCAGAATTCCACAAGAAACTCGGTGCCCGCCCATTGCAAACATATTCCAAAAAATTGCAAACATATTCCACAAAAAATAAGTCTCTTAAGCGGCAATTACCCACCGACGTGTGCCGTACGTACGGACGTTTGTCATACGAAATACGTTTGACCGAACCCTCAAGCCAGTAGGAATCAATGTGTGCGTCTGTGTACATGTACATAACATATTTGTGTGTGAATTGTTTACAGATAAGCACTGGTGCCATTGACCATTTTGCATGCGTGCTTATGGAAACGTCAACTTTTTCCAATTTAATTTTTGATTTTGTAAAAGGCTGGAATTAATATTAAATAAATATAAATAGATTACATATTTATAATGTGCACTTTTGCATAATTATTTCGAATTATTTTCCAAATGTTTCAAACTTTAATTAGGTGTTTTTGCATAAAACTGCAAACGGTCAAAAATTAGGGCACAGAAGTTTACTAGGCAACTCTGTCTAGTGAGAGAGCGATCAGCTGACACGTTCTTACGGAAAAAATCAAAATTGTTTTGATTTCTACGTTCCGAGCTACGTACGTACGGGCGTTGCACGTCGGTGAGTTTTCGTTTACATTGCACACTCATGAGATAGGTCGTGTCAGCTGACACGTTTTTTCTACGTACGTTCGTGAGTAACTGCCGCATTAAAGTCCGTGCACACTAAAGGCCGTAACACAATTACATTTTTCATAAAGATGCGCTTAACACAAGCTTATGCATTCCAATAACATCGCCACAATCAACCGAGATGTTGCGTTTGTAAATATGAAGGAACTTCAGACGTGGCAATTGAAGTTTATTACGCCTTGCCCATTCACATACAAAATTTCGCGAAGCACTGTTATAAACATTCTCCCTATACAACAAAAATACCTGCTAACATATTTTGCGTTGTAATCTATTGTTATATTGCAGTTTTTAATGTTAAAGTTAAAAGTTAATGTTAGAAAATTTACCAACCAGTGGGAAAAATAATTTCACTTGCAAAGTGTGCCAACACCCTTAGCCAAAGCAAATGTCAAATTCTTCTTCCTATGGTTTGCTTGGAACAAAATTTGGGAGATGGCTACTTTTCAATATCAGATGGCGCCAGTGTCGCTCATTCTACCGTTCTCCATAAAAATACGTGCAATCTACTCATAATGCATAAGCTTGTGTTAAACTCATCTATATGAAAAATTGCTTATGTGTCGCGGCTCTAAGCGACGCGACACATACCGACACTTTCCACAAAATATTTGCGGCATTTTTGCCTAATTGGCCAACTTGGTCGTGTCGTGTCGCCCGACTGTCGCAAAAGGCGGTGACACAATGACATTTTTCATATAGATGCGCTTAACACAAGCTTATGCATTCCAATAACATCGCCACAATCAACCAACTTGTTGCGTTGGTAAATATGAAGGAACTTCAGTCTTGGCAATTGAAGTTTATTACGCCTTGCCCATTCACATACAAAATTTCGCGAAGCACTGTTATAAACATTCTCTCTATACAACAAAAATACTTGCTAACATATTTTGTGTCGTATTCGATTGTAATATTGCAGTTTTTAATTGTGAAAAATGTTAGAAAATTTACCAACCAGTGGGAAAAATAATTTCACTTGCAAAGTGTGCCATCACCCTTAGCCAAAGCAAATGTCAAATTCTTCTTCGTATGATTTGCTTGGAACAAAATTGGCGAGTTGGCTACTTTTCAATATCAGATGGCGCCAGTGTCGCTCATTCTACCATTCTCCATAAAAATACGTGCAATCTACTCATAATGCATAAGCATGTGTTAAACCAGGGATGCACCTTAACGTTAAGCTAATCGTTTATCAAAAAATTTCCACCGTTTCTGTTGAAACACTTCGAAATATTATCGATAAAGAAATTATCAAGATAAATTGTATTTCGTTTTTAACCGAAACGAAAAGCTTTCGTTAACGTTAAAAACGTTAACAAAAACGTGATACTTTATGTTTGAATTGTGCTGGCAATGCTATAGCCATGGTGAAGCCGTAAGGTGGTAACAGCGAGCGGACATACACACACAAACTCCATGTAATTTGTTTGTGTAATTCGTTGGTGGTAATGTCAAATATACTCTGAGAAATGTTCGTACTGTCAAACTTCATGAGAAAAGTTGCAATCAGCTTGGCTAATGCTTTCACCTTTAATGACTCCGCCATCAATCAGCTTTGCCAGCATAGTTTGAAATTAATAATCAAAATAAACGATTTGATTTCGTTTTGATATGGCAGAAAACGAAACAAAATCATTTCGTTAATTTGACATTCTTAACGTTAATAAACGAAACGAAATGACTTTGTTTCGTTTATTAACGTTAATTATCGTAACGAAATGATATCGTGTCGTTGGTTAAGCATGCCTGTGTTAAACTCATCTATATGAAAAACTGCTTATGTGTCGGAGCTGTAAGTGTGCATTGTTCCATAAGAATACATGCAAAGAATATTTTGTCGGTACGTGTCGCGTAGTGTGCACGGACTTTTAGTCATAACGTATCCAAAACAATGAAAAAATCTACAAAAAGTAATTAAATTCACCCACTCAAATATTTTTAGGTTATGGATATGGGGAGAAACCAAAAACCAATTGGTTGGCTATGGTATGGTTACCGCGTTAGCGTTATGGAATGGCACCTGTGCACGGACTTTTAAAAAAAGAATGTTGGTAGACGAAAAATTAAAATAGTGGTAGAAGTTGGTAGCTTTTTTTTTCAAGAAAACATTAGCTATGTACATTTTGTATTTGTAAAAAAGAATTCATATTTTATTGTAAAACAAATAAAGCACATTTCACGGAAATAACACTTGAAAAAAAATTTAAACAAAACAAAAAAAATCATGTAAATTTGTATATACATAGCTAATGCCTATATCACACTTTCTTTTTTCCTGTATTTTGAGCTTGAAATACTGAGGAAACTTTACCGATACGTCTCATTTTCCAATGTACCCATATTTTTCTGCCACAAAATAACCGACTTTGGTATGTTATCGTTTACTTAAAATTTTTTTTATTTTCGTTCAAAATTATTCATAAAAAACTGATGAAAATAAAGCAGGAAAATATTTGCGAGCTCATTTACTACATTTCTTTCATAAACAAATTTATTCCTTGTTTGAATTTGTGCACAAATTTTTAAAAATAAGAACCGAATTTCAACAAAAAAAATTGTTAGAAAAAAACAAAAGAAAAATCTAGTTCCATATGGGTGTAATTAAACACAAGGAACAAAATCACCTACAAAATAAAAATTTTTAAAAAATCTTATTAATTTAATTGGAGGCTGAAATAAAGTCCGTCCGATGCAATGCTCTTTTATTAATATTTGATTGGAAATGCATGAAATTTTTAATCCATTACGCTTACTACCTTTCTGCGGCTGCACTACTGTGAGGTAATATTGCTAAGGAGAACATTTATTCACTCAAATTTTCTTTTAGAAGACTCTTCAGTTCCCAATTTTATTCAACCTTCAAGAATATTGTCGGAAAATATCTTTTCTATTATTTCGTTATCATATAACATTAATGATCGCCATTCTTTGTTAAGAATTTCCATTCAATCATTGTCATTTGACTAGAATTAATAATTTTTTCATCAACGTTTTCCAAAAGGTGTAACTTTTCGTCTTCGAAATTGAATCGATTCTTAATTTCCTTACAAAGGTAAATGTTGGTAGATTTTTGGGCTGTGGTGGTAGAAGTGGTAGAAAATGAAAATGGGCTTAAAAGTTGGTAGATCTACCAATAAAGTGGTGAAGTCCGTGCACTGTATGGCACCATTAATCGATTACATTGATTTCCATAAGGTTCTTCGATCAGCTGTTTTATCTAGTTATGGTTAGGTCACCATTAACTGGTCCTCTAAACGCTAGCCAACTTTAACTGTGGTTTAAAACTGGCGCTGAAACACCCTGCCTTTAAGGGGCTCGGAAGTAGCCATGCTTCCGCATTGGGATGTATGATGTGAAATTTCACCATGTTAAGCTCCTAATTGTACATTCGCTGTAAATTTGAATTACCGCAACAGAATGCATTGTGCGCAAAAGTGTAATGGCTTATCCATAAACTGCCTGACAGGATGTTCAATATGACTACTTTTAACCGTTTTGGCAGCATTTTGAGAGGATTTTCAATGTTATGTTCAATGCTATCTTCAGCGGGTGAAAGAAATACAGGATGAGATTATAGTGTTAAACTATATTTTTATTAAAAATTTATTTGATATTCAAATTAAATATTTTACACATTTTAACAATTCTAAAATAACTGATTTGAAAATTTTCATTTTGAAATAACATTAAAAATAAAATAACATAAAAATAATTTACAAAATTAAAGTATATTTTACAAAGTAGATAACCCTACAGAGATTACGATAGTTAAAACTTTGAAAATTAGGTCGTCCATTCTATTTGCGTTTTGAAGTCGACGTAGAAGATATCACACTTGTCTTATCCACAATTTTTTGTCGACAATCAAAAATTAGTAATTGATCAATTGATTGTTGCTCGAAAGCACATCGACTTCTGAATGGAATATCGCCCTATCTCGGTTGCCGTTTCGAAAACACCCTATCTCAAAAAACTTTTGAATAACACCTCATTTCGGAGTTTGTTTCAAAAACAAAAATTCGGTTGAAGAATGCCCTGTATGAGAGGTTTCTTAAAAAACGTCTTTTTTGAACTCAAATTCAATACACTTTGACGTTGGGTGGGGCGATATTGAAACAAGTTTTGAAATGAGGCGTCATTCAAACGTTTTTTGTTAGATAAGGTGGCAGCCGAGATAGTGTTTTATTCCACTCAGCAGTCGATATCCAAATTAGGACCAATAAGGGTTCAACCTTCTTAGACATAGCTTACATAGAACGAGATTATGTTCATTTTCGTACTTAACTCCTAATCGTTAATTATATAACAAAATTTCCCATATACATTTTAACCTCTATAATCGGTAATTATGAACAAGCCTTAGAGATGCGGATTTTTTTCATAGAAAAAATTCTACCTCTAGAGTGTAATCTCTAATTCGAAGCACAAAGTAAAAAAGAGACTTATGCCCCTATTACTGTTTACAACTCAACTCTGGTTGGGTTGAAATTTCGCAATTTGGTATTACAGATTACAACTCAACCTGTCAAAAAAAATTTCGGTTGAGTTGTCTAGCCTTACAACTTTTTGTGGCATTGCCGTTTACAACCTTGTGTTGGTGTAGTTGTCAAAGACGTCAAAATCTTACAACTGCTTACTAGCAGTTGTCTCATACAATTTTGCAGTTGTTTTGAAAAAATGTCACGTTTTAGAAAACGGTTCACCACCTAATTTTTAACAAAAATTTTCAAAGTTGGTATCAAAAGACACGTTTCGACCTCCGATTTAAGAATCCGAAAACAAAAATTGTAATTCTTTACGACGGCATGACACTGCTAATACGCGTCCAAAAATATCGAGAGAGGTGCCAAAAGACGCGTATTAATCTCGAGAACAATAATCCGAAGGCGGAAAATAAACATTTTATCTCTGTCCGGAGATATTTTCAGTTGAAGTTGGCGATTTTCATGTGGTTGTTGTAATGTTGTTGTCTTTTTTCGGTTTATGTTTAATATCTTTTGACCGAGTTAAATTTGTATTTTCCGCCTTCGGATTATTAATACTGATGTCAAGACGCGTTGTTGTTGTTGTAGCGATAAGGTTGCTCCCCGAAGGCTTTGGGGAGTGTTATCGATGTGATGGTCCTTTTCCGCTCCGGTACCATATCACCATTAAGGTGCTAGCCCGACCATCTCGGGAACGATTTATGTGGCCACATTAAACCTTCATGCCATTCCCTCCCTCCCCACCCCCAAGTTCCATGAGGAGCTTGGGGTCGCCAGAGCCTCGTCTGTTAGTGAAACAGGATTCGCCGCGGATAGGTGAGGTTGACAATTGGGTTTGGAGAAGCTATATATTGCGCTGGCAACCTGAAGGGTTGCGCTACACAGCCCCTTCAATCTGGTATTTTAGTCGCCTCTTACGACAGGCATACCTACCGCGGGTATATTCTGATCCCCTAACCCGCTGGGGGGTCAAGACGCGTCGTTTAATACCTCTCTCGATATTTTTGGACACTTATTAGCAGTGTCATGCTGTCGTAAAGTATTACCACAAAAATTAATTCTAATAAAATCTAATTTCATGTGGTTGTTGTATTTTGCCAGATTTTTGGTACACAGCAATGCAGAAAGGTGTTGGACCCAACCAGGATTATTTTTACGAATCGCGGCCAAAGGCCGCCAACGCAGAAAGATGTTCTGTGCAAAAAAACTGTGGACCGGGCCTCATATTTCGGACCCTCTCGGGCCATTTTGGGGGTCTTTGTAAATATCTTTCGAAAGAAATCAAATTTTTATTTTCGCTTTCGAATCCTAAAAACGGAGATGGAAACCCGTCTTTTGATACCACCTTTGATAAGAGTTAGATGGTGCACGGGCTTATAAAACGTTACCAAAAAAACAAAAAATTTAAAGCCGGTAGTTAAACCTTTTTTGATCAAACAATAATCAACAATTTTGTACACATTTCTAGAAAAACCAATGTTTAAATGAATTACATTGAATAACTTTTTGACTTTATGTAGCGACATTCCATAGTTGGACGAGGCTGCTCGCAGTTCGGATGCAGCCAAAATAGGTGAAATTATGCGAGTCCCATTGATACTAATCACTACTCTTGGGAATCCTATTTGAGTAAAATACAGTTTTTTCTGTTAGGGATTTAATCAACTTCGCACAAATACGCTCCTCAATTATATCTAAAACCAGTCCAACACCAAAATCATTTCCACAGCGTATTTGATAGCTGCCGTCAGCAAGGAATCGGAGTGTGGCGCATAATTTTAAAATACGAACGCGTATGCGGAAATGGTCCTTAATTTTGTTTAGTAATGAGTAAAACGCTTCCTTTCCAATCTGCAAAATAACTTCATATGAAGCTCATTATTTGTCACTTAAACATTTTCTTACTTGGTGCTTTGTAGTTCCAAGGGATTGGAATGATCACGCGAATGTTTTCCGTATTCGCGACATGTCAATCACCAACATTTTCGCCATTATAAAATAGATTTCATATAACATTAATCAAAAAATCACATTTGAAAATGCTTAAATTTCCGCCACAAATTGATCAGCTGTTCATTTATCTGTCAAATCATCACTTTCTTAGCTTGGCAGCACCAATTCAACTTCAACTGAAATAAGTTGTAATTCGTAATACCAAACAGGAGTTGAGTTGTCTGAAAGTTGAGTTGTTTTAACTACAACCCAACCAAGTTGGCTTGTGTACCGTAATAGGCCCTTTAAAAATTTGACAGAAAATTATCTAGTTTCCATGGTTGTAATATATGTAAACGCATAGATTATCTATTGAAGGTTTATTGTAGATTAAGGAATGTGTAAACGTGGTCCTTCGCTTCAAATTTTCGATTGACATCGATAAATTCACTAATCCTACCATCGATAAATATTAATAGCGGCGAGTCATGGCCGAACGATACAAGGTGGCAGCATGGGACAGCTGATTATTAACTTTTTTTATTTAATTTGATACATCAGTACGATTTTGACATTTGTCCGTCGATTTTACAAAAACAAAGTACATGGAATTTTTATTTATGTGTGTAGGTGTCACCATGCTGCCACTTTGTATCGTTCCGCCATGCGGCGACTGCAGCATGGTTCAACTATGTATATGGTTGGCTCATCTACAACAACATACCTTTGCTAAGATTGTCAAAATCTGCGTATTGGTGTTAGGCGAATGGAATGGAGTGAAAACAAAACGTTGAAATTCTTGTGTGTGTGACAAAATAATGCATTGTGAAATTGTTTTAATGTACTATCAAGGCATTAAATAATTGTCAATATGTTGGTTACAATCGCGTTTGCATATATTTTTGACACTCATTACGCCAGCCAAGAAAAAAATAAAATCAGCTGATGAGAATAGCTAACCATATCATTGAGCCGTGGACTGTAGAATGAATAACGGTTCCGTTGTCATCTTTGATTCCGTTTAACACCAACGCTAGAATTTTATATTTTCTTCTGCATTTGCTTTTTTGCCAAATATCTTTGTACTCAAATTACTATTAATTGTGTTCCGATTTTTAAGCCAGTTGACTCCATAAAACATAAAATAAACAAAAGTACGTTGTGAGAAATCCAATGAAGCTTTAAGGAGACATTGCATCTAACTAGTCTACATTCTATTTTGTTTCCACGATTGACTACATAATATTTGCTATACATATATTTTAATTTCTTTCAGGCGCTGTGAACTTCGAATTATTTTTTCAATAAAAAAAGTGAGAAAATTTATTCAATAAAAAAAATTTCGCTTTGCAAAAAAATGCGAAAAGACTTTGACTATTTTATAATAAAATAAACGACGAAATAACGAAACGAAACTAATAAAACCTAAACGTATACTACATTTAAAATCAGCGCACTTAATTGGAACACAAGAGCTTTAACAGAACACTGAAACGACAGAATGACTTCCGTTTCATCATCCACGACTGATGCCACCAAAAGACTTCATATCACACACGTCGACGCTTTTGGTCCGTATTTGCGTATATACGGCCATGCGAATCCGGACGCTATGACAGTTGTGCGCAATAGAATTCAACAAATGCTGCCCACATGCCTAGCCATCGATCCAACATGGCCGGTGCAGCGGCAGTTGGTACCGCTACGCACTGGCGCAATGTGTCTTTATAAGAGCATGAATGGATCAACACCTACTGACTTTGAATTCAAACGGGTGCTCATTTTGGATGTTATAACTAATAGTGCTCAAAATGGGACGCATGGACAAAATCCGATCGTCAAGGTGGAAGTAGAGTTTGTTGATTACGGCGGAAAAGCACTAGTTGCGAGTTTTGAGGTAAGAGCATAATGTTTTAATGGCAGGGTTGTGTAATCTTGATTTGAATGAATCACGAATGCAAAAATAAAATTAATTTTGAGTTACGTTTTACAAGACGGTGCAGCACCACCAATTTTTTTTATCAAAAAGTATCAAAGGGGATATCCAGATATCCAAAGACACGATTCGACCTCCGATTTTAGAATCCAAAAGCGGAAATTAAGAATTTTATTTCTGCCGAAAGATATCTGCAAACAAACTTGTCAGCAGGTACGGCCATGAAATGAGCCAAAGTAAACGCAAAATTCCATCAACAAAATTGTTGTTGTAGCAGTGCTTCGCCCCATCTAATAGGTGCGACCGATCACTAATGAGAGAGGTGTTAGAGGCGTTGCTTCCATATTACAATTGAAGAAATGGTTGGTGTCATGTGGGGACACATTACAAGCGGGGCATACATTTTGTGTCGGGGTTGATTCTGGATAGGTAAGAGTTTAACCTGTTACAGTATCCAGATCGAAGTTGAGCTAGAGTGACTCGCGTTTCCCTGGGGAGTATGCGTCCCGTAGTCTACGCCGTCTACAGCTCCTGCCTTGGGTGGTGCCACTTTCCTAGATGTTCTGGTCTCCGCGACGGCAACCCCCCGACGGGTTTCATCGCGCCATGTTGTCAGGTCGCAAACCAAATCATCCGGGAACCCCAATGCTTGCCCAAGGACGCCCAGTCCCAGGGCCACAACAGCAATTGCGTCCTGGCCTTCCACAACCCAGGCGTAGTCACCCGTCACTTACCCCCAGAGTGGCGACGTCTCCCCTTATGCACTTCAGAATTCTGCAATTAAACTGTAATGGGCTAACTGGGAAGATTACGGAGATAGTCGATTTCATGAAGCGGCACAACATCCGCATTGCAGCGATTCAAGAGACTAAACTCACAGCAAGATCTGCATTGCAGACCTGCTCTGGGTATAATGTCCACAGGAAAGGCCGCGAGAGCGGAAATGGAGGCGGTCTCGCGTTTATCATACACCACTCTGTGCAATATTATATATTTGATTCTGGGATCGACCGCAGGGACAATGTCTTAGAACGTCAAGGCCTATCTGTCCGGTCAGGCGATGCAAACCTAGAAATCATCAACATCTACATCCCTCCTGCCACTTGTTGCCCCAGTGGATACCGCCCTAATATCAGAGCCTTACTCACTGGCAACAATCGCATTATCTTAGGCGATTTCAATGCCCATCATGATCTATGGCACTCAAACTTGCGGGCGGACAGTAGGGGTGAGATGTTGGCGGATCAAATAGAAGAAACGACGTTCTGCACAATAAACGGAGACGCCCCCACACGTATGGTAGGAAGCTGTCACAGCTCGCCAGATACCTCAATCGTGAGCGCAGAACTCGTAAACTGCGTCAACTGGCAGCCGATGGTAACATTGGCATCCGACCACCTGCCCATACTTATTTCGCTTGAGCGTACCGCCGACTTCATCGTCACTGAAAAACGCACTTTCATAAACTTCAAACGGAAAGTGGGAAGAATATAAATCCTTTACAGACAGCCGCTTTGCTGCCCTCCCTATCCCGACTGATGCCCGCCAAGGGGAGCGTGCCTTCCGTAAGGTCATTAAATCCGCCTCGGCACATTTCATTCCCGCCGAGAGAATTCCTGAAATCCGGCCCCACTTCCCGGCGGAGGCCGCAAACTTAGCGAGAGAACGTGACCTTATAAGACAGCTTGATCCAGGCGACCCCCAAATAAGGGATATAAACCAACGCATCAGATTGCTTGTGGATGAACACAAGCGGGCGAAATGGGAGAAGCACCTAAGAGGTTGTAACCTTTTTACCGGTGTGGGTAAACTTTGGTCCACCGTAAAGTCCTTATCGAATCCGACTAAGCACAAAGACAAAGTTTCCATCGCCTTTGGCGACAAAGTGCTGTCGGACGCGAAAAAATGCGCGAGCGCTTTCTGCCGACAATATATAATGCATCCTACGGTCGACAAAGATAGATGGAGAGCCAATAGACACGCACATAAACACAAAATTCAGCGCGTCACCAATCACCATCACCGCTAAAGAGGTTGAGGACGCCATTGGTCGTGCTAAAACATCCAAAGCAGTGGGCCCAGACGGCATAGCCATGCCGATGCTTAAAAGCCTAGGGAAAGAGGGTTTAAAATATTTAGCGCATGTCTTCAATCTGTCTCCACCTTTGTCATACCTGAGAAATGGAAAATGGCCAAGGTGGTCCCGCTACTAAAGCCTGGGAAACCAGCTAACATAGGTGAGTCGTATCGTCCAATATCTCTCCTATCGCCAGTGGCAAAGACGCTTGAAGCCATTTTGCTCCCTTATTTCCAAGCAAATTTGCAGCTAGCCCCTCATCAGCATGGCTTCAGAAAACTCCATAGCACTACCACCGCGCTAAATGCCATTAGCACCCAGATAAATTGCGGTTTAAATCAATACCCCTACCATAGAACAGTACTCGTAGCGCTAGACCTATCAAAAGCTTTTGATACGGTCAACCATGGCTCGTTACTGCAGGACTTGGAAGGGTCTACCCTTCCCCCATGTCTTAAAAGGTGGACCGCAAATTATCTGGGTGGTCGGCAGGCATCGGTGCAATTTAGAAACGAAACATCAAAACCAAGGAGAATTAAACAAGGGGTGCCACAGGGTGGTGTCCTATCCCCACTTTTGTTTAATTTCTACATATCTAAGCTACCTTCACCACCGGAAGGAGTTACAATCGTTTCCTACGCCGATGACTGCACAATAATGGCCACAGGCCCAGGCCCAAAGATTGATGCGCTATGCAATAAAACAAACGGCTACCTCCCTGATCTCTCCAGTTTTTTCACCTCGCGAAACCTGGCATTATCACCGACTAAATCTTCCGCGACCTTATTTACAACATGGACGCCCCAAATGTCGACCATTTTGAACATCCACGTCGATGGCACTACGCTACCGACTGTCCTACACCCCAAAATCTTGGGTGTGACGTTTGATCAGGATCTACATTTTGGTGAGCACGCAGCCGCTATGTTCCGAGAATTCAGAGCCGTAACAAAATCCTCAAATCCCTCGCTGGCAGTACTTGGGGAAAAGATAAAGAAACGCTCATGACTACATACAAAGCAATTAGCCAGCCGATTACGTGCTACGCGTCACCCATATGGTCGCCAAGCCTAAAAATCACCCACTGGGAGAAACTACAGGCCTGCCAAAATACTGCTCTCAGAATCGCCACGGGCTGTCTTCTTATGTCCCCAGAACACCATCTGCATAATGAGGCGAGAATACTCCCCATCAGGGAGAGAAATGAGATGCTGATTGATGAACCAGCACCGCCTAGGGGCTTAAGGAGTCATCTCCGTAAGCATTTTGAGGAAATACGGCACCTGAGAACCCAGCCGTATAAAGTGAAAAAACACAAGCAGGTCCTTGGTGAACTCCATAAACAGGCGTCGGACCTTTATGCCGGGAATTTCCCGGTGAATCCAGTACTTAACGAAAATTATCCAAAACTTGCGGAAGAGGAACGCATACTCCCCAGGGAAACGCGTGTCACTCTTGCTCAACTTCGTTCTGGATACTGTAACAGGTTAAACTCTTACCTATCCAGAATCAACCCCGACATACAAAATATATGCCCCGCTTGCAATGTGTCCCCACATGACACCAACCATCTCTTCAATTGTAATGTGGAACCAACGCCTCTAACACCCCTTTCCTTATGGCCCACCCCTGTTGAAACGGCAAGTTTCCTTGGACTCCCGTTAGAGGATATTGATGACAATTTGTGATCGGTCGCGGCTATTAGGTGGGGCGAGCATTGCTACAACAACAACAACAACAACTCCTTAAGCCCCTGGGCGGTGTTGGCTCATTAATCAGATGTCTGTTGGGATGCCCAGGTTTCTGGATATTCAACAGGAACTGTTTGGTTAGCATCTCATTTCTCTCCCTGATGGGCAGTATTCTTGCCTCATTATGTAGGTGGTGTTCTGGGGACATAAGAAGACAGCCCGTGGCGGTTCTGAGAGCAGTATTTTGGCTTCCAGTGAGTAATTTTTAGGCTTGGCGACCATATAGGGGACACGTAGCATGCAATCCAATTGCCGGCTATTGCTGGCCAATTGCTTTGTAAGTGATAATGAGCCTTTCTTTGTCTTTTTCCTAAGTACTGTCAGCAAGAGATTTGAGGATTTTATTACGGCTCTGGATTTTCGGTACAATTGCGGCTGCATGCTCACCAAAATGTAGATCCTGATCAAACATCAAACCCAAGATTTTGGGGTGTAGGACAGTCGGTAGCGAAGTGCCATCGACGTGGATGTTCAAAATGGTCGACATTTGGCCAGGTTTCGCGAGGCGAAAAACGAGAGATCAGAGAGGTAGCCGTTTATTATTTGTTTATTTGTCCATCAACAAAATCGTGTGGATAGGTGGGGTTTCAACAATAAATAGGTTTTAAGAATACATTGCAACCAAAATGTCATTTTCGCTCAAATGTGGGCATGTGCCCTTTTAATAATAAACCATTCAAATTTAACGACAGTATTAAAAAATATTTCAATATCTGGGAAAAGTAACTTGAAGTTTTAAAAATTTACGATTTTTCAAAATGTTTTTAATTTGCTTCATATAATAATCTTTTTTTTGAAATTGTAAATCTGCCTTTCGGTTGCACTTCGGTAAATCTAATAAAGTAGCAACGATTCTACTTCAACCGGTGCTGAGGAAGGCAAATCTGTATTATATCTCAGAAAAATGTCTTGAACTGCAAACGAAATTTTGAAGGACATTGAGCAAAGTTTAACTTTGATTTAAAAAGTGCCTGATCTTGTATTCCTCTTTAAGTAACAACGTAAAGTCTTCATTAACGTCCAGTTTTTCAGTGCGAGTTTAAACTCCAGTTAAAGTGGAGTAGAGTTTAACCTTGTCACTTTGTTCGATGACATAAAATTTTGATACTCAGCATAAGCGACCAAAGTATATAGCAGTGGTAAACTCAATCAATTAAACTGTAGTTTATACAATTATTAGGTAATAGTCTAGTTGAGGGTTCGACTGCTAATACGCGTCCAAAAATGTCGAGAGAGGTGTCAAACGACTCTTTCAAAAGATATTAACGAAAAACCGAAAAATGGCCCGTGGGTCCCTCTGTAACCGGGGGTGGAATCCACAGTATTTTTGCGCAGAACACCTTTCTGCATTGGCGGCCTTAGGCCGCGCTTATAAAAAATTACCCTGGGTAAGTCCAACACCGGTTTGTAGACCAAAACTATACCCGCGAAACACTTATGTTCACAATTTTTTTTTGTGGGTACGCCGACGCACAGTGGCGCCTCTGCCGTTAAAGCATGGCAAAAATCAAAAAAATCATGAAGGCGTTCGCTAAATCTAATACATGTTTCTAATAGAGAATTTTCCAGCGATCAAGATTATACAACTGTTTTTTCACAGAAAATAGTTTACCAGGTAGAGCCGCTCAAAGTTGACCAATTTTCAACATTGGGAAAAATTTGAAATTTTTCTTCTTTTTCGTTGTATTTAAAATGGTTTTGTGAGTGAATAAGACGACCGGTTGTCGTTTTCTTGTACAGCAATTAAAGATAATTTAATTTAGGATTGAAAAAAAGAAAAAAATGTTTTTTTTTTGGTAAATGTTGGCGGTAGTATACCTGTTTTTCAAAATGCCTATTTTTAGGCCCTTTTTAAAACTTTTATGGAAAAAAAATGTTAAAATATGTGCTCCGTCAAATTAACAGTAGTTATTTGTGAAATATTCGTTACCTAAATTAATAAAGTCTACCTGCGTCCAGCTGCAACTTCACTTTTTACATCAAATAAAGTTAAACAACCTTGGGCATAAATACGCGCCTGGTATTTATACTTCAGTACGGCCGTAAGGTCGTTTTTGTTATTGGAACTTGTTAACATACATTTTTTTTAGTTACAAATTGTATACCTGAAATTCATTTTAATAATTTGATTAGGTATATAAAGCTATCATACAATGCACATTATCATTCGCCTTTGGAGATTAAGGAACTAAGTATTCTGTTTACTTAAATAAAGTGAATAGTATTTTTAAATATAGTTCACAGTTTAATAGTTAGTCAGATACACTCGAAGCCAATTCTAATATTTATCTAGAAAACTCGAAACTATTTGCGGTGTTTAAATCTGCAAAGTCAAGACGGGACTTCGTTGAGGGTATTATGAGAGAATTAGCGAGTGAAACAAGCATTAAAGAAAAGGAAGGCCTGGAAGAAAAAATTGGTTTACAATACATTATGATAGAAAGAAAATGGAAGGACGTCTATCGTAACAATTCAAAATTTCTAAGTAAGTATGAAAAGTGGCTATCTGACAAAACTTTTTTGGACGAAGAAACGCCAGCACGTCAAGCAATCCAAGTAGAGGGAGACCAACAAAACCCATAGAAGAGTGTTCTACCTACACAAGGAAAAGGAAGCTGTCTGATACCTGGCTATTAAATATAAAAAAGACGAAGAAAACGTGAAGTCTCATATTACAGAAGCAGTTGCGGTAGCAAGTCCAGTGCGACTGATGAGGATCAAAAACATCATTCCCACACCACCAAATGCGCTACTTAGGAAATACGCTCCCGAAGAAGCTTTGGCGCTGTTTATAGATCTCGGTTTAACGAAAAAAAAAAATATTATATTGCGTAAGTCATTATTGCAACGTAATGTCGATATTTTACCTGGATACAAAAAAATTACTCAAGCCAAGAAAGAAGCAGTTCCTCTAAGTTCCAAAATAACCGAAGTATCAGCTGAAATTGAGCTACAAAACCTAGTGGATCATACGTCTACACGACTCCTTCAAAGTTTTACTGAAGAAAAGTTGAAATCACTGCCAAAGGAGCTAGCATTGATAACTAAGTGGGGCTGTGATGGATCATCAGGACAAAGCGCATATAAACAAAGAATAAATGTAGACGATGAAACAGTTACAGATAGTAATATATTTATGGCTTCTATTGTTCCATTACGACTAAAAGATGAAGCTTCAGAATATTGGAAAACTCCACGTCCTTCATCAACTATATTGTGCCGCCCAATATTTTTTAAATACGAGAAGGAGTCTTCGGAACTCATAAAAGCTACAGTGAGTGATATAAAAAATCAAATTGCCAAATTAGAACCAACAATAATTGAAATTGAAGAGGGGAATGTCATTACAATAAAGCACGTTTTTCTTCTAACAATGGTCGATGGAAAGGTTTTGAACTTAATAACAAATACGACATCTACAATGAAATGTCCAATTTGTAAGAATACCCAAAGGGACTTTGAAAATCTTGATGATTCAATAACTGACAAACTAAATTATGAGTATGGAATATCTCCTTTGCATACTAGGATAAGATGTATGGAATTTGTTTTGAAGCTGGCTTATACACTACCACAACAAGGAGAAGTTTTCGATGACAATACAACATGTAAGGAGAAACAAAACAGGAGAAAAAAAAAATAATTCAGGATGCATTCTATAAAGAGAGACCCCAGCGGGTTAGGGGATCAGAATATATCCGCGGTAGGTATGCCTGTCGTAAGAGGCGACTAAAATACCAGATTCAATGGGCTGGGTAGCGCAACCCTTCAGGTTGCCAGCGCAATATATAGCTTCTCCAAACCCAATTGTCAACCTCACTTATCCGCGGCGAACCTGTTTCACTAACAGACGAGGCTCTGGCGACCCAAGTTCAGGGTTTAATGTGGCCACATAAATTGTTCCCGAGATGGTCGGGCTAGCATCTTAATGGTGCTGTGGCACCGGAGCGTACCGGATCTGTATCCGGCAAAGGACCATCACATCGATAACGCTCCCCAAAGCCTTCGGGGAGCAACCTTATCGCTACAACAACAACAACAACAACATTGGCCTTAGAGTTGACTGTCCAAAGTATGGATACGGAAATACGAATGATGGTAACTCCTCAAGAAGATTTTTTGAAAACGATGAAGTGACTGCTCGCATAACAGGAGTTGATAGAAATATTGTGAAAAGATTGGGAGTAATTTTAAATATTTTAAGCTGCCATGAACCAGTTAATGGACCCAAAATTGGAGAATATGCATCCAAAACTACAGAGTTGCTGCATCAAAAGTATCCTGAGAAGAAACTTACACCAACGGTACATAACATTTTAGCACATGGAAAAGATTTAATAGAGTACCAGTGCTTACCATTAGGAGAATTGTCTGAAGAAGCTCAAGAATCTAAGAACTACAAAGGACTACAAAAGATATAGATGTATGAACACCTGCAAAGTATCACGAGTTAGACAAAACGAATACCTTTTTAACATGGTAGCTATCTCTTTTGATCCAGTCATAGCATCTATGAGGTATGTAAGAACACAAAAAGATCTTACAGATGCGTATAGCTCAGAAATGGTTGCTTTGTTAGATATACGTTCCAGTGACGATGACTATGTTAAGATAAAATAAGTTTCTCACTTATCACAACAATGAAAAAGAGATTTACTAATCAATTTTGTTACTTTGTTGAAAAATAAGATATCTTTGTACAAGTTAATTTTTTATTTCAAATAAAAGAATTAATTAATTTAGTAGTTTATGAATATATACTTTTCGTTATTGCATTTCTCAAAAGTTTATCAAATTTATTTTAAAGCTTAGGCATTTCGCCTTCAAACGAGTATTAAATTTTTATAGAAATCAATACGTCTATCGAGTTTGGTACAAATTGGTAAAGTAGTTACTAAGATCAAACTTTTTAGCATAAATGGGCAGTGCCACTCCCCTTTTCCAAAATTCGTTGGCTGTTTAATCTTTAGCTCAAATAAAATTTCATTGAACCACTTTCAATAACTTTTAGTTATTAATAAAATACATATTTGGCTTGTAAATTCAAAAAAAAAACATGTACAATTTTACGATGAATTTTGAAGCACCCTGTTATTGTGGCTCCAAAAACGGACATTTGAGTTTTATAAGAGTATTGCCATTTAAAAGAAACAATACGTCTATCGATTTTGGTAGGTATTGATTACGTGACTACTTAGATACAACTTTTTATCATAAGTGGGCAGTGCCGCGCTATCTTATCAAAATCATTAGTTTATCTTATTTAATGCTTAAATACGTCATTATAAGACAAATATCATTTTATTTTTTACTAAAAAACGTTCTGTTTTTGCATTTTTCTAAAAATTTTCGACTTCGTCGAATTGTTTTGAAGCACCCTGTATCTGTGACATTCTGATCTTTCACACAATAAAACTTCAAATAATTAGCTTTCATACGCATTTTAAATTTTTAAAATATCTTCATTGGTTCAAAAGTTATGATTTTTGCAACGAAAAAACTCAAAATGCGCCCTGTGCGACGTTACAACAACCACAAGAAAATCGCCATCTTCAACCGCACATATCTCCGGACAGAGATACAATTTTTATTTTCTGCCTCTGGATTATTGTTGTCGAGATTAATACGCGTCTTTTGACACCTCTCTCGATATTTTTGGTAGCGTATTAGCAGTCGACCCCTCAACTAGACTTACCAATTATTATGGCTTAAGATACAATACGTTATTTACTTGACGGATAAGGAAGAAACTGACAGCAGAGCTGGATGTGTTAATTTGAATGGAAAACGCCAGATAGGCAACGTATCGGTCCTCGTCATTAGTCCATATTTTGAAAGGTTGGCATATCCTCTATAATAGAGTTATCATATATGTAATACTCCTATATTGCTACGAAAGGCTAAGTACATTTCCAAACATCAGAGTGCTGATATATTGCTATTTTACGTTTTTGTTTTTGTATTCAATAATCGAATGTACCTAAATTTAAATTTTTTTCTTGTCAGACTTATACTGCTACAATCAAACATTTTATAGGCTGTCTTGTTTTGATTTAGAATTCAAAACACATTGCGAGCATTTTCTTTTAGCAATATAGGAGTAATGCATATATGGTTCTTATAATATTTTACAGCTTTCATTCTAGGAATATAATATAACAGTTCCACATCGTAATAAGAGCTACGTCCTAAATAGTGCCTTAACGCTCCTAGCTTTTTCGGATATTCCATAGATTTCCATACACATTCGCATTTTGTTATAACACCGTTAGGGAGATTTTTTTTACGAAGATTCTTCCATCGCACAGGTGGTGGTAGTGCGCTAAATTTTGATTGCATTACACTATATTGGAAGAATTTTAGTGCACACTTTTTTTATCACTATAGTGATAGTGCTAGTGCTGCGTTTCTCCACTAAGAACTAAAAAAATTATTGCAGTCAGCAATATATCCCACTAAATTAGAAAAGAATAAAATTGTCACATTTGCACGCCTACAGCTCGGCCACACAAACAGAACACACTCACACCTGCTTAACACCCAAAGCAGCGGCAACTGTCTACACTGCAACACTCGCCTCACTGTAAGCCACACACTTCTTGAATGTCCAATGTACCAAAACCACCGATCATCCAACCTAAATAATCAAAACTCCATCAACCTACTGAAATCAGCCATCAACACAAAAATATAACTCATTATTTTACTTTACCGACACAGCCAATAGCCCTGGTAGCTAGCATTGTAACCTAATCTTATAATTTACTATAAATTTAATTGAACAAATAATAATAATATTTTTATTTAAAATATCTTTTTTATTTGTGATTTGATTCTTCAGCCAAATCAAAGAAACTTCTCACGGAACTTGGGAGTGGGGAGGGAGGTATGGTCTGAAGGTTTAATGTGGCCATATAAATCGTTCCCGTGATGGTCGGGCTAGCACCTTAATGGAGCTGTGTTACCGGAGCTGATCTGTATCCGGCAAAGGACCATCACATCGATAACACTCCCCAAAGCCTTCGGCGATCAACCTTATCGGTACAACAACAACAACATAAAAACTGTAATTCCGATTGTTACCTAAACTCTGCTCATTTAACCTTTGGTTATGCATACTTTTTTGCAAGTGTCAAGTTTGCCGGGCGGAATATAATAAATTTTGGTCTTGTAAAAAGCTGTGCAAAATTGGCCTATAAGGTTTAATGTAGCCATATTAATCGTTCCCTTGATGGTCGGGCTAGTACCTTAATGGTGTTTGTTACCGGAATGTAAAGGATCTGTATCAGGCAAAGGACCATCAACATCGATAACACTCCCCAAGGCCTTCGGAGAGTGTCCTTATCGCTACAAAAACTAAGAAGTATGCCTTAGGGGTCTTCTTAGACATTGGCTTTCAACAATGTCTCTAAAAGAGGCTATCATGGATGGTCTTAACTACATTGAAGTACATCCAACCTATGGTGGAATCACCAGGTGAAGTAAACAGAAACAGACAGAACATGTACGCTATCTGAAAGGGTATGGATGTATTTTCAACGGTCAGACGAAGGTAAAATTTTTACCCGCATTGAAAAAATAGTAGAAAAATAAACGGACTGCAGCTTAGCAGTGCAAAAGGGGATACTAAGACCCAGTTTGAGTTTAAATTACTCTTATCTTTAAAAAATATTAAAAACTTATATAAATTGAGCGCTAATTCAACTTCAGCTCAAGCTTCCTCTAAAAAACCGGACATAATAGGGAGAGTTGTTGTCCATATATGCGTAACGGACGTACATATTATTGAGCTAAATTTCGGTTTTGCATACGACTCTCAAATGTGTTTATATTTAAAAATTTTTACAACTTTCTAGCAGACTTATTGATTTGTGAGAAGTTTGACATTTTTCCTTCTTATAAGTAATAAAAACTTTATCTTGTATGGATCTTCTACCAAAAACTCTACAGTTCAATACGAGATGTATTTGACAGTTTTATCAAAATATTGTAACGAATTTAGTGAAATTCCCCTTATTCCAACCCTTCTGCTAACGTTCGAATCGCTAAACTGTTGCATAAATCACTCCAATATTTAGTATGACAAACTGGTCTTTTTTCTTAGATTACTTTGGAAGTAGTACTTCACAATTATACTTCACAACCAATAGGGTGCTTAAATCAAAACTGAATAGCTATTACTCAGCTTGCGCTGCTTTTATAATCTCGGTTTCCTCGTTCATCCGTTTCACCTAAAGTCTAGTAATTTCGCGAACAGTTGTAGCTCATGCTTGGTTAGTTACCAGGTATATAAGTACATGTATGTTTGTAGTTTATAGCCATATGCGTGTGTATGTATGAGCAACTACTTCGTCTGATGACTACATCTGTGTGTGTGAGATAGGTGTTCGTTGCCTTCTACATAAGTGTTGCTTTAATGTTTTTGTTGTTGCGTGATTATTTACTAACAGCCTAGTGATGTCAACATTAGCCACAATATGTTTATTATATTTAGAATCTTTTACATATACATATACATTACTCTTTTCGAATACTGACGATATAGTATGTGAAAAGTTAGATGAACACCAAATATCAGATCATGAAACCATCCAATTTAAAATTAAAAGCAGTCCTAGGTCAAAAATGAGAAGCCTTAAAAAATTACTTTTTGGGAGTATTATAATACGGAAGCACTGATTAATCAATTGCGCTTGTGCGATTTTAGCAACTTTAATAGAATTGATTTAGAGTCCAAAGGTAGTACACTTAAAGTTAATTAATAAATGGTATGACAATGAGTTAGCCAACATGAATTAATATAAATAAGAACTTTATAAACTATCTCAAATATCCGGAGAATGGGATGAGTATAGAAACATAAAAAAAGAATATAAGAAGCTGGTAAAAATTAAAAAAATTAAGCATATGGAGCATAACAAACAAATGAATAGTAAAGATAGTAAAGCGATGTGGAAATATTTGAAATTCGCAATAAGTAGGGTTAATGAAGACTCTTCTTTCAAGAAAATTTTGATATACGGTACAGCATATATGAATGAATCTGAAATTGCTAACAATCTAAATAAATATTTTGTTGATAGCATTGAGGATATTTGCAATAATATAGAAGAATTTTATACAGAAGTAAATTTTCCTATTCAGTTAAATGGGATTTTCAAATTTGTAAAAGTTGGTACAAACGACGTCATCAAAATTGTCATGACGTTTAAATCTAAGCGAGGTGGTAAAAAGCTGTTATCAGAGGGTGTTCTTAAAGACATGATATCATATCTGGGATACTTCTATGCGCAAATCATAAATGAAAGTTTAAGTAGTGGCATACTTCCGGGTATTTGGAAAACTTCTACCATTGTGCCAATCGAAAAAGTTAATAACACAATAAAAGCAGAGGAGTTACGTCCGATAAATACACTGGCCAGTGATGAAAAGATTTTCGAACTTGTGGTAAAAAACCAGTTGGTTCAATACTTGGAAGAAAAAAATATACTCATACCTCAACAATCAGGATTTAGAAAAAAACATTCCTGTGAAACAGCTTTGAATATGGTTTTAGCTGAATGGAAAGAAGAACTTAAGAATAAAAAGGCGATAATAGCAGTTTTCATTGATCTTAAAAGAGCCTTCGAAACTATAGATAAAAAAATATTATTGCGAAAATTGGAAGGAATTGGTATTAGAGATGTTGAACTGGATTGGTTTAAAGATTTCTTAAAAAATCGCAAACAAAGAACAGTAATTGGTTCGATAATATCAGACGAAGTGGATGTTAAGATTGGCCTACCCCAAGGCTCTGTTCTTGCACCAATTTTATTCAACATTTATATTAATGATATAAATTCTGATTTGAAATTTAGCTCCATAAAACTTTTCGCTGATGATGCTCTAATTTCTATAAATGGCAAAAATGAAAATGATATAAGAATCAAGTTACAAAGTGACTTAAACGCACTTTATATCTGGCTGTGTACAAACAGAGTTAAAATTAATATAGAAAAAACTAAATACATGCTTACTTCAAGAAAAAACATTGCTAATTTTTAAATTATTACAATAAATAATATTGAAATAGAAAAAGTAAATACGATTAAATATTTGGGTGTTCAGATTGATTGCAAAATAAAATTTTATGTTGACTATTCAGTAAGTAAAATAGCAAAAAAATTATGGTTTATTCAAAGAATTTGTAAAAACTTAAGTAATTATTACAAAGTAAAGGTTTATAGATCCATAGTTGAGCCTTACTTTATTTATTGCTCAACAATATTTTTTATTATGAAAGATTCGCAAATTGATAAGTTGCAAAAAATGCAAAATAAAGCAATGCGCTTTATTTTAAGCAAACGTTATGATACTCCTATAAAAGACATGCTTCTAAGTTTAATTTGGATGAGCGTTAATCAAAAAATATTCTTTAACACAATGAAATTTATTTATAATATAAAGCACGGAATTTTGCCAGAGTAACTCAGAACAGGTATTACATTTAATTACGAGGTCCATGATATAAATACAAGGCAGAGAAATAATTTTAAATTGCCAAATTATAAAACAGAATCGGAACAAAATAGTTTTTTTTACAAAGGGCTGAAATACTTCAACGAACTACCTGAATATATATGTAAAAACTTGTGATAGAAACTTATTTAGCAGCCGGTTGTATGACTACACCAAATCTAGGCCGTTTAAATGATATAGTCGTTGAGATTTAAATGCATTAGTGATACATGTGTCATAATTAAAAATTTTTTT
The DNA here is from genome assembly GCF_040869045.1 of Eurosta solidaginis. NCBI lineage: Eukaryota > Metazoa > Arthropoda > Insecta > Diptera > Tephritidae > Eurosta > Eurosta solidaginis. Next base: position 175,921,165 of record NC_090321.1, on the reverse strand, counting down.
TTTTTAATTTAAAAATTTAGATTAAGTACACATTGTTAATTAATGCAATCATATTTTTAAGTTTTGAACTAGGCTCTTAGAGGCGTAATAAATAAATATATATATATAAATATATAATATACATATTAGGTATAAAACGAGAGTTTTGCTGTTATTGTGGTATGAATGACAAAGACATTTTTTTGGGACCAAATTAAACATATTTGATGGAAGCGTCAGAAATATTATCGTAATGTTTAACAGGGCTTTACTCATGAAAATATCCAGATGATAGATTTCTGTAATTAAATTCAGTTAGGATGCATCGACATACAGCTTATACGTTTGTGTGAAAAAGTACTAAAAGTGGCATATTTTACTCCTGAAAAATGCAAAAAGCTACATTTTTGCGGGGACAACATTGTTGAAAATTTTCAGAGAGCCGAATGACGGAACAAAAAAGAATTTAGAGCAAGAAAATTGACGGCTTACTTCACCTGTAGTGGAATTCACTAACTTTTTTAACCACATTTGCCATCGCTTTATTTGCGAATCGATAACTATAACGATTTCGGTATTCAGTAACTATTTTGTATCGATATTTGTTTATAGACGATCAGCTGTGTTGTTAAACACACGGCAAGCAAATTGGTTGCGTTAAAAATCACGAAATTAATTTCTGGCAATTTTAGTTAGAAAAGAAAATCGGAACTTTAATTAAATACTTTCAAACACGAAACGCTGCTTTATAAATCAAATGGCATTTGAGTACTTGGCGTCCGTTTTATCACAGGATGAAGAATTTATAAGTCCATCGCCAGTGGACAGACACCTTCTTAGAGAAGTAGATAACCCATTCCACTTGAATGCAACGGAGTTTCGAAAGCTGTATCGACTAACCCCAGACTTGGCTCATGATATTATTTCTCAACTTGATGGTCAATTAAGGGGTACAAGAATAACTGCGATATCAACAGAGAAAAAAGAAAATACCGGATTTACTTACCCTTTGTTAAAATACGTAAAAACTTGCACAATAAAGACTTAAAAGCAGTTAGTATACGGAATTTATTATAAGCTTTTATTTACTTTCACTTGGCTGTTGTATGTAATGAAATCTTGCAAGTTAAATTTGATACACTTCCCGGTGTCCGATTGAGCTGAAATTTTGCACACATGTATAACTCCGATGACAATGCAATATTACTTTGCGATAATTCGATAAATTAATCGATAACAGAGTTATCGGTAAAGATTTGTATTCACAAGAGAATAACAGCCTAAGTCGTCAAGAACGCAGGTACCTTCGCATTGTTTGTGTATGCAACAAACGTAGAAGTTAGGCTGTTATTACTCAATGTTGCATACTTTTCTGCGCACTTGATTTTGTTTTACAGATTTTTGGCGATCACGGTTACCACTTTGGGTCCATTTGGACCAAGAATGGTCCCTTCCAACCCCATTTGGTCCACTGGTCCATTTTTATTCAATTTTGGTCCTTTTTAGGCAGTTGCCACGATTTTGGTACTTTTCTTTCTTTTTCACTCAGGTAAAAATTCACAATATTGCCCAAAAAATTTGCAGCACATTCGTTAACCCACATATAATTTTCAATTTACTTGAATGGATTTCTCACCACAAAAAATTGCTCAGTCAATAAAAATGTACGAGAACTTCAGCGAGGAATTAAAAGGAAACGTGTTGGCAAACACACTGTCGTTAATTGTTGATGAAACAGCCGACTTACGAAAAAAAATCTTGTTTAATATTTACAATAATAATGACTAGATATTTCCATCGGTTATTAAACACTTAGTGAAAGATTTTTGTTACTAGTAGAGCTAAAAGTATGTATTTCAAATGTACTTGCGCCTCTAAGAAATTTGACAAGACTTGTAACTGATGAAACGTGGAGTTTAATGAATTGAAAACTATGTAAAAGAATGAAACTAATTTATTTTGTATTAAGTGTAATTATAAATAAAAAAAAATAAATGTAAGGCGCGATAACCTCCGAAGAGATCTAAGGCCGGGCTTCTCTTCCAATTTGCGTCGTGCTCCTCTTGATTTTCCCTACAAATTGGCCGGACGGGACCTACATGTTTTATGCCGACTCCGAACGGCATCTGCAAGGCAGATGAGTTTTCACTGAGAGCTTTTCATGGCAGAAATACACCCGGAGCGTTTGCCAAACACTGCCGAGGGGCGACCCCGCTTAGAAAAATTTTCTTCTAACTGAAAAACCTTATTTCTAAAATTTTGATGTTGCTTTGCCCGGGAGTTGAACCCAGGGCATACGGTGTGATAGGCGGAGCACGCTACCATCACACCACGGTGTACTTGCCACTTACTTAATTCAAGCCTACCGAGAGATATTGAGAGTTTGTGAAGGCACGTCGATATTTAAATCTTTTTCACCTAGCACAAGAAATATTTTAACTGGAAGGCAGAAATACTTCTTGAAGGCGATAACTTTATAAATGTACAACGAATGCGATTAAAAAAAATTGTATTTTTATATTCAGCTTTTGAAGCAAATGCAAAAGAGATTTGATTTTGGAAGAAATATTTTGTGTAAAATTATCCCCGTAGGTGCTAGCATTAACCCCTGATGTCAGGTATCAAAACTCACACTTACTGAATCTAGGCTATGATATAAAGTTTAAACGTTAAGAGAAAAATTAAGCATCTATAGAAATAGAACTAACAAAATTGCTTAGTTTCATTTATGCTCTACTGAGTTTTCCACAAAGTTCGACCAGAACGCAAATTTTTAAACCCTTCCTTACTAAAACTTAACTGCGCTATACATTTTATTTCATTGCAACTAACAACATAATGCTGGAACTAAAAGCTTTGTGAGCAAATCTAAGTTCACAACGTTAGGTTGGTGAACGACATACACCTATTCTAGAAATAATATAATACCATGAACTACATTTTATTTTTGTTTGTTCCTTGAATTTAAGCAAAGTGTTTATTATGTCCAGTAAAATTTTATATAGGAAACCATGGAAACATCCTAAAGTTTTGTATTTTACAACGAATACGACCTCCTTATATACCAATAAAATAAAACAAAAATTTGGTCTTTTTTTTAAGATTTGGTCCTTTTTTTCCGTGAATTTTGGTCCCAAATGAAAACTTGGTGTGGCAGCCGTGTTGGCGATGGAACAGAGCAGAGATCTGCAATGAGTAGTTGTAAACTGAACGCGACATAGGAAAAGTCACAATAAAATATGATTTTAAGTTAGTTAACACTCGAATAAAAGAACTTGACTGTTCAAAGTTGACTTCGAAGAAACCTTGTAATGTTGATGCATTACACTGAAAAAAATGGTGCTAGTAAAATCAACAAATCGGTTCTGTTGTTCTTGACTTAACGGAGATTCGGTGAAATTGATTGAATTACGGTTAATTCGTTCGAGTTCTTTGTCAAAAGTACAAATTAGTTTAGTCATTTCAACAGAAGAGAAATTGTCGCTCTTAAGTTAACACAATTCTGTAAAATTGACAGATTCCTGGTCAATCTAACTGATTTTTCTGTTAACACAACTGATCTCACTGGTCATTTCAACAGCGATCAACAGTTCATACATGAGCACATTTCAAAGAGAATTTTACGCTCACTGTGCTCTCTTCTTTGTACTTATGACGATGGTCACTTGTTTAAAAAAAATACCAAAATAAGAAAACCACCAAATCGAAAAAACACACAAAGTGGGAAAACAACAAAAAACTAGTTTTTCAGTTATCAATATAAAACGAATTACCCTTTTTTGAAATTACTGTGCAAAAATTTTTGAGATACCGGGACACCTATTTATCGGGTTCCATTTTCGCATGGATAAAAATTAACAGAAATTTCGGTTGAATTGACCCGTATAGCGGTTGATTTTACCAGTCTTTTTCTTTCAGTGTAAAAGAAATGGATAGGATGAGAAACGTTACAAATAACTAAGTAAAGATTACATAACTAATTTAAACAATATTTTACCTTACTAAAAATTAAAAAAAATTCATATTTAATAAGAACAAGCTTCTATTACTTGTTAATAAAACGAACTAAAAAGTAAAAAATAAAATTAAAGAAAAGAAAACATTTTTAAAAATAAGCTTTTATTATTGGTTAATAAAATTAACTAAAAAGTAAAAAATAAATTGATTGTAAGGTAATATAACACTTTATAAGTTCATTGTAACCTTTAACGATAATTAAGCTTTTTCGTCTGCGACAAAAAAATTCCATATTGTACATAATTATATATTTTTAACATTAAAACTTTACACCTAAACTATTAAATCTTACAGTTTATATCACAGTCCTAATTGTTCTAATAAAAGCGTGTTACATTGTGATAGCAAGAAAAGGAGGTCCTAAATGTTCTTAATTATACCATCAAAATTTAACACGCTTTTTATTAGAACAATTAGGACTGTGATATAAATTGTAAGATTTAATAACCATCTCAGAAGATGTGGCCGAAATACTTTCCTTATATACTGATCGTAAACCCAGAAGTATTATCGGTAACTCATCGTACCAACTACTTTTTCCATTTTTAGCCATAATCGTAGTCTTTAACTGCCTATGGAACCTTTCTGCCATACCATTTCCTTGCGGATGATATGCAGAAGTTGTAATATGATGACTACCAAGCAATCTCATTAATTCAGCAAAAAATTTTGACGTAAATTGCGCACCCTGATCAGTAGTGATTTGCAACGGTACTCCAAACCGTGAAACATATTCCCTAACAAATTTATTTACTACTTCAGATGCCGAAATTTCCCTTAGTGCATAAGCCTCTGGCCAACATGCAAACCTGTCAATTATTGTTAATATATAACATTCAAGGTTCGAATCGAGCTCAAGGCCAGAACAATAATTGTTTTCTAATGATAACTATTGTTATTTTTTAATTTTTCTAAATTTGAAAAATTGTATTTTATTTTTGGAATAGTAAGTAGAACATTTTTCAGACAACCTGCCATAGCTGCGCAGATAGATCCATTTCGAAGGGTGCTAAGCCTTCATCATCAGTACGCTTTAGGCATGCTGCGCTAACCATTTAGCTATACAGCGGTGGTTTGTTTGACTGGCAAATTTGCTACTTCTATTCCTTTTTCCTAACTATATTTATTCAGTGTTGCGCCATCTGGTGCAAATCACTGATAATGCTGGATTTTTGTTTATTGTCAATTACTTTGTTTGACATTCCCAAGTGCTCATGGTTTATTAACAATTGTTTTTGTTTTTATCGGCCTATTGATAAATCATTCAAGGTTCGAATCGAGCTCAAGGCCAGAACAATAATTTTTTTCTAATGATAATTATTGTTATTTTTTAATTTTTCTAAATTTGAAAAATTGTATTTTATTTTTGGAATAATAAGTAGAAAATTTTTCAGACAACCTGCCATAGCTGCGCAGATAGATCCATTTCGAAGGGTGCTAAGCCTTCATCATCAGTACGCTTTAGGCATGCTGCGCTAACCATTTAGCTATACAGCGGTGGTTTGTTTGACTGGCAAATTTGCTACTTCTATTCCTTTTTACCAACTATATTTATTCAGTGTTGCGCCATCTGGTGCAAATCACTGATAATGCTGGATTTTTGTTTATTGTCAATTTTTTTGTTTGACATTCCCAAGTGCTCATGGTTTATTAACAATTGTTTTTGTTTTTATCGGCCTATTGATAAATCATTCAAGGTTCGAATCGAGCTCAAGGCCAGAACAAGATGCACCAGATGGCGCAACACTGAATAAATATAGTTGGTAAAAAGGAATAGAAGTAGCAAATTTGCCAGTCATAAACAATAATAAAAATATTAACGAAGTCCCTACATGTGGCACCGCCCCTTTTATGACTAAGCAATTTTCTATGTTCCGGGAGCCATAACTCGAAGAAAAATTTACATATCGCTACACAATTGGGTACACATATTTTCCTTATAGCAGGAAATATTTCTAGTAAAAATGAACGGGATCGGTTAAAGACCACGGCACCTTAGGTATAAAACAAATTTAAAAGGGTCGTAGACTAGAATAATAAGCTATAACTTAGCAAAAAATAGTTTTGAATCAATGATATTTCACTTATCAAGTTTTATTGTAAGAGGGGAGACATCTTTCTTTTAAACGGGCGGTGCCACGTGTTATGTAGAAAAGTAATTTATCTGAAATGAAATGTACAATTGAAGCTCACGCTGAGTATATAATGTTCGGTTACACCCGAACTTAGACACCTTTACTTGTTTAGGTTGCGTTAAGCTGTGCTGCCGAGGTATAATCATATTCATGGTTTCTTTGCTAACGTCCTTGGCGTGTTCGTGTCGACGAAAACACTCCCGCAAGTTTTGGGAGTGCTGCAGGTGAGGGTAATCTTTTCGAATATGAGTCTGGTACGTTGCGGTACTGCGGGTAGTATGTAGTCAACCACCGCGCACATATCTGGATTTTATTGAGATACTTTGACGGGGAAAATAATTACCTTAATTTAACAAATTTATAGATGGGACAGAGTTCTGTATCATCCCTCGTTTAAAGGTTTGCGATTTGTTCCAGAACCTCGATAATGGGCAGTTCTTGGGCCACACATTTCACTTTCGAAAAGAACCGTGGGAGCCCGTGGCTTAGATGATTGTACCAAACATTGTTAAAATTTGTTAAAGTGGTAGTGCTGCTGTGCGCTTGGCCGAAAAAAAAACACTTGGCGCGATATACCTAAGGAGATTTATGTTGAGCTTTACGTCCAAATATCGTCGTCCTATTTAATTAAACGGTTTTATTTAGCTTGACTCTGTGTAACGAACAGAATTTTCTAATTGAAACTTAAGTAACTTGCCGATAAGCTACAAGCTTGAAACTTGGAATATAGTACAGAACCCGATGATAATGCAATAATAAGAAAAAAATCGTCGTCAGGTGGCGCAAGGATCGATATATTAAAACCAATCATATTTTTGGTCCGATTTGGCTCATATTTGGAACACATATTACATACGGTATATTGGAATGATTTTCCGTCAACCCTTGCCAAATTTGGTTTCGAAACAAACCGGTTCTGCGTTGTGCCATCATCAGTGTCGATTTTCGTTCTGAGGTGGAACAACGCCGAAACCGGTTTGTCTCGAAACTAAATTTGACAAGGGATGACGGAAAATCGATCCAATATACATCAATTACCCAACCTGTCTGGGAAAATCAACAAAACAAAATGAGCTTCTTCCTAATGTTGACGGCCAAAGTTGCCGATAATCTAAGGTTCCTCAGAACATTGTACACTTTACAGACAACCGCATTCACATTGTTGTCACAAGTCAATGTTGTATAAGCCAAGATTGGCTATTTGGGTACTAGTTTGAGGCATTTATCGGAAATGAACACATATTACATTCTTTAATAGAAATCGCTTTGTAAAAAAAACTCCCGCTAGGTGGCGCAAGGTTCGAGATATTCAAAAAAATCGTATTTGTGGTCCGATTTGGCTCTTATTTGGAATAAATATTACATACAGTCCTATAGCAGTGACATAAAAATAGTTTGGCGCTGAGTCGAGTAAAGTCTTTGGAAGGATTATGTATTGAGGACTTTGATTGTAACAAATTGTCAGGAAAGATCCTTGTAATAAGGAGTCACTAAATGAAGTAAATAATAGGCAATTAAATAAAGACTAAAAACTTGAAAATCATCAATCAATATTAGCGACACTAAGGGATACTATCATCTCTTAGCGGATACAAGCAGCGGAGAAATACTCAAAAAAGTATGCAATCATCAGCGAAGTGTTCTCCCATATACACACGCATATGGCAATGCGAGAGACTATAAACTACAAATTCACATACATATATCTGAGATACTCACAAAAGTGTGCAATCATCGGTGGAAGTATTACTCACATATACCCGCGCATATGGCTATGCGAGAGGCTATAAACGTGTATCTGTAGTTTATAGCTGGTAACCAAGTAGAAAATTCTATAAACACCTAGAAGTATGCGAACGAGACAGCAGAGAGTATAAAAGGAGCGAAAGCTGAGTAAGCATCAATCAGTTTGATTTAAGCACGCTATTGGTTGCGAAGTCAAGTGTTATTGTGAAGTTTTTTCAAAGTAGTCTAATAAAGGCCATTTTTGCACTATTGAATATTGGAGTTATTTATTCAACAGTTTAGCGATTCGAACGTTAGCTGAAGATTTGGAATAAGCGGAGTTTCCCTAAATTCGTTACATTATTTTAATTAGTATGTATTGTTCATATTGCTTTATACAATTGTTTTGTTATTGATATTAGAGAAAAATTGCAAAGTTTACAAACGGCGATGGTTACTGAATTTCACTTCTTCATCAGCTAGCTTCTCGGGAGCTGAGTATTGAACTCGAATCTCCAACATTCATACCAGTGTAAAGGCGGATGCCTTTAACCACTCAGCCGTTGCTCGCTTTGCAATTTGTCTCTAAGTGTTGGCTTTGTTGTTATTCCTTTTATTCACCACTAGATATAATTCTATATACTGTTAAATCCTAATGGTGTGGAATTTTTAGGCGCGCTTAAATGCTTAGTAACAATGGATTTTTACAGCATTTCTTTTTTCATTAGCAGTGCTTCCGCTGTTAGAGCTATTGTATCAATGTTATCATCTGAATTTTAATTAGCGGTTTTATTGAAAACAACGGTTTGTTGAAAACAATTTTTACATTAAGTAATAATAATACGAAAAGCTAGAAAATAATTAGGTAGGTCCTAGGTACTAGTCATCACACTCCTCATCAATCTAGGGCGTTGATCAGCCAATTAAATAAAAGCGTTGGACGCCTGAAATTTCTAAAAATGTGAGGCATATCATAACCTGATTAAGAGATTTACACTTAAGACCGTGCCAAGGGGCAACCAAATTTTGAAAAAATTCTAAAGCGAGGTTATGTACATATGTTTTGATTTGATATTTTAGACCTTTATTAGTTTAAGATTACCATATTTCTTCTGTGGAAAAATATGCCTTCGAAGAGATTTACACTTAAGACCGTGCGAAGGGGCAACCAAATTTTGAAAAAATTCTAAAGCGAGGTTATGTATGTTTTGATTTGATATTTTAGACCTTTATTAGTTTAAGATTACCATATTTCGCTGCTCGTTCAAAGTCCTACTATTCTCAGGCTACTCCCAGTTAAACACTGCTATAACAATAACTACTTTTGTGTAAATTTTGTATATTCATTCATTGTTTGCAAATAGGTATACATATCTACATTTGCTTAGTAATAGGTTTATGTACGAAACGATGTGGTTATGCTTTGCCATAAAAAGAGTTGTTGGTGGAAAGAGTGGTATCACGTTCAAGGTATTCAATAAATTGAAATGCACCAGCTTGCGCTTCAACTTGCAAAAATTTATTACAACAAACATATCGAAAACCAATAGAGAATTTAATGTAAGCTATAAAAATTATTATTTTTTTGTCAGCAGAAGTCTTAAGGCCTCCGGCGATTTACAACGAGATTGACTGAATTTTTGTATGTGTGCGTGTCGGGTATTTGACGCTTGCCCCGCGACTATCAAATAAAAAGCCATCAATCAACATTTCCATTGAGAAACCATAGCGTTCGGACGTGAATATGTCGTCATCGGATAATGATTTTTTTACTTGCAATTACAGCAGTTTTATTAAATAATAAAAAAATAAAACTTTTATTGAGTAATAATAAAAGCTTTACATTCCATAATGCTGGTAAACATTGATAATTTTCAATAAATTTTAATATGAATTGCTGTTCTTCCGCGCACTTGTTCATTTTTAATGTCAAAACAAACTAAATACAACACTGCTGTTTTGTCAATCACACCCCGCGACTATCAAATAAGCAAGCGTCAAATGAAAAAATCAAAAATTTTTGTTTTTCATCAACGTGTAGCCGACAACAAATACGTGTGTCACGAAGCCACCCGACTGCACTAACACACACAAAATTCAGTCAATCTCGTTGTAAATCGCAGGAGGCCTTTAAGAGACATGTTTAGAAAAAAATGTCAACTACATTTTTAAACGGTTTTATTTAGCTTGACTTGACAGGCCGGCCGGCGGCCGCACGGCCGTTGTGAACGAATTTTGTAATTGAAATTTAAGTAACTTCCCGACATGGTTCAATTATGTACAGGTTGGCTCATCTCATCAGCTGATTTTATTTATGTCATTGCATGGTCGAAGGGATTGTCAAAAGGAAATGGCAAACTCAAAATGAAACCAACACATTGGCAACATTTTACTTACACATACAAAAACTGCTAAGTTTATGTTTCCATTCCATACCATTCGCACCAACACCAATACACAGATTTTGACAATTTGAACAGACATATTTTGTTGCTTTACAGATGAGCCAACCTGTATATAGTTGAACCATGCTTCCCGATTAGCTACAAGCTTGACACTTGGAATATTGTTCAGAACCCGATGACAATGCAATGAAAAAAAAAAAAATGCCAATAGGTGGCGCATGGATCGAAATATTTCAAAAAATCGTATTTGTCGTCCGATTTGGCTCATATTTAGAACACATATTACATACAGTCCGTTACAAGTGACATCAAAATATTTTGGAGTTGGAGGAGGGCCAAGCATACGTGGCGCAGAGTCGAGTAAACTCTTTGGAAGGATCATGTATTGAGGACTTAGATTGTAACAAATTGTCAGGAGAGAGTCCTTAGAATGAGAAATAATAGGCAATTAAATAAAGACTAAAAACTTGAAAATAAGGTACTAGCCAGACCATATCGGGAACGATTTATATGACCACATGAAACCTTCTAGGCCATCCCACCCTCCCACCCCCTACATCCATCAGGAATTCGGGGTCGCCAAAGCCTCGCCTGTTAATGAAACAGGATTCGCCACAGGTAGGTGAGGTTGACAATTGGGTTGGAGAAGCTATATATTGCGCTGGCAACCCCTTAAGAGGGTTGCGCTACACAACCCCTTGAATCAATTTAGTATTTTAGTCGCTTCTTACGACAGGCATACCTACCGCGGGTGTATTCTAACCCCCCTAACCCGCTGGGGGAATAGAGTGCTACAGCGAAACAGCACGGTTGCAAAAGGTCCTAGCAAGGGGTAACATAGTCCAGGGCCTAATAAAGAAAGAGAAGGGGGAATTGTTACGTAATAGTGAAGAGTCCCTTGAGGTGTTTTTCGATACACATTTCCTATCCGGAGATGATTCAGAAGAGCCAGCAGATAGCACTTACACTTCGATCACGGAGCGGGTAGTGTCGGGCTTGGTGACCGATACCAAGATCGAATGGGCGGTGAAGACGTTCTCTAAGTTTAAATCGCCGGGCCCGGCCATGTTACAAGTTTCAAGTAGAGCGGTCGTGGAATGGCTTAAAATAATATTCGATGGGTGCATAAGACTGAATCATGTACTACTCGTGTAGCTTTCCTATCAAGGGCTTCCTCGCTTGGTCACATGTATCCCAAAATCTGCTCAAAACCTTTGAGAGGCTGATAGATGAGCACATAAAGTACAACGTGGATGAAAAGCTGCTCTCCACAACACAACATGCGTAAACCAAAGGCAAGTCCGTAGACAATGCACTGCATGGGGTGGTAATAAACATAGGGAAAGCCCTGGAAAATAAGCAGTAGCTCTAGGAGTTTTTTTTAGACAATACCGGGGCTTTCAACAATGTTTCTGGCGGTCTGTCATCTCCCAGTTAAAAAGGTTGGCCACATCTCTTAATTGTGGTAATCTAAATTGCTTCTAATGAAATCTAAATCTAAATCTAAATGGGTGATCATGGATGGTCTTAATTACATTAAAGTACATCCAGACATAACCGGATGGATCGGCTGCATGTTAAATTGCGGGAAGATTACCTCACTATGGGGATTGTACGAGGCCACGGAATCAGTGGACAGGAACACGCCGCAGGACGGAGTGCTATCACCTCTGCTGTGGGCGCTGGTCATGAACCAACTGCTGAGGCGGTTCAATGAGGGACCCGTAAAACTTACGGCTTACGCAGATGACGTTGCAATTGTCATAAGTGGAAAGTGCCAACTATTAGCTCTTTGATGGAGCGGGCGCTTCGGGATATCCATACCTATACATCTAATGTCGGGGTGACAGCCAACGCAGAGAAGACGGCTATGGTCTTGTTTACTAAGAGGTACAAGGTCCCAAATTGGGCCAGGCCTAAGTTAGGAGTGGTGACCCTATAGGAGAAACCTTGCACAAAATATCTAGAAATCATCCTAGACAGCAAGCTGCCGTGGAAGCTCAGTGTGGAGGAGAGGTTGAAGAAGGCATCAACAGAACTTTATGCATGTAAAAGAAAGCTGGGGTGTACGTGGGGTTTATCGCACTCTCTATCTCATTGGGTATTTACAGCGATTGTAAACCCTATCCTATACTATAGAGTTTGTGTTTGGTGGAAAGCCACACAAAAAAGAACCTACCTCAAAAATTAGAGGGGGTGTGCAGGCTATCAATGCTGCACTGTGTGCAATTCTGCTCATTCCACCTGTAGACCTGGTGGCAAAGAACAAAACGTTAACAACTGCAACGAGGCTCAGTGCCTCGGGTCAGCTTGAGCGAAGACCGTACGGTCATAGTAGTATAGCGTTATCAATTACACAACGAACATACTACCTGATTCGCTATCAGCGTTTCGAGGGGGCTCTTAAACCCACAATAGAGGTGGATGGATGGCGCAATGGTGCTCAAATGGCGAACGAGGCGATACATGTGTACACAAATGGTTTGAAAGGAGTGGAACGAGTAGGGTCTTCGGTATACTGTGCTTATCCGGAAATAAACATATCCTATAAGCTGCCAGATCACTGTAGCGGTTTCCAAGCGGAAGTATTAGCCGTGACCAAAGCAGAAGAACTAATGGAAGGGAATAGCTTAAACTGCAGCCGTGTTAACTTTTATATTTACATCCAAGAGCAATTAAGGCAATAATCTCGCATAGCACATCATCATCTAAAAGTGTGTTAGAGTGTAAGAAATCCCTGGAAAGAATCGGGACGGGAAAAGCATAAATCTACGAGTATACTTAGTCCTAGGGCATATTGGAATAGATAGGAATGAAAAAGCGGATGAACTAGCTAAAAAGGACGCATCCCTTGAAGCATGCTCCGACGTGGGGGTTGGAGGAGGAAGCGATCAAGCACGTTTTGTGCTCGTGTCCTGCGCTGGCCAGGCTAAGACTCCAGCTATTAGGAGTGATACAGCTGTCATATCTAGAAGCAGAAAGTGGCATATGTCCTTGAAGGCTTCTAGTATTTGCCAAGATGACGGGTTTTTTTTTATAACATTGGTCCTGGTTTTTCAGTTTGGTCGTTAAATAAACTTCAGGTAACACTACGGAGTCATTCAGTCTATGTGAGGTCGTCATGGACCGGCCAGTTCAACCTAACCTAACATAAGCGTGGTCACCAAGACGAGGTTTCCGTAATTCCTTTAATGATGACTCTTTACGTAACGTAAGCCTCATCTCAGATAGCCTAATATATTACAAAGGCTGAACCAAACCGTAAATGAACCTATTCGGCATGATTTTCTTCATACTCACATACCTTGAGAGCATCCGCCATTTTGCTCAAAGTAACAGTAGATAGTCCTAAACCGAGCTGCTTATAAACTGGTATATCATCTTAAATTATGTCAAATACAGTAAAAGAGAGTTCGAAGGCTTTGCTGGATACTTGATCTTGGTACAGTCCGATGGAAGCCATTTTGATAAAAAGCTTATTAAAAACCAGGGTTCAGAGAATGTTTGAAATATATTTTTTTTCACAAATTATTCTTTATGGCAAATACTTGCTTCGAATTTTTTTGTTCTTGTCATTCCCAAATATTTGAAATGTATTGAAGTATTTTTACAGCTGGAGTACAGGTTCAACCATGATACAAAAAAGAAGGTAGTTCCACTCAAAATTTTTTGACGTATTTGGGGACTTTTGAAGTTTCATAATGTTTGTTGTTTTGCTAGAAGCGTTGCCATACCGTTACAATTTAAGGCGAAATTGTGGATTTTCGGGATGGAAATTTCCTTCAGTATGAAAACGCAATGGTCATCTGAGACAATAATAATATGCTTTAGCACGGTTTATCTGCATATATATATACCGAAAATGCTGTGAAACATGTTATTTTATTTAGAAAAAAAATCGATAATGACTCATAAATATGTTTTATATACTTACTTTCATGGCAGCCTGACCCTAAATTTGAAAAAAAAAATGTATGTACTCGTATGTGCGTCTTTATGACCTTTTTATTCAATAAATTAAATACTTGACAAAGATACCATCAAGTTGTGATTTTTCTCATTTTGTTATTTCCATAGTAAATTTTAGTTTATTTTAGATGTAAATTTAGATGGCGAAGACGAAAAAAGGCGCTCCCTAAAAAAAAAACGTTTAACAATTACGTGCAGCTCATGTATAATTAGATTAAAAATAGTACTTGCTGCCATGTTCATATCAAAATTATAAAATATGGGTGCTTCCAATTTCCACGTAAATACCGCACCATAGCGACCTGAACCTTTCGCGATGGGGGCAAAATTACGTCATTTTTTCGATCAAAAGCCCATTCTTCCCGGACTTTCATCTCGTCAAATGACAAACACACACAGCTTTTCTTCGGATGGTATATCACATACTTAACTTCATATGCGATATTATTTGCATCATAGTGGACTTGCATTTACTGCGGAGCTCGCTATAAATAAGTATATATATTTACTTTTCATATTTTTAGAGGCAAGTTCATATATGAGCCGTTTATTTTGAAAGTAGTATAAATCATTTCCAACTCATGATCTTAAATGCATTGTTATTTCTGAAAGAACGTATATATAGATCGTTCTACTATTATAAATTAATAACAAGAATTGCATCTTTTGGCTATTGGACTATAACATACAGGAAGCGAGCAGAGATACAATCAATCACCCTTGAACTTAAACGACATGAAATGAATTATGCCACTTTCAAAATAAGCGGCTCGTATGACTGTGACATCATATCTAGGGTCAAAATAACACGAGATTTCTAAAAAACGGACAAAGCAATGCACTCGTAGTATATAAAAATGTTATCATACCCTGTTTGTGTGCTGATAGAGGTATTATATTTCCACTTAACCTTCCATGAGATCCCATTTGTTGTATCGCATGTTGTTGTCTTGTTTTGCCTTGAAATAATAGAGCAAAGGTTAAAACATTTGTATGTATATAATTGAAACTGATCAAAAACTTACCCTTCCATAAATTCAATATACTCATCTAAATATTCTTCCTGTTCGAAAACTTCGCCACAGTCTTGACTGGAAAAGAATGTACACATTATTTAGTACTTAACATTTCAAACCATAAAGGATTGTTTTCCTTACCGTTCATTTCGCGGTACTCCACTTTTTAAAAGAACAATTTTATTCCCACTATTACTTATGTCTCTTCCCTTACTTCGCATGCTTCGAGCCATTGTTGTTTTATAAACAGAATTTTTGGTAACTTGAAAAACGAAATACCTTTTTTTGCATTGGTATTTTGTATTTGCGCATTTCCAATGCGCACAGCTCATTTTTTCGCGTTTATTCAAAAAAAAAAAAAAAAACAATTAAAATATATAATATTCAAATCCATCAAAATCACAAAAAACTTTAACTTTTTTCAATCTGGTAACTAGACTTTTATGAAATTGTCACGGTCCCCGCAAAAGTCAAGTGGCTAATGTCACACGAAATGGAGCTACCTCCATTTTTTGTATCATGGGTTCAACTAATATCCCAAATAAAAAAATTTGAATTTTCAGAAAGCACGGGAATTTGTTCTCAAATGTTTGAAATTTTTTTTATTTATCTTTTCATTTGTAATACGAGTTAATTGAAAAACAAACATTTGTTTTCATTCTCCAAAGAGTTTGCTTCATTGCTCACACATAAGATTTTTTATACGGTGTTTTGTGTGATCAACGCATCCAAACTCTGCTTCATTGGTCACACATAAGATTTTTTATACGGTGTTTTGTGTGATCAAGGCATCCAAAGTCTTGCTTCGCGATGTACAAGAAATGCAAAATGAGTTCGTGGACTATGCTTTCAGTGCTTTACCAATTATCCTTATAAAACAGAGAGCAAATCTAAAGGCTTGGTTTCCTCCAAAAGCGGTACCGCTATGTTACGACCGCTAAAGAGCGGCCGGTATACTCACCGTTTCTAGCGGCAACGCTTTGTTGGAAACTACGAACTGTTACGGCAGACGAGTTGCAAAAGTTAATTTTACATTTTTGCACGTCTTTTTTAGTTTTTTTTATAATTTTTCTTTTAATAAACTCGCAAGAAAAAAATTTCAATTCAAAAATGTTGTTTATTTTATAAATAACACTGGACCACGAATTTCAACTTTTTTCTTTACCAGAAACGCCGTTATGAAATTCGTATATAAAACCACCCCCTGATTTCGAAAATCGAGTTCATTTTTGATTCTATGGTACCGTTTTTGAGATATTTGCAATTTACCGTTATTCGAAAAAACCAAAAATATGGCTCCCTTTAATTACGTATATCTCACGAAGGTGTTAAGCAATTGTGGCAAAATGGAACACAGAATCGGAAAGACGATAAAATTTACTATAAATGCATCATACATTGTTTTTTGCTCAACCATATAGTTTTCGAGATATTAGCTCATCATTTCAGATTTTTGTTTTTTTTTTTATGAAAAAATATGAAAAAAATTACTTTTTGCGAGGGCAGCATTCCAAACCCACAACTTTTTTTCCAAATATTTTTTATTTACGCAAAGCTCTGTTTAATTAGAAAAAAGATAAGCTATCATCGAAGAAAATCGATGCAAAACTACGTAAGTTATAAGCGATCAAATAAAAATACCCAGGTTGCGCAATATCAACGTATACCTCAAAACGTATGTATGGTATAAAGAAGAGTGAAATATCTAGCTATGCTCTGTTTCTATTTAGTTAAAAGTTCAATTTATGAATGAAATTACCCATATTTTTAACTTTTTTTTTAAATTTATTTATGTTTGTACTATATATAATGTGAGTGCAGAAAGTGAATTTTTAACGACATATTTACGCCTGGAAAGAAAATATTAGTTAGGTAAACAAGTTATAGAATTTTGGGAAATTAATTTTAATAGGCCTTTAATATTTACCCATTTTCGCATAATTATTGATTAAGCCATTCACTATCTGCTCGTAGTTAGGGCTTTTGTGTCTACCGAGAAAAGAAGCAACGACCTTTTCAAAGGATTCCCACGCTGCTGCCTCAACTGATGAGAGTAGTCCTTTGAATTGATTATTGTTGATCAACTTTTTTATTTGTGGTCCGACAAAAATACCTTCCTTTATCTTGGCTTGAGAAATATCTGGAAAAATTGTTTTCAAATAGTCGAATGCTTCGCCTTCTTTGTCCAAAGCCTTAACAAAGTTTTTAATGAGACCGAGCTTGATGTGTAAGGGTGGAATTATGATTTTCTCTTTCTTGACAAGAGGGGTGTATTTGATGTTATCCACACCAACGGTAAACTCGACTCTTTCCGGCCAATCCTTTCTGACGTAGTGGTCCTTACGAGCTCGGCTATCCCACTTGCAGAGGAAGCAGCAGTGCTTGGTGTAGCCACTTTGTAGACCGCATAGCATTGCAACGACTTTGAGATCAGAACATATTTTCCAATCATGCTCTTCATATTTGATAAATTTGAGAAGTTTTTGCATTTCCTCGTAGGATTCCTTTGTATTTACTGCATGTGCGATCGGGATAGAAGGCTTTTTGTTACCAATATGCAATAATACAGCCTTCAAACTCAGTTTATTGCTGTCTATGAACAATCGCCACTCTTTTGAATCATATATTTGACCAAACTCTTTGAATAAACCAGGAATGTCGTTGCAGTAGCATATACTGTCTTTCTTGGTATAGTGTTTGGAAAATAGTTCGTGACGAGTTCTACAATATATCACCTTAACATCGGATGTCACAAATTTAAATTGTTGCATACGAGAAGTGTGGATCTCGGCCTTTACCTTGGATAGTTCCAAATCTCTTATCCAATCATTAAGTTGTGCTTGTGACAGAACGTTTCTCTCGTTTCCCATGCGAAATTCAGTACAACTTGATTCCCCGCACTCAGATATTACTGTTGACAATGGAACTGGATCCGCAACTGCCGTTGAATTTAGTACTGGTAATGTCACTGTAGTTTATTTTTTTTTTTAATAAATCACGGTTTTGTAATTTGACTTATGAACTGAACTATCTCCGGCGAGCCTTGCAGATGTTATGAAGTTTAAAGGCGCATTAACTCATATTTATACTCGGAACAAGAATAAAATTGAAAAAATTAAATCTTACCTAGACAGAAAGGTTCCTTTTTATACGAAGTCGGGAAAAGAAAATACTACCTGCTTTAGATGTAGGCTTTAAAAATTTTCTGTGTCTAATAATTTTGAAAATCTACCTGCATACTTACCCATAAGTGACGGAAATACATGTTTATAACTACATGCCTACAGCAGGTTTCGAACCCAACCACTCTTCCTTTCGATGCAACCACTCTACCTACTATAAAACAATTCGAGTATTAAAAGTACTATTTGATTTATTTAAAGAAAAAGTATTATCATTGCTATGGTGTTATTCGTTTATCCGGAAAATATCCCATTTCCACTTTATACCTTTTATATATGTATGTATACATACATTGAAGTTGCGCAACCTGGGTATTTTTATTTGATCGCTTATAACTTACGTAGTTTTACATCGATTTTCTTCAGTGATAGCTTATCTTTTTTCTAATTAAACGGAGCTTTATGTAAAGAAAAAATATCTGAAAAAAAAATTGTGGTTTTGGAATGCTGCCCTCGCAAAGAGTAATTTTTTTCATATTTTTTCATAAAAAAAAACAAAAATCTGAAATGATGAGCTAATATCTCGAAAACTATATGGTTGAGCAAAAAACAATGTATGATGCATTTATAGAAAATTGTACCGTCTTTCCGATTCTGTAAACTTATTTGCAATTGCTTGACCCGTTCGTGAGATATACGTAATTAAATGGAGCCATCTTTTTGGTTTTTTCGAATAACGGTAAATTGCAAATATCTCAAAAACGGTACCATAGAATCAAAAATGAACTCGATTTTCGAAATCAGGGGGTGGTTTTACATACGAATTTCATAACGGCGTCTCTGGTAAATTTTGGCTGTCGACCAGTGTAATTTTAAATATTTGACAAAATATTCACCGCTTTGACAATAGCGGTGGGAAAAAACGGTGACGAACGAGTTTCTACCGTCATGACGGCAGGGTTGTTTTATGCCCGGCCGCTATATTACGTTACGGTGAACTTCACCGTCTTCTTAGTTTCCACATAATTACTTTTACATTGCAATATTTTTGACAACGTACTCTACCGCCTTAAGTGGCGACTGAATCAACAATCTCTTAACTGTTAAGGCTTGGTTTCCTCGAAAGCGGTGTCGCTATATAGCGCCCGTTACGTAACGGTAGAGCAGGCATATTTAACCAACGAACCGAATGGCTTTGTTTCGTTTATTAACGTTAATTGTCGTAACGAAATGATATCGGTTCGTTGGTTAAGCATGCCTGCGGTAGAGTACGTTGTCAAAAATGGTACAATGTAAAAGTAATTTATATAGAAAGTAAGAAGACGGTGAAGTTCACCGTAACCTAAAGTAGCGGCGGGGTAATAAATATAAGGCCGTCATGACGGCACAAACTCGTTCATCAACGTTTTTTCCCACCGCTATACTCAAAGCGGTGAACATATTGTCAAATATTAGAAATTATTTATAAAATAAACATCATTTTTGAAGCTTATTTTTTCTCAATATGTTTTTTCATGAACCAATGCCTAAGAACCCGTAATGCCACAACCGTGTATTTGTAATTTAATTTAGGAAAAAAGTTACTGTCAAATGACGTAACGCTTTTGAAGTTTTTACGTTCCTTCAATTATTATTTTTCATTGAATTGTCATTGACGATTTTCCTTAACGAACAAAAATTTTAATTTCGTAAAAGTTGATTTTTTCCTTGCGATTGTTTATTATTTTCAATCAAATTCTAAGCCAGGGGACTTTTAATCGTTTGTGGCGATGCATAGTATTCGGTCCAGTTCAGGAACCTTACATCAAAACCAAGAAGAAATAATTAAGGGATGCCGCGGGGCGTGTTCCATCCCCACTATTATGTAATTTTTACATATCGAAGCTGCCTTTCCCGCCCGAAGCACTTACCATTGTTTTCTACGCCAATGATTACACGATGTAAAATTAACAACTATCTTCCTAGTCTTTGGTGTTTTTTCGCCTTATGAAATTTGGCATTATCATCGGTGGTCAATTCTTCAGCGACCATATTCACCACGTGGACCAAAAACGCGTCGGAAATGTTGTAGCCGATAAATGCCAGGCGAACCCCGTTCTCAGAGTACAATATCCGAAGCTCACAGTGGAAAAAGCCAAATTGCCAGGGAATCACTCTGGCACAACTTCCAGCTGAATACCGTATAGGTAAAACTTTTTTTATCTATACAGAATCAACCCCTATATACATAATGTATGTCCTGTATGTACGAAATCAACCACCTTTTCAGTTCCAATGTGGAATGAACGCCTTTAACTTTCTTTGGTAAAAAATAGATGAAACACTAAGTTTCCGTGGAATTCTGTTAGATGATCTAGCAATTTCTGAGTTCTCGCACCCATTGGATGGGGCAAAGCACTGCTACAATAACAACCAAACGGAAATACACGACATTTATGGCGTTCTATCTTGATATCATACATCGGGATATCTCCGCATCTGTCCCCTTTTTGTCACGATATGAAAAATATATTTTGAAGGTGTTTGAATTATGGAGCTCACAGTGGGTGAATAACAAAGGACACTGTGTAGAATTGCGTAAATCATTGTGTGTTATTTGCTGGAATGTCATAAGGAGACAATCCTCCGCAGGTATGAGCGCAGTATTCTGACAGACCTGAAACCTTCTCCTTTGATTTTCATTTAAGTCAGGCGGCTGATGTTTTTTCGCACATACGCATTTACAAAAATATAAAGAACCTAAAAAACAAGCGAAAATGAAAAATTTTAATTTACGGGGTCGCCTGCCGTAAGTATTCGTTGTTTCCAACAAAACTGCACCACGGAAAACGGTGAGTATTTTTCATTTCATTTATTAAAAGTAATATATATTAGTACAATAACATCATGTATGATCTTTTATAGTACAACAGACATTAAATAACAGGATAATGATAAAACATTCAAGTTTTAAATATAACACATTAACCTAACCTATTTAAGGTATATAAAATAATATATGATGGAAACCAAAACAGATTCATAACAGAATATGCTCACTACAATTCATAAAGAAAAACAAGTAAGGAAGGTTAAATTCGGGTGTAACCGAACATTACATACTCAGTTGAGAGCTATGGAGAGAAAATAAGGAAAATCTCCATGTAGGAAAATGAACCTAGGGTAACCCTGGAATGTGGTTGTATGACATGTGTATCAAATGGAAGGTATTAAAAAGTATTTTAAGAGAGAGTAGGCTATAGTTCTATGGATGGACGCCATTTAGGGATATCGCCATAAAGGTGGACCAGGGCTGACTCTAGAATTTGTTTGTACGATATGGGAATCAAAAGGAAGGTGTTACTGAGCATTTTATGAGGGAGTGGGCCTTAGGTCTATCGGTGGACAACTTTTCGAGATATCGCCATTAAGGTGGGCCAGGGGTGACTCTAGAACAGGGCTATTCATTTCATAGCACAATTGTGCCCTCTCAATTCACACGCATATGATTCGCTCTGTCGTCGTTAATTGAGTTAGTCGTCGATTGGCACTTGGCGTAGCATCATCAGTGGTGGGTATCGGCAGATCGGTATCAAAATATGTATGAAAAATTATGCGCGATACATATGCTTCTTGTTAGCTAGTTGCTTGCTAGTAAGCGACTAAATGAAAAATCAATTCACCCGCACGATCATCGCGACGATTGCGCTCTCACTAATACAGGTGCACTTTCAGTTTTGAATAGCCCTGCTCTAGAATGTGTTTGTACGATATGGGTATCAAATGAAAGGTGTTAATGAGTATTTTAAAAGGGAGTGATCCTTAGTTCCATAGGTGGACGCCGTTTCGAGATATCGCCATAAAGGTGGAACAGGGGTGACTCTAGAATGTGTTTGTACGATATGGGAATCAAATGAAAGGTGTTACTGAGCATTTTAAGAGGGAGTGGGCATTAGGTCTATAGGTGGACGCCTCTTTGAGATATCGCCATTAGGGTGGGCCAGGGGTGACTTTAGAATGTTTGTACGATATGGGTATCAAGCGAAAGGTGTTACTGAGCATTTTAAGAGGGAGTGGGCATTAGGTCTATAGGTGGACGCCTTTTCGAGATATCGCCATTAGGGTGGGCCAGGGGTGACTCTAAAATGTGTTTGTACGATATGGGTATCAAATGAAAGGTGGTAATGATTATTTTAAAAGGGAGTAATCCTTAGTTCTATAGGTGGACGCCTTTTCGAGATATCGCCATAAAGGTGGACCAAGGGTGACTAGAATGTTTGTACGATATGGGTATCAAACGAAAGGTATTACTGAGCATTTTAAGAGGGAGTGGGCATTAGGTCTATAGGTGGACGCCTTTTCGAGATATCGCCATTAGGATGGGCCAGGGGTGACTCTAGAATGTGTTTGTACGATATGGGTATCAAATTAAAGATATTAATGAGGGGTTTAAAAGCGAGTGGCCCTTGGATGTACATGTGAAGGCGTTTTCGCGATATCGACCAAAATGTGAACCAGGGCGATCCAGAAAATCATCTGTCGGGTACTGCTAATTTATTTATATATGCAATACCACGAAGAGTATTCCTGCCAAGATTCCAAGGGCTGTTGATTTCGCCCTGTAGAACTTTTTCATTTTCTTCTACTTAATATGGTAGGTGTCACACCCATTTTACAAAGTTGTTTCTAAAGTTATATTTTGCGTAAATAAACCAATCAAATTACCATGTTTCATCCCTTTTTTCGTATTTGGTATAGAATTATGGCATTTTTTTCATTTTTCGAAATTTTCGATATCGAAAAAGTGGGCATGAGAAAGTCGGATTTCGGCCATTTTTTATACCAAGATAAAGTGAGTTCAGATAAGTACGTGGACTAAGTTTAGTAAAGATATATCGGTGTTTGCTCAAGTTATCGTGTTAACGGCCGAGCGGAAGGACAGACGGTGGACTGTGTATAAAAACTGGGCGTGGCTTCAACCGATTTCGCCCATTTTCACAGAAAGCAGTTACCATCATAGAATCTATGCCCCTACCAAATTTAAGAAGGATTGGTAAATTTTTGTTCGACTTATGGCATTAAAAGTATTCTAGACAAACTAAATGAAAATGGGCGGAGCCACGCCCATTTTGAAATTTTTTTTTGTATTTTGTTGCATCATATTACTGGAGTTGAATGTTGCCTTAATTTACTTATATACAGTAAAGATATTAAATTTTTTGTTAAATTTTAACTTTAAAAAAATTTTTTTTAAAAAGTGGGCGTGTTCTTCATCCGATTTTGCTAATTTTTATTTAGTACATATATAGTAATAGTAGTAACGTTCCTGCCAAATTTCATCATGATATCTTCAACGACTGCCAAATTACAGCTTGCAAAACTTTTAAATTACTTTCTTTTTAAAGTGGGCGGAGCCACGACCATTGTCCAAAATCTTACTAATTTTCTATTCTGCGTCATAAGGTCAACCCATCTACGAAGTTTCATCGCTTTATCCATCTTTGGCAATGAATTATCGCATTTTTTCGGTTTTTCGAAATTTTCGATATCGAAAAAGTGGTCGTGGTTATAGTCCGATATCGTTCATTTTAAATAGCCAGCCATCTGAGATGAGTGCCCAGGAATCTACATACCAAATTTCATCAAGATATCTCAAAATTTACTCAAATTATCGTGTTAACGGACGGACGGACGGACGGTCATGGCTCAATCAATTTTTTTTCGATACTGATGATTTTGATATATGGAAGTCTATATCTATCTCGATTCCTTTATACCTGTACAACCAACCGTTATCCAATCAAAGTTAATATACTCTGTGAGCTCTGCTCAACTGAGTATAAAAAAAAGAAGAAAAAAAAAGAAAAGTTTAACGTTAGCAAATATTCGCTCCCAACGCTTACGAACGCTTACGAAAAACAATTAGGAAAATAAAAACGAACTTAGTATTAAAATCGGTTATATCTAAATATACAGTAAGCCATTTTCGGAAACAGAATTGCTAGTTGGGTACCAGAATACTTAAGATAATAATAATAATTGACTAGAAGATATGTAGGTAAACTCAGTTTCGAATCAAGACATTCATTCACGAAAGAACGAATATATAACATGTTGTTGTTGTTGTTGTAGCAGTGCTTCGCCCCACCTAACAGACGCGACCGATCACAAACTGTCATCAATATCCTCTAACGGGAGTCCAAGGAAACTTGCTGTTTCAACAGGGGTGGACCATAGGGAAAGGGGTGTTGAGGCGTTGGTTCCACATTACAATTAAAGAGATGGTTGGTGTCATGTGGGGACACATTGCAAGCGGGGCATACATTTTGTATGTCGGGGTTGATTCTGGATAGGTAAGAGTTTAACCTGTTACAATATCCAGAACGAAGTTGAGCCAGAGTGACACGCGTTTCCCTGGGGAGTATGCGTTCCTCTTCCGCAAGTTTTGGATACTTTACTTTGAGTACTGGATTCACCGGGCAATTCCCGGCATAAAGGTCCGACGCCTGTTTGTGGAGTTCACCAAGGACCTGCTTGTGTTTTTTCGCTTCATACGGCTGGGTTCTCAGGTGCCGTATTTCCTCAAAATGCTTACGGAGATGACTCCTTAAGCCCCTAGGCGGTGCTGGCTCGTCAATCAGATGTCTGTTGGGATGCCCAGGTTTCTGGGTATTCAACAGGAACTGGTTGGTCAGCATCTCGTTTCTTTCCCTGATGGGGAGTATTCTCGCCTCATTATGCAGATGGTGTTCTGGGGACATAAGAAGACAGCCCGTGGCAATTCTGAGAATTCTGAGAGCAGTATTTTGGCAGGCCTGTAGCTTCTTCCAGTGGGTAATTTTTAGGCTTGGCGACCATATGGGTGACGCGTAGCACGTAATCGGCTGGCTAATTGCTTTGCATGTAGTCATGAGCGTTAATTTATCTTTTCCCCAGGTACTGCCAGCAAGGGATTTGAGGATTTTGTTACGGCTCTGAATGCTCGGAACAATTGCGGTGTAGGACAGTCGATAGCGTAGAGCCATCGACGTGGATGTTCAAAATGGTCGACATTTGGGACGTCCATGTTGTAAATAAGGTCGCGGAAGATTTAGTCGGTGATAATGCCAGGTTTCGCGAGGGGAAAAAACTGGAGAGATCAGGGAGGTAGCCGTTTATTTTATTGCATAGCTCATCGATCTGTGGGCATAGGCCTGTGGCCATTACTGTGCAGTCATCGGCGTGGGAAACGATTGTGACTCCTTCCGGTGGTGAAGGTAGCTTAGATATGTAGAAATTAAACAAAAGTGGGGATAGGACACCGCCCTGTGGCACCCCTTGTTTAATTCTCCATGGCTTTGATGTTTCGTTTCTAAATTGCACCGATGCCTGCCGACCACCCAGATAATTTGCGGTCCACCTTTTAAGACATGGGGGAAGGGTAGACCCTTCCAGGTCTTGCAGTAACGAGCCATGGTTGACCGTATCAAAAGCTTTTGATAGGTATAGCGCTACGAGTACTGTTCTATGGTGGGGGTTTTGATTTAAACCGCAATTTATCTGGGTGCTAATGGCATTTAGCGCGGAGGTAGTGCTATGGAGTTTTCTGAAGCCATACTGATGGGAGGCTAGCTGCAAATGTGCTTGGAAATAAGGGAGCAAAATGGCTTCGAGCGTCTTTGCTACTGGCGATAGGAGAGATATCGGACGATACGACTATCCTATGTTAGTTGGTTTACCAGGCTTTAGTAGCGGGACCACCTTGGCCATTTTCCATTTCTCGGGTATGACAAAGGTGGAAAGAGACAGGTTGAAGACCTGCGCTAAATATTTGAAACCCTCTTTCCCTAGGCTTTTAAGCATCGGCATGGCTATACCGTCTGGGCCCACTGCTTTGGATGGTTTAGCGCGACCAATGGCGTCCTCAACCTCTTTAGCGGTGATGGTGATTGGTGACGCGCTGAATTTGTGTTTATGTGCGTGTCTGTTGGCCCTCCGTCTATCTTTGTCGACCGTAGAATGCATTATATATTGTCGGCAGAAAGCGCTCGCGCATTTTTTCGCATCCGACAGCACTTTGTCGCCAAAGGCGATGGAAACTTTGTCTTTGTGCTTAGTCGGATTCGATAGGGACTTTACGGTGGACCAAAGTTTACCCACACCGGTAGAGAGGTTACAACCTCTTAGGTGCTCCTCCCATTTCGCCCGCTTGTGTTAATCCACAAGCAATCTGATGCGTTGGTTTATATCCCTTATTTGGGGGTCGCCTGGATCAAGCTGCCTTATAAGGTCACGTTCTCTCGCTAAGTTTGCGGCCTCCGCCGGGAAGTGGGGCCGGATTTCGGGAATTCTCCCGGCGGGGATGAAACGTGCCGAGGCGGATTCAATGACCTTGCGGAAGGCACGCTCTCCTTGGCGGGCATCAGTCGGGATAGGGAGGGCAGCAAAGAGGTTGTCTGTAAAAGATTTATATTCTTCCCACTTTCCTTTTTTAAAGTTTATGAAAGTGCGTTTTTCGGTGACGATGAAGTAGGCGGTACGCTCGAGCGAAATAAGTATAGGCAGGTGGTCGGATGCCAATGATACCATCGGCTGCCAGTTGACGCAGTTTACGAGTTCTGCGCTCACGATTGAGATATCTGGCGAACTGTGACAGCTTCCTACCATACGTGTGGGGGCGTCTCCGTTTATTGTGCAGAACATCGTTTCTTCTATTTGATCCGCCAACATCTCACCCCTACTGTCCGCCCGCAAATTTGAATGCCATAGATAACGATGGGCATTGAAATCGCCTAAGATAATGCGATTGTTGCCAGTGAGTAAGGCTCTGATATTAGGGCGGTATCCACTGGGGCAACAGGTGGCAGGGGGGATGTAGATGTTGATGATTTCTAGGTTTGCATCGCCTGACCGGACAGATAGGCCTTGACGTTCTAAGACATTGTCCCTGCGGTCGATGCCAGGATCAAATATGTGATATTGCACAGAGTGGTGTATTATAAACGCGAGGCCGCCTTCATTTCCGCTCTCGCGATCTTTTCTGTGGACATTATACCCAGAGCAGGTCTGCAATACAGATCGTGCTGTGAGTTTAGTCTCTTGAATCGCAGCAATGCGTATGTTGTGCCGCTTCATGAAATTGACTATCTCCGTAATCTTCCCAGTTAGTCTATTACGGTTTAACTGCATAATTCTGAAGTGCATGGGGGGGAGACGTCGCCACTCTGGGGGCAAGTGACGGGTGACTACGCCTGGGTTGAGGAAGGCCAGGACGCAATTGCTGTTGTGGCCCTGGGACTGGGCGTCCTTGGGCAAGCATTGGGTACCCGGATGATTTGGGTTTGCGACCTGGCAACACGGCGCGATGAAACCTGTCGGGGGGTTGCCGCCGCGGAGACCAGAACATCTAGGAAAGTGGCACCACCCAAGGCAGGAGCTGCATTGGGCGGATGTCGCAAACATATATATTCTGTGCTGGCAAACGGTGCAAACGGAGGTAGGGACTGTAGGGTCTTTATTAAGTTGTTTATTTTATTTATATTAATACTTTTACTCGTTTCTTACTTGTGATTTTTCAATTGTTTTAAAATAATTAAGTAACCTTTTTTTAAATGAAAATTTTTGAAGTTATCAAAATAAGAAAATTTTGGAGTTTATAAAATTTTGTTAAACAAACTGATTTTTAAATAATTAAATAAAAATATTTATATTTAAATTGTTTATTTTAAATACTAGCTATATATGGCGATCCTTCCATCGAACCAAAGGAATTGTATAAAAACTATCCTCGAACCTTTTAGTGTACTGCGTATTTTCATTAATATATTTAAAACTTGTGTGCAATAACAATGCATCCATCTTATACTACAAGTTGATTGCTCGCTGTTTGTCATATTTAAATACCCTATAAACTATAAATGACGATCTTCGAACCTTTTAATATAATACGTAACTAATGAACATGTACCAATAGTGGACAAAAGTGAACATATAAAATACCAAGCAAAATAGTGTAAAATGTAAAAATAAATCGACGTCCAAGCAACTCATTCGTTACAACAAAACAAAACTAACCAGACATTTTAAACTTTTTATCTAACAATTAAATATATTGTTATTTACAACATTTAATACAATATGCTGTTTAAGTTAGTTCAGTTATGAGAAGCAGAAATCACCGATCCTAAATAATTTAATTAAATAAATATTAAATCAATTATCTTACAATTGAAACAAATGAAAATTAAAGTGTATAGTCCATTTGAAAAATATTTGCCAAAATTAATTCATCTATACATGGGAACAAACTAACCTATCCTGATTTACTGCACAAATAAGAGTTAATACATATTAAACAGTTTCGAAAGTCTCATCTTCAAGTAATATTACGTCACTCTCAAGTACTTCCTACCTATAAACGACTCTTTTATTCGTTTATTTAATATTTTTATTGCTGTTACAACGTATGCTTCATTTTGTTTTTATTAATTAATTACACATAATATCGACGTCTAATTTTGATCTAAATGCGGATGATCTCATACAGCAGTTCTTTGAACGAAAATTACAATGAAATTTTTATAAATGAAAGCCATTGCAATACCAACAATCAACAATTTAAATATAAATAATTTATAAATATCACTGTATGTAAGTACGAATATAAATATATATTGTTATATGAATAAAAATTTGTAATCAAAATTAAATAATATTAAATTTATATATATATATATATATATTTATATTTATTTATAAACAAATTATTTTAATTTATTATAAAATTTTATTTTTTTTTTTTGTTTTGTTTTTAACTTTACTTCACGTTAAGTATTAGTTTTTCTCTTGTTAAATTCCTTTCCAGGGAACAATTGCATTTTTAGATTTTAATGGTTTTACGTTCACCAATTAAAACTCGTTCTTTTACATCTTCAGAGAATTTAAATAATAACTCGAATAACGCAATGTCTTTAAATCAAACACAAAATACAAACATTAATAGTATTCCAGAAACACATTCAGACAATTCTACACAAGGAGATCACTTTAGATTCCATTCAAATAAATCCCTTAAATTACCTCAATTTTGGTCAGATTGTCCTGAAACATGGTTTTTACTTATTGAAGGACAATTTGAAATAAATAACATTATTGATGATAATATCAAATTTCAAAATGTTCTTATTTCACTTCAACAAGAAACAATATCCAAAATTGTTGATGTTATCAATCCTCCTCCCTCTATTAATAAATATGATACAATTAAAAAAATTCTTTGTGAAAGATTTTCTCTAAGTGAAGAAAAAAGACTTGAAAAATTATTTTCAAATACTGAATTGGGAGATAGATCTCCATCTGAACTTTTTAGATATATGAAATCACTAACAAGTTCATCATCTATTTTTAGTCAGGAATTACTTTTCAAATTATGGATCAGAAAATTACCACAATATATTCAAATACATTTAACTTCAAGTAATATTAAAAATATTACTGATATAATTTCACTTGCAGATAAACTTTTTGATTTAGTTAATAAACCATATTCTTCTAAAATTTCTTCAATAGCTAGTATTGAAAACAATATTCTTACACAATGTGTAAAAAATTTAACTGATTTAACTACTACAATTTTTCAAAATTTAAATCAAATTACTACCGATATCAATGAATTAAAAATTCGATCTAGATCTAGAGAAAGAAATCAATCTAACTTCAGAAATTTTTCTAGATCTAGAAGTTTTAATAATGATAATAATATATGTTGGTATCATCGAAAATTTAAACATAATGCTTACAAATGTATTAAACCCTGTAATTTCAATGTAAATAAAAATAATCTAAATTCAAAATCAAATTCTTTAAACTAAAAAAATCCGTTATGACTGTGGGTAATAATGGAGTTAATAATCAATCGTCCCACCGTCTATTCATATTTGATAAATTCAATAAATTAAATTTTTTAATTGATACGGGTGCTATAGTTTCAGTTATTCCTTCTTCAAAATTTAAAACTTATAAACGTTTTTCTGACCTTAAACTTTCGACAGCTAATGGATCTAGCATAGAAACTTTTGGAACAAAACTTTTAAAAATTGATTTAGGTCTTAGAAGAGATTTTGAATTCCCTTTCATTCTTGCAGATATTTCTACTCCCATTATCGGTGCAAATTTTTTAGAAAAATTTGGTATTTTGGTAGATATTAAAAATAAAGAAATTACAGATTTGAAAACAAAATTAAAAGTGTCTGGATCTTCTGGTTTTTGCGATATATTTTCCCTTAAGATTCCTATTTCAGAAAATAAATTTACAAATATTTTAAATGAATTTCCTCTTATTACGTGTGAACCTAATTATACTGAAAAAGTACAACACAAAACAGTTCACCTAATAGAAATAAAGGAGTATCTCCTCGTCGCCTAGATCCTATTAAATTAAAAATAGCAAAAACTGAATTTGAATTTTTAGTCAAAACTGGTATATGTAGACCTTCTAACTCTCACATCGCTTCTCCACTCCATCTGGTCCCTAAGAAAGATCCAAATGACTGGATACCTTGTGGAGATTACAGACGACTTAATTTTATAAAAATACCAGATAGGTATCCCTTACCTCATATTCATGACCTTAACATAGATTTAAAAAATAAAAAGATATTTTCAAAAATTGACCTCATTCGTGCATATCACCAAATACCAATGGCAGAAGAAGATATTCACAAAACAGCTATAACAACTCCATTCGGAATGTTTGAATTCGTACGAATGCCATTTGGATTACGAAACAGTGCTCAAACATTTCAACGTTTCATGAACGAAGTATTTTCAGGTTTAGATTTTGTCTTTGTCTATATTGACGACATATTAGTAGCTAGTAACAATGAGGAAGAACATATAGAACATTTAAAACCAGTTTTTAAAAGACTTGAGAAATATAATTTAAATATTAAACCTACAAAATGTATTTTCGGAGTTGAAAAATAGGACTTTCTAAGTTATGAAATTTATAGTGAAGGAATCAGGCCTTCTCAATTAATAAATTACAAAAAATTTTAGGTATGGTGAATTATTACCATAGATATATTAAAATGTTAGCAAAAGAACTTAGTCCACTACATGAAATGCTAAATTTTGCTATCAAAAATAAACTTAAAGAATTTAATTGGACAGAAAAAACTACTTCAGCTTTTGAAAATGTTAAGAAACTTTTTACACAAAAAACACTACTCACTCACTTTGATAAAAATGGTCAACTATCACTTGCTGTAGATGCATCAAATGTTGCAATTGGAGCAGTTCTACAACAAATAAGTAACAACTCCTTAGAACCACTTGCATATTTTTCAAGAAAATTAACTCAAACTGAAATAAATTATTCTACTTTTGATAGAGAACTTCTAGCAATATACAACTCTATTAAACACTTTAGACATTTTCTTGAAGGAAGAACATTTACTATATACACTGATCATAAACCTTTAACACATGTTCTTAATTCAAAAACAGACAGATCACCTCGTCAAACTTGTCATCTTGAATACATTGCACAATTCACCAATGACATTCAATACATTTCTGGCAAAAATAATACAGTAGCTGATACTCTCTCACGGATTCCAGATATTACTACAATTTTAACAAAAGATATTAATTTTCAAACATTATATGATGAACAACAAAAAGATAAAATTCTTAAAAAATTAATTTCAGATCTTAGTTCCAAAAATAATTTAAAAGAAATTGATATTCCTCTTCTAAATCTCAATATTTGATGTGACATTACTCAAAAACCTTTTAGACCATATGTTCCTAATTCAATGAGAAAAATTATATTTGACAAAATTCATTGTTTATCTCACCCAAGTGTTCGAACAACTAGACCTCTCATACAATCTAAATATTTTTGGCCAGAAATGCGTAAGGAAATTAATAATTGGGCTATTAGTTGTATCAATTGTCAAAAATGTAAAATTTCTAAATATACGAAAAGTCCTATTCAAAAAATTGATATTCCTTCAGGACGATTTGAACATATACATATGGATCTAGTTGGTCCACTACCTATATCTAAAGAAAATCGGTATATATTGACTATTATCGATAGACATACACGTTGGCCAGAAGTATATCCATTAAAAGATATTTCAGCAAAAACAGTATCAACTACATTTGTTCAAAATTATGTTCCTCGTTTCGGTATTCCACTCAAAATTACAGTAGATCAAGGTTCACAATTTACATCTAAATTATTCACAGAATTAACTGTTTTATTAGGAGCTCATAAAATTCACACTTCTCCATATCACCCACAGTCAAATGGAATGATTGAAAGATTTCATAGAACTTTAAAAACTGCAATTACAGCTTCGGACGACTCCACACATTGGTTAGAGATTTTACCTTGGATACTTTTAGGTTTACGAACTTCTATTAAAGAAGATTTGAAATGCTCTTCCGCTGAACTTGTATATGGACAAACAATTAGACTTCCTGGTGAATTAGTTGTTTCTAATTATAATAATGAAATTGATAACACAAATGAAACTCTTACTAAACTTAGAAAACATTTCTCAATTGTTCGATCAAAAATAACTCATCATATCAAAGAAAATGATTTTATTCCCACTTGTGAATACGTATTTCTTAAAGTTATTCATAAGTCTAATTTACAACCACCTTACGAGGGACCATTTAAAGTTATTTCCAGACAAAATAAAACATTCAAAATTCAACATGGTAATACTATTAAAACTGTTTCCATAGATTTACTTAAACCTGCACATACAATTATGACTAATACACGAAACAAAAATACACTACACTCCACAAAAAAAATTTCATTTAACATTAATTAATATTTAATTTTATTGATCGTTTCACTGGAGGGGGAGTAAATGTAGGGTCTTTATTAAGTTGTTTATTTTATTTATATTAATACTTTTACTCGTTTCTTACTTGTGATTTTTCAATTGTTTTAAAATAATTAAGTTACCTTTTTTTAAATGAAAATTTTTGAAGTTATCAAAATAAGAAAATTTTGGAGTTTATAAAATTTTGTTAAACAAACTGATTTTTAAATAATTAAATAAAAATATTTATATTAAAATAGTTTATTTAAATACTAGCTATAGGGACTAAGAGTCTGTTTCCCTGACCTACACGATTGCTGGCGGAAAAGAGGGGGTGGGGGGGGGGGGGGGGGGAGAAGACGGGGGCAGGGGCTGTTGCTCAGCATTGCTTCCGACTCTGCTACGAAGATTGTAGTTATGAGTGGTAGCAGCTGTTTGAGTTGTTGGCGCCGTGGGGCGCGAGCAGCAGCGGGTACTTGTTGTGGCTTGCTGAGCAGTGGGGCTGCTGGAAGGTAGGGGGGGGGGGCCGGCAGATGCAGCAAAACCATTTCTCAGGACCGGGGTCAGGAGACGGACCCAGATTGGATTCGATACCTTCCCGGAGCAAGAGAATATGGAGCAGTCCTGCTGCAAGGAGCTGCTGGGAGGATGACAATTTGTGGGAGGGACGCAACAAATTAAATGGGGTTACACTGAAATGACAGTCATTGGTCGGGAAAAATCCCGAGTCGCTCCGGTACATAGAACCGACTGCCTTGGGAAGCGGATATATATCATTCTTAAAGTTGCCTTTACTTAAGCTATTGCGAATTAAGTTCGGGATGGAGTTCCATATGCGGATAGCATTGACAAAGAATAGCCTTGCAGAGTTCAAATAGTTGTAGTTTGGTAAAATTATGTCACATATGCGAGCAGACTGCGAGAGAGTCAACTTGTTATATAAGTAACTGGGCACTTTATCTGCCATAATACGATAAAGGAAAATGCAGTTCCTCGCTCTAAGGTAATCAGAAACCTCACAACCCAACAAACGAGTCCTCCATTCAGATACATGGTATAAGCCAAAAACATATCGCGTTACATGATTGAAGGCTACATCAATTTTGTGTGCAGACGTGGAATCTAGTTTGCTGTATACACATTCCGCATAACAAATACTAGGCAATATTAATTGTATAGCCAGCTTTCTCCTTATTTCTAGTGCCGATACTCTAAGTTTCGTAGGGTATAGTAAACTTTACTGATGACAGGATTAACGTGATCAACACAGGACAGATTAGAATTTATGACGAAGCCCAGATTCGTCGCTTTAGAAACATATTTCAGACAGTTAACATTAATGTAGAGATATGGTAGATCCTGAAAGTTAATATGCTTTTTTGAAATGGGAAGTACATACGATTTAGCACTGTTAAGGGCAAGGAGATTCGTAGATGCCCAATGGGATAAAGATGACAGGTCACTGTTAAACTTGGCACAAAGTTCAGAGGCTTGCCCCTGCATCGCTGACATATAGATCTGGATATCATCTGCGTAGGCATGTATCTGCACATGCTGGCAGGAGCTGAAGATGCCATTTATAAATAGACAAAATAATAGCGGTCCCAATATAGAACCTTGGAGTACACCAGCGAGCAATGGCCTAATGTCAGATATTTCCGATCCAACCTTAACACGCTGCGCTCTACCCCCCAAGTAGCTCATCATTAATTTTACCGCAGAGTCACTAAATCCGAAGTAGGCTTTCAGCTTCATACATAGCAAACTAAGGTTAACTGATTCAAATGCCTTTGAAAAATCGAGCATACACAACAACGTTAATTGATTTTTGTCATAGGATAGACGTATGTCATCAAGAATTTTTATAACAGCTGTGGTGCAGCTGTGCTTAGATCTAAAACCCGACTGCATCGGTGAAAGAAATTTGTATACAGTTATATACGAGTGGATTTGTTCGGATAACAAGGACTCAAGGGTCTGCGATAGAGCGGGAAGGATGCTTGTGGGACGGAAATCAGACGGACTACTAGCACTTCTATTTTTAGCTACCGGAAGAATGATTGCAAGCTTCCATGCATCAGGGAAGCGCGAAGTTGTAATACAATGGTTGATGATATGTGTTAGGGTTGGCAAAATATGAGGAAGAATTATTTTTAGAAATTTTAGCGGGATTCCATCAGCACCAATCGCGTTTGAGCGGATCTTACAAACACATCTTGCAACATCAATCTCCGAGACGGCACAAAATTCAAATTGCTGAACCGATGCAGGTGGATAGGGTATGTGCTGGGAAATGTTGGCGCTGGGTGAGGAAGTACGATTTACAAATACATCATTAAGCTCATCAGGGTTAAGGTAACAATTTGAATTATCTTTAGCATACACAGGAAGTCTCTTAAATTACGCCAGAGGACATTATTTGGCAGCTCGGAATTTAACATTTTACCAAAATACTTGCGTTTTTCACGTTTGATAATGGCAGTAGTTTCATTTCGAACATTCTTATAGGTATGCCAGTTCAAATCTATCCGATTCTTTTTCCACACTGCATAGGCCTTGTTGCGTTTTTTAATCATAGTACGAACAGTTGTGTTGAACCATGGGCACGAGGACGATTTTCTTTGAAAACAACGCATTGGTACATGGGCATAGTAAAGAGTGAGTACCGTTTCATTTAAAAATTTGAGTTTATCGTTCACATCAGATAAGCTCCAGCAATCGGCCCAGTAAAACACGAGATATGTCAGCAGTCAAGCTGTTAAGGTTAAGCGAGCGATAGTCAGGGAAGCTATATGTGACAGGTAATGAATTATACTGGCAAAGTCAAAATCAAACGAACAAAAAATTAAGTCATGGTCAGAGATAAATGATATTTGGTCAAATTTTAAAACGGAGGACGGATCGGAGACAAAGAAATAATCAAACAGACTGGGACAACAGTTATTCGCGAACCTTGTTGGTACTGATGAGTTAACTAAAGAAAGACCAACACCAGACACATCGTCCAACAGACGGGAGCTATACATGTCACGACATAACACATTAACATTAAAGTCACCACACACAACGATATTATCAAAGTCAACTGTGAAAGCAGATAGCATGCTACAAAAATCACTTACACTAGAACACCTATTAGGATTATACGCGCATGACACAAGGATTTTTGACGCAGAACAAGACACTTCAATAAGTACAAACTCAGTTGTACTCTCAACAGAATAGGAAACTATGCGAGTCTTCAGATGAGATTTGCTATACACCGCCACTCCTCCACCCTTTCTATTACGTCTATCATTTCGATATAATTTATAGCCCTCTATTTCAAAGTGTGCGTCTCTTAAGTCATGTTTAAACCAGGTCTCAGATACGCAAATAACATCCACAGACGACCGCTCAAACGTTCTCCTAACCAGATCCATTTTCTCATAATTAAGACTTAATGCATTAAAATGTACAACATTAAATCCTTTTTGGCTACTGCACATGATATTTAAAAGTGCAAGACTATTTTCAACAATGCTATTCATTCCACTGTTTAGAATCATTTATACAGCATAAGTTAAAAGCAACTCCAAGTTAATTACAAATAAACCCAAGTAAATATACCACACAGTGACTGAGCTTAACTACACTTACAAAATATATACATATATACAAAACAGAAACGACAACATACCATTACTATATTAAATACAACTCTAGCGAAACTGCTGCAAATCATCAACACCGGCCGCTCTTTAGTGGTCGTAATAAAGCGGCGCCGCTTTTGGAGGAAACCATGCCTTTAAATTGAATGAAAATTTGTTACATATTGCCCACTTTTAAACAAATTATAAATACGAATACGTCTTCATAATTATTATCCTTCATAACTAATTATAGCGGTTATAAATAAAGTCGAGTGACGAAACCACAATTCGGCCGTACGTTAATGTGTACATTATCTTCTCCTTTAGTACTTAAAAATGAAGAAAAGTATTTCTTACATATGTAGCTCACAGGTATGGAAATTGTCATCTAATCGTACATAGGAACAGTTTATGATCGCTTAGTGCGGCTGTGCGGTAGCGTGACAAGGCGCGAACCGAAGTACTTCAAGTCTCTATCCCAATACAAATCCAGCACCACAAATGCTCTCATTTACATGGACACTGTAATAAGAGAGTGATATCAGCCTTTGTTTCCATTAGGAAATCAACGATTGTAAGGTCCTTATTAAGTTGTTTATTTTATTTATATTAATACTTTTACTTGTTTCTTACTTGTGATTTTTCAATTGTTTTAAAATAATTAAGTTACCTTTTTTTAAATGAAAATTTTTGAAGTTATCAAAATAAGAAAATTTTGTAGTTTTATAAAAATTTTGTTAAACAAACGGATTTTTAAATAATTAAATAAAAATAGTTTATTTTAAATATTAGCTATATATGGCGATCCTTCCATCGAACCAAAGGAATTAGTAAAAAAAAACAATAAGAGAATGTTAATTGTGCAATAAAAGAACAAAATAAAACGAATCTAACAAACAAAAATTGGTGTACACAAATACAAAAACACAAAAGCGAATAATAAAAACAAAACGACACGCAACTGTGACGAAGTATCATCATCTGTTTCGAACCAAAAAGCAAGCAGTAAAGAGATAATCGGCAGATAAGACGAATTAAATGAAAAGTAGAGCAGTAATACAGAAAAATTTATAGGAAACACAAGCCAACGCATGTTAAAGGACATCAACAAAAGCTAAATAATAAATACCAAATAACAACAAAAACAACCAAAAAAGGAACACACGTGAGAACATCGTTTTTAGAAACGCTGAGAGGGAATGCTTCGTTGGAGGCAGCAGAGATGCATTGGAAATAATACAATTTTTAGTACTTAGTATTTTTGTATCAGTGTTTAATATCAACCAAAAGAAAGCTCGAGTGAAATAAAAATTATTTAAAAGTATTCTTCACACACGCGAATAGTACGCAGCACACTTAAAAGTCATAGTTTAACATTAGAGATTAGAAATAATTAATGTTCTCTTAACCGATTTGGTCTCACCACATAAACAGCAACAACAACGTATGTTTCCTTTTGTTTTTATTGATTAATTACACATAATATCGACGTCTAATTTTGATCTAAATGCGGATGATCTCATACAGCAGTTCTTTGAACGAAAATTACAATGAAATTTTTATAAATGAAAGCCATTGCAATACCAACAATCAACAATTTAAATATAAATAATTTATAAATATCGGCCACTGTGGTGTGATAGTAGCGTGCTCCGCCTATCACACCGTATGCCCTGGGTTCAACTCCCGGGCAAAGCAACATCAAAATTTTAGAAATAAGATTTTTCAATTAGAAGAAAATTTTTCTAAGCGGGGTCGCCCCTCGGCAGTGTCTGGCAAGCGCTCCGATTGTATTTCTGCCATGAAAAGCTCTCAGTGAAAACTCATCTGCCTTGCAGATGCCGTTCGGAGTCGGCATAAAACATGTAGGTCCCGTCCGGCCTATTTGTAGGGAAAAATCAAGAGGAGCACGACGCAAATTGGAAGAGAAGCTCGGCCTTAGATCTCTTCGGAGGTTATCGCGCCTTACATTTATTTTTTATTTTTTTTTTAATTTATAAATATGTAAGTACGAATATAAATATATATTTTTATATGAATAAAAATTTTAATCAAAATTAAATAATATTAAATTTATATATATATATATATATATATATATATATTTATATTTATATTTATAATCAAATTATTTTAATTTAATTATAAAATTTTATTATTATTATTTTTTTTTTGTTTT
The DNA here is from genome assembly GCF_040869045.1 of Eurosta solidaginis. Taxonomy (NCBI): domain Eukaryota; kingdom Metazoa; phylum Arthropoda; class Insecta; order Diptera; family Tephritidae; genus Eurosta; species Eurosta solidaginis. The sequence continues at coordinate 175,882,179 of NC_090321.1, read as the reverse complement.
GTTTTTAACTTTACTTCACGTTAAGTATTAGTTTTTCTCTTGTTAACTTCCTTTCCAGGGAACAATTGCATTTTTAGATTTTAATGGTTTTAGGTTCACCAATTAAAACTCGTTCTTTTACATCTTCAGAGAATTTAAATAATAACTCGAATAACGCAATGTCTTTAAATCAAACACAAAATACAAACATTAATACAACTCCAGACACACATTCAGACAATTCTACACAAAGAGATAACTTTAGATTCCATTCAAATAAATCCCTTAAATTACCTCAATTTTGGTCAGATTGTCCTGAAACATGGTTTTTACTTATTGAAGGACAATTTGAAATAAATAACATTATTGATGATAATAACAAATTTCAAAATGTTCTTATTTCACTTCAACAAGAAACAATATCCAAAATTGTTGATGTTATCAATCCTCCTCCCTCTATTAATAAATATGATACAATTAAAAAAATTCTTTGTGAAAGATTTTCTCTAAGTGAAGAAAAAAGACTTGAAAAATTATTTTCAAATACTGAATTGGGAGATAGATCTCCATCTGAACTTTTTAGATATATGAAATCACTAACAAGTTCATCATCTATTTTTAGTCAGGAATTACTTTTCAAATTATGGATCAGAAAATTACCACAAGATATTCAAATACATTTAACTTCAAGTAATATTAAAAATATTACTGATATAATTTCACTTGCAGATAAACTTTTTGATTTAATTAATAAACCACATTCTTTTAAAATTTCTTCAATAGCTAGTATTGAAAACAATGTTCTTACACAATGTGTAAAAAATTTAACTGATTTAACTACTACAATTTTTCAAAATTTACCGATATCAATGAATTAAAAATTCGATCTAGATCTAGAGAAAGAAATCAATCTAACTTCAGAAATTTTTCTAGATCTAGAAGTTTTAATAATGATAATAATATATGTTGGTATCATCGAAAATTTAAACATAATGCTTACAAATGTATTAAACCCTGTAATTTCAATGTAAATAAAAATAATCTAAATTCAAAATCAAATTCTTTAAACTAAACAAATCTGTTATGACTGTGGGTAATAATGGAGTTAATAATCAATCGTCCCACCGTCTATTCATATTTGATAAATTCAATAAATTAAATTTTTTAATTGATACAGGTGCTATAGTTTCAGTTATTCCTTCTTCAAAATTTAAAACTTATAAACGTTTTTCTGACCTTAAACTTTCGGCAGCTAATAGATCTAACATAGAAACTTTTGGAACAAAACTTTTAAAAATTGATTTAGGTCTTAGAAGAGATTTTGAATTCCCTTTCATTCTTACAGATATTTCTACTCCCATTATCGGTGCAATTTTTTTAGAAAAATTTGGTATTTTGGTAGATATTAAAAATAAAAAAATTACAGATTTGAAAACAAAATTAAAAGTTTCTGAATCTTCTGGTTTTTGCGATATATTTTCCCTTAAAATTCCTATTTCAGAAAATAAATTTACAAATATTTTAAATGAATTTCCTCTTATTACGTGTGAACCTAATTATACTGAAAAAGTACAACACAAAACAGTTCACCGAATAGAAATAAAAGGAGTATCTCCTTTTTCTAAACCTTGTCGCCTAGATCCTATTAAATTAAAAATAGCAAAAACTGAATTTGAATTTTTAGTCAAAACTGGTATATGTAGACCTTCTAACTCTCACATCGCTTCTCCACTCCATCTGGTCCCTAAGAAAGATCCAAATGACTGGAGACCTTGTGGAGATTACAGACGACTTAATTTTATAACAATACCAGATAGGTATCCCTTACCTCATATTCATGACCTTAACATAGATTTAAAAAATAAAAAGATATTTTCAAAAATTGACCTCATTCGTGCATATCACCAAATACCAATGGCAGAAGAAGATATTCACAAAACAGCTATAACAACTCCATTCGGAATGTTTGAATTCGTACGAATGCCATTTGGATTACGAAATACTGCTCAAACATTTCAACGTTTCATAAACGAAGTATTTTCAGGTTTAGATTTTGTCTTTGTCTATATTGATGACATATTAGTAGCTAGTAACAATGAGGAAGAACATATAGAACATTTAAAAACAGTTTTTAAAAGACTTGAGAAATATAATTTAAATATTAAACCTACAAAATGTATTTTCGGAGTTGAAAAATTGGACTTTCTAAGTTATGAAATTTCTAGTGAAGGAATCAGGCCTTCTTTTGAACGAGTTGAAATAATTTCTTATTTTGAAAAACCTTTCTCAATTAATAAATTACAAAAATTTTTAGGTATGGTGAATTATTACCATAGATATATTAAAATGTTAGCAAAAGAACTTAGTCCACTACATGAAATGTTAAATTTTGCTATCAAAAATATACTTAAAGAATTAAATTGGACAGAAAAAACTACCTCAGCTTTTGAAAATGTTAAGAAACTTTTTACACAAAAAACACTACTCACTCACTTTGATAAAAATGGTCAACTATCACTTGCTGTAGATGCATCAAATGTTGCAATTGGAGCAGTTCTACAACAAATAAGTAACAACTCCTTAGAACCACTTGCATATTTTTCAAGAAAATTAACTCAAACTGAAATAAATTACTCTACTTTTGATAGAGAACTTCTAGCAATATACAACTCTATTAAACACTTTAGACATTTTCTTGAAGGAAGAACATTTACTATATACACTGATCATAAACCTTTAACACATGTTTTAAATTCAAAAACAGGCAGATCACCTCGTCAAATTCGTCATCTTGAATACATTGCACAATTCACCAATGACATTCAATACATTTCTGGCAAAAATAATACAGTAGCTGATACTCCTCACGGATTCCAGATATTAATACAATTTTAACAAAAGATATTAATTTTCAAACATTATATGATGAACAACAAAAAGATGAAATTCTTAAAAAATTAATTTCAGATCTTAGTTCCAAAAATAATTTAAAAGAAATTAATATTCCTCTTCTAAATCTCAATATTTGGTGTGACATTACTCAAAAACCTTTTAGACCATATGTTCCTAATTCAATGAGAAAAATTATATTTGACAAAATTCATTCTTTATCTCACCCAAGTGTTCGAACAACTAGACGTCTCATACAATCTAAATATTTTTGGCCAGAAATGCGTAAGGAAATTAATAATTGGGCTATTAGTTGTATCAATTGTCAAAAATGTAAAATTTCTAAATATACGAAAATTCCTATTCAAAAAAATTATATTCCTTCAGGACGATTTGAACATATACATATGGATCTAGTTGGTCCACTACCTATATCTAAAGAAAATCGGTATATATTGACTATTATCGATAGACATACACGTTGGCCAGAAGCATATCCATTAAAAGATATTTCAGCAAAAACAGTATCAACTACATTTGTTCAAAATTATGTTCCTCGTTTCGGTATTCCACTCAAAATTACAGTAGATCAAGGTTCACAATTTACATCTAAATTATTCACAGAATTAACTGTTTTATTAGGAGCTCATAAAATTCACACTTCTCCATATCACCCACAGTCAAATGGAATGATTGAAAGATTTCATAGAACTTTAAAAACTGCAATTACTGCTTCGGCCGACTCCACACATTGGTCAGAGATTTTACCTTGGATACTTTTAGGTTTACGAACTTCTATTAAAGAAGATTTGAAATGCTCTTCCGCTGAACTTGTATATGGACAAACAATTAGACTTCCTGGTGAATTAGTTGTTTCTAATTATAATAATGAAATTGATAACACAAATGAAACTCTTACTAAACTTAGAAAACATTTCTCAATTGTTCGATCAAAAATAACTCATCATATCAAAGAAAATGATTTTATTCCCACTTGTGAATACGTATTTCTTAAAGTTATTCATAAGTCTAATTTACAACCACCTTACGAGGGACCATTTAAAGTTATTTCCAGACAAAATAAAACATTCAAAATTCAACATGGTAATACTATTAAAACTGTTTCCATAGATTTACTTAAACCTGCACATACAATTATGACTAATACACGAAACAAAAATACACTACACTCCACAAAAAAAATTTCATTTAACATTAATTAATATTTCATTTTATTGATCGTTTCACTGGACGGGGGAGTAAATGTAGGGTCCTTATTAAGTTGTTTATTTTATTTATATTAATACTTTTACTTGTTTCTTACTTGTGATTTTTCAATTGTTTTAAAATAATTAAGTTACCTTTTTTTAAATGAAAATTTTTGAAGTTATCAAAATAAGAAAATTTTGTAGTTTTATAAAAATTTTGTTAAACAAACGCATTTTTAAATAATTAAATAAAAAGATGTCATGGTATCACCATCGCGGCCTTTCCTACTACCTTTCCTACTCCCTGTCGCTTCATATGCTTGTCATAGCATTTTTACATTTGTCAAGGTCGTCAAGAAAACGCGGTCGGATCATACGAGGTTTTTTCTTTTCGCAATTCATTGCAACTGTTTTCAATATTGAAAGTCCAAAATCTAAAGGAGAACTCTGTAATACACGCGTCACTTTATAAAGCAAACCACTTATACCCTTACAGGCGCCCATCGTGGTGAACAGCAGGCGAATATTTCGGAGTGGACTCATTGAAGCTCAGCTAAAATCTGAATCTCCATAATCTTTATGTTATTGTGTCCCAGAAATAGGTTGCTTATCTTTCTCAGGGCGGTGGATCGAGAACGCAATAGCCCTTGCAACACATATATCTGCTGAAATACCTGATAAATAGGGGGGAATGTTTGCTTAAGAATGAAGAAAAAACGCATTCAGTTGTATAAAAGAAATGGAAGCAGAATATCTGTAAAAATTGTGTAAAGGCATAAATGAATGTAAAAAAAAAATTGTTTTTTTCCGAATTTATAGAATATTTAATTCATAGATGTTAAGTAATGATTAGATAATGCTAATGATTGCTAATTAACCTTCATTTGCGAAATTCTCTAATTAATTAAATAATTAGAATTAGTTCAACTAATTGCCATTAGATAATTGAAATTTTTATTCCAATGGTAAATCTAATTGCAATTAGTTGCCATTAGCAAAAAAAATTGGTTTACCTTTACAATTAGAAATTTAATTGACTTCTGCTAATGCAATTAGATATTCAATTAGCTCGAATTAGAATCAATACACCATGCGTGTATGTTGTTGTTGGACATTTTTATGTCTATATTTGTTTGTGTAATTTCGTTGTTCAATACTTTGTTAAGAAATAGTTTTTTGGTTTTTTCTAGTTGCTTTTTTACTTGGTTGGACGTGGTGTTGATTGTGATATTTTTGATGGCATTGTTGAGAACGCTCCATGCTACAACATGTCTAGGTATGTAGGAAATATACTTAAAAGTTTAGTATCTAATGAGCACAACATTAAAAATTCCTTCGAGTTTAAAGAACGGCTGAATGCCATAAAGGTCAATGACGAAGATATATTAGTTTCCTTTGATGTAGTATCACTATTTACGAACATTCCAACTATTCTTGCTACAAAAATAATTTTAAAAAAGTGGGGGGAAATAGAAAAAACAACAAACATACAAAAGAGAAATTTCCAACAAATGCTAGAATTCTGTCTTAAAGAAAACAACTACTTCGTTTGGGGTGAAAAACTGTATGCCCAAACATTTGGGATGCCCATGGGCAACCCTCTGTCACCAACCATCGCAGATATAGTCATGGACGACTTACTCAACGACTCCATATCTAAACTAAAAACACTACACAACATCGAGATAAAATTATTGGTTAAATATGTAGACGATATCTTCGCGATAGTGAAAAGAGATGATGTGGATACTATCCTAGATACACTAAATAAGTACCACAATAAATTAAAGTTCACTCTTGAAACCGAAACGAATTTTAGCATACCCTTTTTAGATACACGGGTTCATAGATATAATAACATTCTGACATTAGATTGGCACACAAAACCTACCTCGTCTGGCCGCCTGATAAACTTTCTATCAGCCCAACCCTTCAAATACAAAATAAATACCGCAAAAAATCTTATCAACAAAGTCTTAACTATTAGCCATCAAAACTTCTGGGAAGCAAACATAAGAAAAATTAAACAAATTCTTACAAACAATAACTTTCCAAAAACACTTATACAGCCTAGTTCGAGAGAAAATGTCAAATGTTGAAAATAATATCAATACAAATACAAGAAGAACCACAACTGATCAACCCAAACAGTATTACAGTGTTAAGTACATACCTAGATTAACCGAATACTTCTACAAGCACATTACGTCTGACAACAATAACATATGTTTAGCATACACATCGAATAATACATTATCTAGTATCTTCACAAAAACCAAAACCCCTCAAAACTTCACAACAAAATAACATTGTCTATGAAATACCATGCAAAGGTAAAGAAAACGAAAGCTGCGATAAAATATACATAGGCACGACTAAGCGAAGTCTAGGAGTACGCCTAAATGAGCATGAAGCAGACATAAGGAAAAAGAAAATCAACACAGCGCTATCGCAACACACCACATCAAGCGGTCACTCAGCTGATATGAAAAATGTCAAAATATTAGACAAAGAGAAACGAACAAAAATCAGATACACTAAGAGAGCTTACGAATAATGGAGAAAAGGAACAAAACAGTAAACATAAAAGAAGACACGGATTGCATTTCCGCGGCTTATTTGTTATGCCTTTAAATTCTGTTGTTTAGTTTGACAATTGTACCACATATAGATGGTATAAGCGATAGGTTTTTATAATAGAAAATTGAACATATATGTATATGTATGTAAGTCCATTTTCGTTTATTGTTTTTTGTTTGGTTTTAATTTTTGGACATTGTTGAAATCTTAAACAACTATTTTTATAATTTCATGTCAAATTACGTTGGTAAATTGAAAAAATATTTAAATAAATGCAGTTTCGCCCCTGAAGAAGGTAAGGTGCTTAGCGAAACGTTGGGACGTAATAGTGGAGTTTTACTTGCACTAAAAGCAACATTATGGTCAAGAAAAGCCTATCATAACACAAAAATATTTATTATTATTATTATTATTGGTTAGGTACTGGTATGAATATGAGAACTAACTAAAAGAGCATTGGCTACTCAGGCCATCAGCTCAATTTTGATGATTAATTTGTTTTTTGTTAAGGTTTTGGTTCTTTAAATAATCATATCTATGATTTTGATGAATTTTGAAATTTTTTCAATATTTTCCTTGCTAGGTGTATTTAGGATGCTGTTTAAGTTGTCCGTGTTGAAAAGCGTTATTTTTAAGTTGCGATGTTTTGCACATTGGTTGAGGATGTGATCCAAGGTTTGGTAGGTATTGCAGCTTGTACACATTGGTTGGTTTTCTCTTTTTAAGATATGTTGGTGAGTGTTTGTAGTGTGTCCAAGTCGGAGTCGTGAGAAGAGTCTAGTTTTGAAGCCGTGAATATTTGTTGGGTATTGTGGGACGGTCCCATCTTTGTTGACTATGGAGTAATGATCATGTCTGTGGGTTGCTCGCGATTGGCGTAGTTCGTCCATTATGATGCATCTGATGTGTCGTTTTACATCTACCTTTTCGGTTTTTGATGTGTGTATTATTGGTGCATTGCAAGCAAATTTTGCTGCTTCGTCGGCGTATTTGTTGCCACTGATTTCTGCGTGTCCCGGTATCCATAGCAGTTTTAGTTTTTTCTTATTTTTTATTATTAAGTCTCTTATTTGATTAATTGTTTCCCAATTGTTGCAGATTGGATTTTTGACTGCCTGAAGCACCGACAGACTGTGAAGGAAAAATAAAAACTAAACTTTGATAAGAAAATGTTATTGAACAAAAATTTTTAAATTTTCATTCAAAAATTATTATGAAGTAACGTTTATGCCGCAAAACTTATAACTATTATGTCGCTGTTTTTCCCAAATACTTCGCTTCTCTCAGTTCTTTCCCTCGCTAGTTTTCGGGATTTGCTGCGTAATACTTTTGTTGTCAATTAGCGATAAAGAGAGTCCCTTACAAAATTGCCACAACAATTTCCTTCAGCTCTCCTAACACAGTGCCAACTCATTCTCTTCACAGATAGCTTTGACACGGTACTAGTTTTTATTCTTCTTTTATATGTGGTTCGAATTATCCAATAGTCCAAGAAAACTGACGAAAATTTTCAATATGTGACCAAGTAGTCGTTTCATTATGTAAATGGTGCTCAGGTCTCATAAGGAGATATCTCGTGTGAGCTCTAGGCGAAAAGTTTTGGCAGGCCTCCAGCGTGTGCAGAAATGACACAACGGAAATAAGAAGAGTAGTTAAAAAATTGCAAACGCTTCCTTTCCCCACTTAACCTAGTACAAAAGATATTTGAAATGCTATGTTTATGCTAATTTTCTATTCTTCCTATTATATTATAGCTCCTCTTCTTCCAACAACAAGACTCCTTGTCGACTATGGCCACGATATGCACCTCGTACATCTTACTGGGTATTTGCAAAGACTTCAAACCCGCTGAGCTGGATGAGATTTCACGCATTATCCTGCGGCAAACTCTAGACATATCCATCGATTTTGAAGTAAGTGTTTTATATATTTCCTTTTGCTATTGCGAAAATATTGCGAGCAGCCAATACTACCTATAATTTCCTTTTTTGTAGTATAAACAATTTAAATTCATAAGTATGAAATGGAAGGAATTCAATTTTGCCGAGTTTTTAATACATCAAAAGAATATTGGTGCTCCTATCGCAAACGATTTGCTACGTGATAATTTTGCGAAATTTATCAAACAACAATCGCCGAAGCAACACCAGATACATCAACCAAAACCAACACCAGCAATGCAGGCACAACAAACACAACATTTAGCAGCGTCACAGCAGCAACAACAACACCAACTTCAAAAGCAAACAATGCAAATGTACGCTGCTAACAGCGGCAATATTAACAATAATAATTACTATGCCATTAACCATAACAATAATTTAGCAACAGCTAGCGGTATATATCCGTCGGTTGGTCGTTCCGTAGCCTCGCGTTTACATCAGTATCAGTTACAGCCGCAGTTACAACAACAACAACCACATTTAGCGATGCAATCACATATGATGGTATCTCATTATCTAACACTTCTACTCTTCCGTTTTAATTTTAATTCATATTTGTTGTGTATGTTTGGAATTTACAGCGTCCCATGCAACCTCGTATGCCACATACCGTTGGTAACTTGCGTTCGCTATATGTACCTTATATGGCTTCTAATTATCACCAGCAAACTGCTTATAATGGGTTTTCCTCAAACGTTGCTACTCCACAAGACGCTACAACACCAATTTCGAATGTACAATATGCCAATTCTTTTAATACTCGCTATCAACGTCCACAGCCATACCAGCAGCCCGAGGACGTTGCTTCAAGTCTAAACAGCAGCAATAAATCTAATACTTCGCCACGTCGAGCAACCACTGCCACTTTTAAAACCAACAATCTTACTGTTGGTAAAACCTATGACGTATATGTTAGCTTTGTAGAGAATGGTCCATGCTTGTTTTCGGTACAATTGGCAAAGTCACAAGATAACTTAACGGAAATGATGAATCGTATTGAACGTGTACAACTGAATCAATTCTCTGAAAAGCCCATTTTGGGCACAGCTTGTATAGCTCGGTACTCGGAAGACGGTCAATTATACCGTGCACTTATTACTGGCGTTCAAGCAACAGCATGCAAAGTTGTTTATATTGATTATGGTAATGCCGAACTCGTAAAATATAAAGACTTATATGAAATACCTGACGAATTTTTGGAGGCTAAAGCTTTTGCCATTCGATTTACACTTTCCGGCCATAAAGATTTGGAACCAATAGATGAGAGTTTAAAGAAAGCATTTAAAGACTTAATGATGTATAAAAATTGTCAATTGAAAGTAATGCCATTAGAAGGTCCACCATTGGTACAATACTGCGAGTTATATTTACAGGTAAGCGATTGAAATAATCCACAAATTCGAATCAATCTCATATAGTTTTTATCTTATTTAGCAGCAAAGTAACGTACTCAATGTTTTGAAGGAAATACAAAAGTGTCGATTAGTATATCCAAAAGCTGAAAGCTTAAATAATAATGATTTTGTTGAAATTCGTTACATTGATTCGCCGAAACATTTTTATGTGCAAAAAGTAGATAATATTGAAAAATTTGAACAGCTTATGGACGATATGTATTTGTATTATAACAAGAACCAATTTGTGCCAAATCATTTAGCACTTGGCTCACCTTGTATAGTGAAATACGATAAGGAATGGTATCGCGCTGAAGTGATGCGTGCTGATTCCACCGCAATAATTGTGCGCCATGTCGATTTTGGTTATGAACAAAAGGTAACTAAAAATTTACTAAGCATAATTGCTGAAAAACATTTGAAACTGCCTCGTCAAGCAGTACAATGCTGTCTTAAAGGTTTTGAAAATAATGAACTCAATAAAGACTTGGCAACTAATCAATTTGAAATGCTTGCTGAAGAATCAAATCGACAACGCCGCACGTTCACTGTTAAAGTCTTCCGTATACAGCCTGACGGTGTACATTTCGTGAACCTTTGTACCAAAGAACTGAACGTAATGAAAAAGCTGTATAAGCTTTCCATGCCATTTGAACAATACTTAACTTTAGAGAAAGAGGAATTTAATATGCATTTACAAAATGGAAACCAGAATAAAAACAGTGGCGTGCTGGAAAATGGCAATACAACTCCCTCGATTGCTTCCTCACATGATGTTGCATCGTTACGTTCGAATAATAAAACTGCTCAAATTTTAAACTCCACTACTCTTCAAAGCGATGAACATTTGCAACAAAAGTCACAACAACAGCAACAAACTCGAAAATCAAGCCCACGTTATGTTAATAGCAAAGCAGGAAGCGTTGGTGCTAGTGCACCAGCTAGCAGTATTCAAGGCACTGTTTCCGTAGAATGGGACAAACAGAGTTCTGCCAGTTCAATGGAAAATCGTGATTCGCGTTCGAGTTCGAGTGAAATGAAACAGGGCAAGCGGCAACAACAGCAGCGCCAAGGCCGCAATGCACAACATACACTACAAACCACACAAACTAACTTAAATGTTAGCAATGCCAGCATCGCTGGTGATAGACACAGCGTGGGTAGTGGCGCTAGTAGTGTTTCCAGTTACAATCAGAAACCGCGTGGCGGTGGTCATCAGATACCGCCACGTTTCCAAAATGAAAATCGGTATATAAAATTATACTTACGTTTCAAGCCATTGCTTTATTTAATATTTTGTTATTGTACATTACAGTCGCCAAAAGAAGGAGAAGTCGGTACCAGCAACTCCAAAACGTGAGCAGCGTCCACAAAATGCGCCACAAGGCTATTCACAACAGCGTTACAAGACTGATGCTTCCTCCACTGAGTCAACCCAGCGTGAAAATGACGTGGGCTCTGAAGTAGCCAACAATGCAATTGAACCACCACAAACAAAATTATCAGAAGAGTATGTTGCATTAAATCAACCATTCCCTGTACAATATTTGGACACACCATCACGTGATGAAGTAATTATTTGCTGGTGGATATCACCTCACCAGTTTTACACGCATCTTAAATCTCGCCTTGCTGATTTCGAGAGTTTGATGATTGATATACAAGAGTTTTATAAGCAAAAATCTTTGCAGCAGTTGCAATTGAAAGTCGGTTCCTATGTTATTGCCCGTTATCGCAAAGAGAATCGGCTGTACCGTGCACGCATACTTGCATGCAATCAAATGCTGCGTAAATATAAAGTACATTTTGTGGATGTTGGCAATCAGTACACTGTCACCTCCGAGGATATATGGCAAGTGGAGAAGCGATTCGCTTCTTTGCCTGTAATGGCATATCTGTGCAGCTTTAGCGGCATCGTCTCTAACTATGATCATCTTTACATAATCGATCGCATGGAAAAATATTTGCCTGTAGGTGCAACTTTAAATTGTGAATATATTGAGCGCGAACAGGAAATGTACTACGTTAATGTCAAAGTAAATGGTACATCATTGAAAGATACACTCAAATCGGAGGGTCTTATTACAGAAGTAGGGCCAGGTGGGTTGTAGTAATTTGTATTTTTTTTTTCGTCATTATAAAATGTGTATTAAATACAGATTTGCGTTTGGGCTTATTGGCTGGTCAACAGATTCGTGTTAAAATAACTTATGTTAAAGATATGCTACATTTTAAAATACACGTGACAGGTCTAAAGGATGATGTTCAATTACTCAGCTCTTTCGATGATGTACGCTATGTAAAATCGAATCCAGACGTGGCTGCGAAGTTCCAAAAATTTTACGAAGGAAAATCATGTGTGGTCAACATTAAGGATGTTAATGACAATAAAGTGTAAGCTCTTTTATAACATTTTCTGTGATAATGAAATGACTTAGTGCTTTTGCAGCATTCTCTTACGACCACTTGTACCCTTGTTGAAGGACGATGTTTCAGAGTTTATCTGTCAACAGCCAATTGTGTTGGAGCGTTTCGAGGCGCGTGTTGTTCATGTGGTGAATGCCTATCGTTTGTTTGTACATACAATTGCCGCAGAAGGAAATATGAGTTCACTACTGAATGATATGTATGAATACTATGAAAATGGAGGTAAGTAACAAATTTCAAACTTTTGTGAGGTAATACAGTACTGTTGGCACGGGAATCACAGCTAAAAATTATAATATAAGATTGAGGTATTTTGAGGATCTTCACCAGAAAACTTGGACTGAAAGCCGAGATCTTTCAGCATGGACTCAGTGCCAGTGCCAATGAATTTGAAGACTTTAGCCTCCGTGCTGGGTTCTTGAATCTCTGGCTAGAGAGGACGGTGCTTCTTTGTTTTTATTTTTGCGCAACGGTATACTACATTTATTCGATAAACATCTATTAATTTAGTAATTGTGTCTTTTTGTGACTGTTTCCTAAAACTACGATTATTTGGTCAATTACCTGCCTAGTGCTTATAATAGATAAGCATTTTCGAAGGGTTCTTCAGAAAAGAACAAATTAAATTCGGAAAGACAAATATATTTCAGAAAAGAGCACTGAAGAGCTTCATATTTAGCCTCTCGGACGTAGAATTTTACCTCCTTTGTCAGCTATTCCCTTGTTGTTATTGTTGTTGTGGTAGTGCTTCGCCCCATCCAATAGGTGCGACCGATCACAAATTGTCATCAATATCCTCTAACGGGAGTCCAAGGAAACTTGCAGTTTCAATAGGGGTGGACAATAGTGAGAGAGGTATTAGGGGGGCCTTGGTTCCACATTGCAATTGAAGAGATGGTTGGTATCATGTGGGGACACATTGCAAGCAAGACATACATTATGTACCCCAGCGAGTTAGGGGGTCAGAATATACCCGCGGTAGGTATGCCTGTCGTAAGAGGCTACTAAAATACCAGATTCAAGGGGCTGTGTAGCGCAACCCTGCAGGCTGCCAGCGTAATATATAGCTTTTCCAAACCCAATTGTCAACCTCACCTATCCGCGGCGAATCCTGTTTCACTAACAGACGAGGCTCTGGCGGCCCTAAGCTCCTCGTGGAACTTGGGGTTGGGGGGAGGAGATGGCCTGAAGGTTTAATGTGGCCACATAAATCGTTCCCGAGATGGTCGGGCCAGCACCTTAATGGTGCTGTGGTACCGGAGCGTACCGGATCTGTATCCGGCAAAGGACCATCACATCGATAACACTCTCCAAAGCCTTCGGGGAGCAACCTTATCGCTACAACAACAACAACAACATTATGTATGTCGCGGTTGATTCTGGATAGGTAAGAGTTTAACCTGTTACAGTACCCAGATCGAACAGTGAGGCGCGTTCCCCTAGGGAGAGCACGTTCCTCTTCTGCGATTTCTGAGTATTTTTCTTTATTAACTGGATTCGCTGGGCTATTCGTGGCATAGAGGTCCGCGGCTGTTTGTAGATATCACTGAGGACCTGTTTGTGTTTTTTTGCTTCATATAGCTGTGTTCTCAGGTGCCGTATTTCTCATAATTCTTACGGAGATTTCCTCGTAATCCCCTGGAAGGTGTGGCCTATTCAACCAGATGTCTGGTGGGATGCCCAGGTTTCTGGGTATTCAACAGAAACTGTTTGATCAGTATTTCATTTCTCTGCCTAATGGGGAGTACTCTCGCCTCATTGTGTAGGTGCTAGCTATTCCCTTCATATGTATATGTATGAACGTTATTAGAATTTAAGTTTGTGCTTTCGGGTTATAAATATTAAGTTTGTGTATAAACGTGTGAAAAAGTATTAATTTTCGACGTTAACTTACAGGGACTCCTCTAGCTGAATTTGAACCACAACAACTCTGCGCTGCATTGGGTAGCGATGGAAATTGGTATCGCGCACGTATAACACCTCAGATTACCAAAGATGACATCGAAGTACGCTACATCGATTATGGAAACACGGAGCTCGTAGACGCTGCTAAGTTAAAAAAATTGGAAGAAAAATTCTATGCCAATACCAATACATATGCCATTGAATTGAATCTTCCAGTACGTACACTGGCCGCAGATGCGCGGCACAAAAGTTCTAAATCAAAGAAAACCAATGTAGCAACCGATTCAGATGCAACTGTAATAGATAAGGTAAAGCAGCTGACATTAGTGGATGAGCCTGTATTGACCGTGAGGGCATTGGAAGTACAACAAAATCATTTGATAGCTGAACTTTATTTGTCCAATGGTGATAATGTTATTGACGTTCTGCTGAACTCGCAATTAATAAAATCACGAGATGTGGACTTCATGCGCAAGCAATTGGAAAATGATAATTCAAATATGTTCGAATATATTGAATTGGTGGATTTGACACTTGAAGAGGAAGACGAAAGCGAAAAGAAAGGATCAGGTAGGGCTAGGAACTCTCCTAAAAAGAAGAAACAAGTAAAATCCGAAGAAAAGGAAAGGAAAGAATCCGTGCAAACAACCATAAAGGACAACGTAATCAATACGCAGGAAGACGCTGAAACACCAGAAGTTGTAGAAGCAAATTCTATTCCAGCGCCGGTCATACTAACAGAAACACCGCCGCAGACACCGCCAGAGGCGATGACGTTAATTCCAACACAGGTTGAAACTATTGCGCCACATCCTACAAAGCTTTCACCATCACCAATGCCATCCTCAACTCCATCTCCAATACCACCCCCAACGGAAAATGCTATATCCGAGCCTGTTGCTGCAACAGAATCTGAAACAGAATCGGCTGATCCGTATGCTGACATGGAACATGCTGTACTAAGTCACTGTGACAATCCCGGACAGTTCTTCGTACATCCCTACGACAAATTGGATGAGTTGCGTTCATTACAAGAGAATTTGCAAATTGTCGCACAATCTTTGCCGCCATTGATGAGTGTAGTTGATGGTGCTTATTGTATTTCATTGTACTCTGTGGATAAGCAATGGTATCGTGCAAAGATTATTGATGCTGAGTTAATGGTATTGAAATTTATTGACTATGGAAATACGGATTGTGTATCAGATACAACAGATGTTAAAGAAATGAGCGTCTTTCCTAACATCGAACCGCTTTGCATGCCGTGTGCTCTGCCTATCAAACCGAATGGCACGGCCGACTGGGTGGATGCGGCTAATGCAATATTTAATGGTTCTTATGGCAAAATTCTTAATTACGAATATATAACACGTGGGGATAAAAGTAAGCGCAGTTTCGTTCATCTTTTTATTGACGGTATAAATATTGCTGAACGTCTAGTGGAAGATGGGTTTGCTAAGCATTTGGAACTAGTTGACACGGATGAAAACTGTTTCATATCACATGTGAATAACATATCCGATTTCTGTATACAATATGAAAAGGATTCTAAAGCCCTTGAACTAATTGAAATTTATTTAGCTGAAAATGATAAATTAACTAAAATCCAAAAATTCGACTATGCTAAAATAGTTGCAGCACTGTTTCCCGATGACGAAATGTGGTATCGCGCCAAATTATTAAAGCAGGTGCCAAATGAAGGTTATGAGGTATTATTCATAGATTACGGCAATACATCGATTAGTCCAGAATGTCGTGAAATTTCCGAAGAAATTGCAAATTTACCGCCATTATCAAAGAAGTGTGCATTAGAAGTGCCTGAGAATTGTTTAGCTTGGTCCGAAGCAGCCGAGAAGAAATTTGCCGAGATAGCCGCTCAGGGTGAAACTATTTTTACAGTGGAGCTGCGTGAACCAGCCGATAATCATGCTTTAGTGCACTTGTATATCGATGGCCATAACATAAATGATGATCTTGAGCCTATGTGCGAACACAAGCCCGTCGAGGTTGAACTAAATACGAGCATCGGCACAACTGTACAATCCTCAGTTTTCGACAGTGGCAAATTATATGATGCATTTATTTCACATACGAATTCTCCCACCGATTTCTACATACAATTCAGTAAAGATACAATTCGTCTGGAGGATGTTACCAAAAGTTTGAATGCGCTTGGAATGGATGAGCTAAAGGAACCCAAAATTGGTCAATTATGTGCGGCTGTGTATAATGAAGATCAAGCACTCTATCGTGCCCGCATATTGGGACGTGTCATGGGTGAATCTGGTGCGAAGACACAATATCGCGTGTTATTTATTGATTATGGAACCATAGCCAATACAGAAGATGTACGTATATTGCCACATGATTTACAAGCTTTGCCAGAATTCGCCAGGCATTGCCAATTGGCTGGTATAGCTGAAGAGATAGATGTAAATAAAATAGATGTATCAATTGAAGCTTTTTTACAACTTGTGGATGAGTGTGAGGCTTTGGTAAAGATTGAATTTATGGAAAATAACGACAACGCAACACCTGCACCAGTAAAACTATACACAGTTAGTAGCGGTAAAGATTTGGGCGAAAGATTATATTCCCTAATTCAAAGTCTTAGCGCAAATGCGTCGACTGTGGTCACGGCACAAATTGGTGATAACACTTGTGTCATATCACACGCAAATTCACCAACGCACTTCTACATACAACCAAAAATAAATTCATTGAATATGGAATTGGTGGCAAAGACGCTTACAAAATCTGATGCTGAAAAATTGAAGTTACTAAGTACTGTTGAGGTGGGATGGGTATGTTGCGTTTATAGCGCTGAAGATGATTGCTACTATCGTGGCAGAGTGTTGAGAGTGTTGGCAGGCGATGGTGGCTATGAAATATTCCTAATCGATTATGGCAACATCATTAATGCGACAAATACGCGCGAATTACCAGCAAGTTTGTGTGCCATACCATCACTAGCGTGGAAATGCAAATTGAATGCAATTCCCGATGCACCAGAAACACTACTAAACGATTGCTTTAGCGCACTTGTGGATGCTCATTTTGGTGAAATCTACGATATCGAAGCAGATGAAATAGAAATGGATGCAGATGAACGCATACACATTGTTAAATTGCACGTAAGCTTTAAGGATTTGGCTGAAGAGTTGGCGGAAGCTGTGTCAAAAGGTGATGCCGAGATGGCAGCGGCAGCTCTGTCTAGCGTGCCGACGCTACACGATTGCAGCATAATACATGTCAATTCGCCTGCATCATTCTATATTCAGCTCGCTGACGATGTGCCCGCGGTGGAGGAAATCACCGATGTGCTATTGGATGCCGAAACCAGT